>NW_005871171.1:913154-1072356 GCF_000147115.1 Myotis lucifugus | reverse complement strand
GAATTGAAAGCCCATTTCTGGGGTTTTGTTTAGCTCCTTATTTGCAACATAGTACATAGTTGCTTAGAGTTGTAGCTGAGAGGCCGGCAAGTGAGGCGGGGAACGTTGGAGTCCGCAGCAAGCAAGCCTCATGCTCGCTTCAGTGCCTGGCTGCCGGCCGCCATCTTGGCTGACAGTTAATTTGCATATACTCACTGATTAGCCAATAAAAAGGGTAGTGGTCGTATGCTAATTACCATGTTTCTCTTTTATTAGTGTAGATATATCAAAACCTCCCCACATTGGCAGTTCAGGCTTTGGATCAGGGTCCCCTGGACTAGCAACGCTGTGTAATAAGGGTGTACTTTCCTGATTCCTCTGGGTGCTGGCTGTCATTCTCCTGGGCCATTTGCCACAACAACTCATGGGCTTGAACAGCACAGATACACTGGACAAAGGGATGAGTCATGTCCTGAGTGGGATGGAGAGGGATGGCACTAGGTTTCATTGTGCTTCTTAGAATACCACATGATTTAAAACTTAGGAATTGTTTATTTCTGTAATTTTCCTTTTAATATTTTCAAATGGTAATTGGCAGTAAGTAACTGAAACAGCAGACAGTGAAATCAATGATAGGGGGTGCACTAATTTTATTATTTCAAAATAAACAACACAAAAATGTTGAGTTCACAAACCGCAGTGTCCACACCAAGGCTGGTGATAAGCATTTTGTTTGAGTTTTAAAAAGTGATGACTATGCCCTAACCGGTTTGGCTCAGCACGTCCGCTGCGGACTGAAGGGTCCCAGGTTCGATTCCGGTCAAGGGCATGTACCTGGGTTGCGGGCACATCCCCAGTAGGGGGCGTGCAAGAGGCAGCTGAATCGATGTTTCTCTCTCATCGATGTTTCTAACTCTATCCCTCTCCCTTCCTCTCTGTAAAAAAATCAATAAAATATATTTTAAAAAAAAGAAAGTTATAAAAAAATTATTAAAAAAGTGGACTATGGAACCCCCATAAAATAGACATTATTGAAAAACACGTGCCTCAGGAAGAAAGCTTACGGAGGATTAGAGCCCGAAGGACAGGATCAAGCCTGTTTGTAAAGAACAGAATTGTGAATGACAGCAATATTCCTCCTAGTGTTGTTTATAATAGGAAAACATTGGATGCCACTTATCCACCCATCAGGAGGGGGCTGGTTACATTAATTATGAAACCTCTTACAACGCACTGCTGCACAACCATTAACAGGACGTCTAGGGGGCTTCTGATCGATGGCAGAGCCAGTAGAGGCTGTGCTCGCCTCCTCCCACGACCACATCAACATTAGAACGAAACTACAGAGTGACCATCTCCGAGAACCAGCCAAGTCCAGCTGAACAGAAGTCCTATTACAAAGACACACAGAAGAAGCCCAGTTGAGAATGGCAGGAGGGTGGAGACGTGCAATGGGCAGGCTCCACACCCCGATGTGGTGTTAAAAATCAAGAGAGATATCTCGGGTGTGGAGGTCCCCTCTGAGGAGAGAGGGGACCTATACCAAGCCCCGCAGCCCAGGGTTCCAATGCCAGGAAGAGAAGTCCCCATAACTTCTGGCTGTGAAATGGGCAGACATCGTTACTGAGTGAGACAAAGGGCTACCGGCATCCCAAGCATCCCTCTAACAGCCCCCGCAAAAACTGAGCTCACTAACTCTGAACTCCAGCCCTCAGGCCGCAGCTCGAAAGGCCCCAGGGATATATGGGGAGAAACTAGATTGTCGGGCTACACTGGCAGTGGTTCTCAACCTGTGGGTGGCGACCCCTTTGGGGGTCGAACGACCCTTTCACAGGGGTCGCCTAAGACCATCGGAAAACACATATATAATTACATATTGTTTTTGTGATTAATCACTATGCTTTAGTTATGTTCAATTTGTAACAATGAAATTGGGGGTCACCACAACATGAGGAACTGTATTAAAGGGTCACGGCATTAGGAAGGTTGAGAACCACTGGGCTGCAGGGTGAGGGCTGGAGAGGCAGCTTTCTCCAAGACAGAAGTGCTGGCAAGGTTTTAACATGCATCTCTGATGACTTGTGATGAGAATTTTTTCATATGCCTATTGGCCATCTGTATGCCTCTTTAGAGAAGTGGGTCCTTTACCCATTTTAAAATTGGACTGTCTTCCTTTTGTTGAATTGTATGAGTTCTTTATATTTTGGAAATTAGTCCCTAATCAAATGTATCCTTGGCAAATATATTTTTTCATACAGAAGGCTCCCTTTTCATTTTGAGAATGGTTTCTTTTGCTGTGCAGAAGCTTTTTAGTTTGATATAGTCCCATTTGACTATTTCTTCTTTTGTTTCTCTTTTCCTAGGACATGTATCAGGCAAAATCTCAGACATGAGATGTCTGAGATTTCCTTCATCCAGATCCTGCCCCCTCCCCAGGCCTTTCCCCCATTATTGTCTGTCCACGGGCTATCCATATATGAGTATAAATTCATTGGTGAGATTTTACTGCCTAAGTTTTCATCTAGGATTTTTATGGTTTCATGCCTTACATTTAAGTCTTTTATCCATTTTGAGTTTATTCTTATATGGTGTAAGTTGGTAGCCTTTACTCCATTGTATGCTCTTGCCTCCTTTGTAAAATATTGAGTGCAATAGTTTGGGTCAATTTCTGGGGTCTCTGTTCTGTTCCATAGATTTATATGCCTGTTCTTCTGCCACTACCAGACTGTTTTGATTACAGTGGCTTTGTAGTATAGTTTGATATCCAGTACTGTGATTCCTCCAACTTTGTTCTCCTTCTCAAGATTTCTGTGTCTATTCAGGGTCTTTTTTGGTTCCATATAAATATTTGTAATATTTGTTCTAGATCTGTGAAATATGCCATTGGTATTTTAGTAGGAATTGTGTTGAATCTATAGATTGCTTTGGGTCATGGACATTTTAATGATGTTAATTCTTATAATCTGTGAACGTGGAATATGATTCCACTTGTTTGTATTTTTCTCTGTTTCTTTTTTCCACGCACAGGTCTTTTACCTCCTTGGTTAAGTTTATTCCAGGATATCTTTTATGTTGCTGTTGTTAGAATGGTAAATTAGATTGTTTTCTAAGTTTTTCTGGAAGTTCATTATTGGTGTATAAAAATGCTATTGATTTTCAGATGTTAATTTTATGTCCTGCTACTTTTCCTAATTCACTTATAAATCTAGTAGTTTTTTAGTATAATCTTTAGGGTTTTCTATGTAGAATATCATGCCATCTGCAAGGAATGAAAATTTTACCTCCTCCTTTCCAACTTGATGCTTTAGATTCTTTCTTCTAGTCTAATCACTGTGCCTATGACTTCCAGTACTATGTTGAGTAAGAGTGGTGAAAGCGGACTTCCCTGTCTTGTTCCTATTCTTAAGGAAAACACTTTTTGTTTTTGGCCATGGAATATAATGTTGGCTTTAAATTTGTCATATATGGCCTTTATTATGTTGAGATATGTTCTCTCTATTCCCACTTGCTGAGAGTTTTAGGAAAATTGGGTGATGGATTTTGTCAAATGCTTTTTCTGTGTCTATTGATATGATCATGTGATTTTTAACCTTCATTTTGTTTATGTGGTGTATCCCATTTATTGATTTGTGAATATTGTATCAGCCTTGCATCCCTGGAATAGAACCAACATGGCCATAGTATATGATCTTTTTAATATATTGCATTTGATTTGTTAATATTTTGTTAAGCATTTTAGCATCTGTGTTCATCAGGGATATTGGCTTGTTATTTTCTTTCCTTGTAGTGTCTTTGTCTGGTTTTGAAATTAGAATATTGCTAGCTTCATTAAAAGAGCTTGGAAGTCTTCCTTCCTCTTGAATTTTTTGGAATAGTTTGAGGAGGATAGGTCTTATTTCTTCTTTGAATGTTTGGTAAAACTTGCCTGTGAAGCCAACCAGTCCAGGACTTTTTGTTTGCTGGGAATTTTTTGATTACTGCTTCAATTCATTAGTTGTTATTGGTTTGTTCTGGTTTTCAGATTCTTTCTGATTGAGATTCTAGCAATTTGTCCATTGCACTCAGGTTGTACAATTTATTGGCACAGAGTTGTTCATAGTATTTTTTTTACAATCTTTTGTATTTCTGTGGTGTCAGTTGTTGCTTCACCTCTTTCACCTCCGATTTATTTATTTGGGTTGTCTCTGTTTCTTGATGAGTCTGGCTAGTGGTTCATTAATCTTGCTTATCTTTCAAAGAACCAGCTCTTGGTTTTAGTGATCTTTTGTATTGTTTGGTGTTTTTTTTTTTGTTAAGTCTCTATGTCATTTATTTCCCCTCTAATCGTCATTATTTCCTTCCTTCTAATTACATGGGCTTTTCTTATAGTTCTCTTTCTGGATCTTTTAGTTGTAGTAGAAGATAGTTTATTACAGATTTTTTTTTTTTTTTTAGGTAGGCCTGCAACTTTCCTCTTAGGACTGCTTTCGCTGGATCACAAAGATTTGGGGTTTTGTGTGTTCCTTTTCATATGTTTCCAAGAAGTTTTTGATATCTTCCTTGATCTTATTTCTAAGCCATTCACTGTTTAATAACATGCTATCTAGCCTCTATGTGTTTGAATGTTTTTGAACATTTTTATTATAGTTGATTTCTAGTTTCATGCCATTGTGATCTGAGAAAATGCATGCTATGATTTCAATCTCCTTGAACTTTTAGACTTATTTGTGTCCTAACATGTGGTCTATCTTTAAGAGTGTTCCATGATGCACTTGAGAAAAATGTATAGCTATAGCTTTAGGGTCTAATGTCCTGTAAATGTCAATTAAATCCTTCTGATCTACTGTGTCATTTAAAGTTGCTCTTTCCTTGTTGATTTTTTGTCCATTGATGTCAGTGGAGTATTAAAGACCACTACTATGACTATATTGCTGTCCATCTCTCCCTTAAAGACCTCCAAGAGTTTTAAATATATATTTATGTACTCCTATATTGGGTGAATATATATTTTCTAGGGTTATATACTCTTGTTGGATTGATCCCTTTAGTATTATGTAGTGACCTTCTTTGTCTCTTATCATAGCCTTTGTTTTAAAGTCTATTTTTGTCAGATATAAGTATTGCTATGCCAGTTTTCCTTTCTCATTTCCATTTGCATGGAAATTTCCCCCCATCCCATTCACTTTCATCCTATGTGAGTCTTTTGTTCTGAGGTGGGTCTATTGTAGATAGAGTAATGTTTTCTTATCCATTCAGCTATCCTTTGTCTTTTGTTTGGAGCATTTAACCCCTTTACATTTAAGGTTATTATTGATAGGTATTTATTTTTTGCTGTTTTTTTTTCTTTATGCCTATGTTTCTTTTTCTTCTTAAAGCAGTCCCTTTAGCATTTCTTGCAAATGCTGGTTTGGTAGTGATACAATCTAGCTTTCTTTTTTGTCTGGGAAACTCTTTATTTTACCCTCAATTTTGAATGGATAGAGTAGTCTTGGTTTCAGATCCTTGCTTTTCATTACTTTGAATACTTCATGCCATTTCTTGTGGCCTGCTGATTTTCTGTTGAATAATCAGCTGACAGACTTATGGGATTTCCCTTGTAGGTAACTAACTGTCCCTTTATTGCCTGCCTTAAAATTCTCTCATTGTCTTTAACCTTAACATTTTAATTATGATATGTCTTGGTGTGGGTCTTTTAGGGTTCATCTTAATGGGGATTCTCTGTACTTCCTGAACTTGTGTGATTTTTTTTTTCTTTATCAGGTTAGGATATTTTCTGTCATTGTTTCTTCAAGCAGGTTCTCTATCCCTTGCTCACTTTCTTCTCTTCTGTATACTAACAACAAAAATTCATAAAAAGAAATGAAATAAACCACACAATACCTTTTGCAATTGCAACATAGAGAATAAAATACCTAGGAATAAACATAACAAAGAATGTGAAAAACCTATATACTGAAAATTATAAATCATTATTAAAAGAGATTGAAAAAGATACAACAAAATGGACAAATATCCCATTTTCATGGATTGGAAGAATCAACAGAATAAAATGGCCATATTACTCAAAGCAATATACAGATTTAATGCGATTCTTATTAAAATTCCAATGTCATTTTTTAAAGAAATAAAATGAGAAATCATCAGATTTGTATGGAATCAAAAGACCCTAATAGACAAAGCAATGCTGAAAAAAAAACACCACAAAGCTGGAGGTATCACACTACCTGACTTCAAATTATGCTACAGAGCTACAATAATCAAAACAACATGGTATTGGCAGAGAAAGAGACACACAGATCAATACAACAGAATAGAGAGCCCAGCTATAAAACCACTTGTTTATGGACATATAATTTTCAGCAAAGGTGCCAGAAACATACAATGAGTAAAGATAGTCTCTTCAGTAAATGGTGCTGGGAAAACTGGAAAGCCACATGCAAATGAATGAAACTGGATTACAGTTTGTCCTCCATTTACAAAAATTAATTCAAAATGGATCAAAGACTTAAATATAAGGCCCGAAACAATACGTGACATAGAAGAAATTATAGGTACAAAACTTATGGATTTGGTAGTAGAGAACATTTTATGAACTTGACCCCAATGGAAAGGGAAGTAAAGGCAAAATAAATTAATAGGACTATTTTAAATTAAAAAGCTTCTGCACAGCAAAAGAAACTGACAAGACAAAGAGGCAGCCAACCAGGTGGGAGATGATATTTGCAAATAGTAGCTCTGACAAAGATTTACTTTCCAAAATATATAAAGAACTCATAAAAATCAACACCACACAAACAACCCAATTTAAAAATGGGCAGAGGACCTGAAAACACACCCCTTTCTTCCCTCATGGAACTTTTCTCTGTGGGGGTATCCAGGTTCTGGCTGTACCTGGTAGTGGTTTACACCAACATGTGTTGAGGTGCTGCCCATAGCTTGTAGGAGGGGGTATGGGCACTTCCTCTCCTTCCCTGAGCTGTGCTGGCTGAACTCATTGCACCCCCTCACCACTACACCAAGTAAAATGGGATAAAAAAATCAGCCCCACTTGGCACTCCAATCTTTCAGCAGACCAAGTGCCTGAGTCCTCTGCACAGTCCATAGGAGCACAGACTTCCAGCCCAGAGCAGTTCCCCTTTGCCTGTGGTTACAACAGATATATGAACAACAGAAACTAGAATAACAACAAATGAATAAAGTAGATAAGGAAGATCAATTAAAAAAAAGAGAGAAAAAAAATGAAGAAATAATGACAGAAAACTTCCCTGATGCTGGGAAGAAGAAAACCACACAAGTCCAAGAAGCACATAGAGTCCTAAAGAAGATGAACCCAAAAAGACTGACACCAAGACACATCATAATTAAATTGGCAAACATCAACGAGAAAGTAAGAATCTTAAAGGCTGCCAGAGAGACAGAAAGTTACCTACAAGGAATCTCCCATTAGAATATCAACTGATTTCTCAACATAAACACACCAGGCCAGAAGGGAATGGAATGAAATATACAAAGTGGTGCAAAGCAAGGGACTGAATCCAAGAATACTATATCCAGCAAGGCTATCATTCAAAATTGAAGGTGGAATCAGGAACTTCACAGACAAAAAAGGGCTAAGATAGTTTTACTACCAAACCAGCAATGCAAGAAATGCTAAAGGGACTGATGTAAAAAGAAGAAATAGAATGGCAAGAAGGAACACAAGCATAAAGAATAAAAATGGAGACAAACAAGTACTTACCAATAATAACATTAAATGTAAATGGATTAAACGCTCCAATCAAAAGACATAGGGTAGCTGAATGGATAAGAAAACATGACCCATATATTTACTGTCTACAAGAGACCCACCTCAGAACAAAGGATTCACACAGACTGAGAGTGAAGGGATGGAAAAAAAATTTTCAGGCAAATGGAAATGAGAAAAAAGCTGGGGTAGCACTACTTATATCTGACAAAATAGACCTCAAAGTAAAGGCCATAACAAAAGATAAGGAGGGCCACTTCATAATACTAAAGGGAGCAATTCAAAAAGGGAGCAATTCAACAAGAGGATATAACTCTGGTAAACATATATGCCCCCAATACAGGAGCACCCAAATACATAAAAAAAACTTCTGGAAGATATCAAGAGAGAGATTGACACAATACAATCATAGTAGGGGACTTTAATACCCCACTGACACCACTGGATAAATCCTCTAAACAAAAAATCAGCAAAGAAATAGCAATCCTGAATGACTCACTAGATCAGATGGACTTAATTGACATCTTCAGAACATTTCACCTCAAAACTACAGAATATACATTCTTCTCAAGTGCACACAAGACATTTTCAAAGATAGACCACATATTAGGACACAGGCAAAGTCTCTTCAAATTTAAGAAGATAGAAATCATACAAAGCATCTTCTCAGATCACAATTGCATAAAATTAGAAGTCAACTACAATAAAACCAATGAAAAAAATCAATCACTTGGAGGCTAAATAGCATGCTGTTAAACAATGATTGGGTTACCAAAGAGATCAAAGAAGAAATAAAAATCATCCTGGAGACAAATGACAATGAAAACACAACAATCCGAAATCTATGGGACACAATGAAAGCAGTCCTGAGAGGGAAGCTCATACCTCTACACAGGCCTACCTCAAAAAACAAGAAAAAATAGTAATAAATTATCTAACCCTGCAACTTAAAGAATTAGGAAGAGAGCAACAAGAAAATCCCAAAGTAACCAGAAGGAAGGAAATAATAAAGATCAGAGCAGAAATAAACAACATTAAAAAAAAAAACGATACAAGAGATCAATGAAACCAAGAGCTGGTTCTTTGAAAGGATAAATAAGATTGATGAACCTCTAGCCAGGCTCACCAAGAAACAGAGAAGCCACAAATAAACAAAATCAGAAATGACAGAGGTGAAGTAACAACCGATCCCACAGACATACAAAAGATTATAAAAAAAAATTATATGAACAACTCTACTCCAACAAACTGGACAATCTTGATGAAATGGACATATCCCTAGAAAAATACAAGCTTCCAAAACTCAATCAGGAAGAATCAAAAAACCTGAATAGGCCGATAATTACTAATGAAATTGAAACAGTAATCAAAAAGCTTCCAGCAAACAAAAGTCATGGACCAGATGGCTTCACAGGGGAGTTTTACCAAACATTCAAAGAATAACTAAAACCCATCCTTCTCAGATTATTTCAAAAAATTCAAGAGGAAGGCACAGTTCTAAGCTCTTTCTATGAAGCCAGCATTACCCCAATCCCAAAACCAGATACACTACAAAGAAAGAAAATCACAGGCCAATATCCCTCATGAACAAAGATGCTAAAATCCTCAACAAAATTCTAGCAAACCAGATCCAGCATTACATTAGAAAGATCATACACCATAACCAAGTGGGATTTATTCCAGGGATGCAAGGCTGGTACAATATCCATAAATCAATTAATGTGATACATCACATAAACAAATTGAAAGACAAAAATCACATAATCATATCAATTGATGCAGAAAAGGCACTTGACAAAATCCAACACCCTTTTATGATAAAAACTCTCAGCAAAGTGGGAATAGAGGGATCATACCTCAACATAATTAAAGCTTTATATGACAAATCTACAGCCAACGTCATACTCCAGGGGCAAAAACTAAAACCATTTCCCCTAAGAACAGAACCAATACAGGGATGCCCTCTTTTACCACTCCTGTTTGACATAGTACTAGAAGTGCTAGCCATAATGATCAGACAAGAAGAAAAAATAAAAGGCATCCAAATTGGCGAGATCCAAGATGGTGGCATAGGTAAACACCGGAGTTTGCTGCCTCAAACAACCACTTCAAAAAAACAACTAAAAGATGGAAAGGACATCATCCAGAACCACAGGAAGGCTGGCTGAGTGGAAATTCTACAACTAGAAGGAAAGAGAAAAGCATACCGAGACTCAGAGGAGGCGCAGTGCGGAAGTAAAATACTAAGGTGCGGAGTGCATGCGGAGTGGGCTGGCGGCTGAGGGCGCAGTTGTCGTTTTCAATCGGGAGGGAGTCTCAGGCTCTGAGCTCCAGTTCCGGGCGAGTCTCTAGGGACCCAGACTCATACGGGAGAAGCGGGACTGTCTGGCAGCTTTCTCTCCGAGAGGCTTGCAGTGATTACCAGGACACTGAGAAGCAGAGCCTCTGAGGACAAGACTGAGAGCGGCCATAACTGCTAGTCCCGCCCTGTTGATCCTGTGGGACCCGCCCCACCCAAGCCCTGCGGGGAGGCTTTTGCTGGATAGCCTCAGGCAAAGGCTAGATTAGCACCTCCCTAGAGATCCAGGAGCCAGGAAGCCCAGAGGTCAGAGTGGGACCATCCAGTTTGCAGCTCTGTGGAACCATAAAAGACACACTCAGGGGGCAGACTCAGTGAGCACCAAAGCCCCATTGAAGCAAGTCTTGCCCCAGAGGGGTGTCTCCAGCACAGAAGTTCTCCCACTGCAGACATAGCTGATTCTCACAGCCAATTGGCCTGGAGGTCAATTCCTCCCAGGGATAACTACAACAATCAAGGCTTAATTACAACAAGACTGTGCACAAAGCCCACAAGGGGGTGCACCAAGAGTGTCTACCTCAGGCAATTGGGACACTTAGCACAGAAAGGCACTCTATCGACACAGCGAAGCATAAAAAATGCCAAGACAAAGAAACAGGACACAAATGACAGAAATGGAGGAAAGCAAACTGCTGGATATAGAGTTCAAAACCACACTTTTAAGGTCTTTAAAGAACTGTCTAGAAGCCGCCGATAAATTTAGTAAGGCCCTCGAAAAGACTGGTGAGACCGCCGATAAATGTAGTGAGATCTTCAAGAAATCTAGTGAGACCCTCGATATTGTGATAAAGAACCAACTAGAAATTAAGCATACACTGACTGAAATAAAGAATATTATACAGACTCCCAACAGCAGATCAGAGGATCACAAGAATCAAGTCAAAGATTTGAAATACGAAGAAACAAAAAACACCCAACCGGAAAAGCAAAATGAAAAAAGAATCCAAAAATACGAAGACAGTGTAAGGAGCCTTTGGGACAGCTTCAAGCGTACCAACATCCGAATTATAGGGGTGCCAGAAGAAGAGAGAGAGCAAGATATTGAAAACCTATTTGAAGAAATAATGACAGAAAACTTCCCCTACCTGGTGAAAGAAATAGACTTACAAGTCCAGGAAGTGCAGAGAACCCCAAACAAAAGGAATCCAAAGAGGACCACACCAAGACACATCATAATTAAAATGCCAAGCGCAAAAGACAAAGAGAGAATCCTAAAAGCAGCAAGAGAAAGAAAATCAGTTACCTACAAGGGAGTACCCATACGAATGTCAGCTGATTTCTCAACAGAAACTTTGCAGGCCAGAAGGGAATGGCAAGAAATATTCAAAATGATGAATACCAAGAACCTACAACCAAGACTACTTTATCCAGCAAAGCTATCATTCAGAATAGAAGGTCAGATAAAGAGCTTCACAGATAAGAAAAAGCTAAAGGAGTTCATTACCACCAAACCAGTATTATATGAAATGCTGAAAGGTATCCTTTAAGAAGAGGAAGAAGAAGAAAAAGGTAAAGATACAAATTATGAACAACAAATACACATCTATCAACAAGTGAATCTAAAAATCAAGTGAATAAATAATCTGATGAACAGTATGAACTGGTGATTGTAATAGAATCAGGGACATAGAAAGGGAATGGACTGACTATTCTTGGGGGGGGTGTGGGGGTTGCTGCGGGAAGAGATTGGACAATAATCATGCACCTATGAGGACAGTGGGTGGGGAGTGAGGGCGGAGGGTGGGGTGGGAACTGGGTGGAGGGGAGTTATGGTGGGAAAAAAGAGGAACCAATGTAATAATCTGAACAATAAAGATTTAATTTAAAAAAAACAAATTGGAAAAGAAGAAGTAAATTTGTCATTATTCATAGATGACATGATATTGTACATCAAAAACCCAAACATTCCATCAAAAACTACTAGAATTAATAAATGAATTCAGCAATGTAGCAGAATACAAAATTAACACCCAGAAATCTATGGAGTTTTTTATATACCAATAATGAACTCACAGAAAGAGAAACTTAAAAAAAAATCCCATTTACCACTGCAACAAAAAATTAAGATACCTAGGAATAAATTTACCCAAGAAGTTACAGGACCTGTACTCAGAAAATTACAGTGAAAGGACAGAACAGGGCTGATAACTGTGTTCCTAACTCCTCTTCAAGCAAAAGCCATAGAATGTATCAGTTGCTCAGCCAGCCCTTATCTCAGCCAATAGGAACGCAAGGAAACTAGCCCAAGGCCAAAAGTATGCTAGCCACCTCCTGTCTTTGTGTAACCAGACCCTAGCTGCACTCTGCCCTTGCGTCATTAGCCCCCGGCCCTCACTCAGCCAACCAGAATTGGCCAAATCAGTGGTCTGAGTGAGCCCCCACCCCCTGACCCAAGCCCTATAAATTCTTTGTTCTCCCAAGACTCCGGGCTCTCTTGCTTCCTGTCACTCCACTGTGTCGGTGAGGGAGGCAGAGGGACCAAACTAGCTAGTTTGAATAAATGACTCTTTGCTTTTGCATCGGACTTGGCTCCCTGGTGGTCTGTCTTTGGGGATTTTGAAATCTGGGCATAACAACAGGATGCTAAAAAAGAGATAGAGGAAGACATAAACAAATGGAAGAATATACGGTGTTCATGGATTAGTAGAATCAACATCATTAAAATGTCCATACTACCCAAAGCAATCTATAGATTCAATGCAGTCCCCATTAAAATACTAATGGCATATTTCAAAGACCTAGAACAAACTTTAGAAAAATTCACCTGGAGTAAAAAAAGACCCTGAATAGCTGCAGCAATCTTGAGAAAGAAGAACAATGTTTGAGAGACCACAATACTAGATATCAAGCTACATTACAAAGCCACTGTTCTCAAAACTGCCTGGCACTGGTACAAGAACAGACATATAGACCAATGGAACAGAACAGAGAACCCAGAGATTGACCCAAGCCATTATGCTCAATTAATATTTGACAAAGGAGGCAAGAGCATACAATGGAGTCAAGACAGTATCTTCAATAAATGGTGTTGGGAAAATTGGACAGATACTTGCAAAAAAATGAAACTAGACCACCAACTTACACCATACACAAAAATAAACTCAAAATGGATAAAGGACTTAAACGTAAGATGGGAAACCATTAAAATCATAGAAGACTCCATAAGTAGCAAAATAGCAGACCTATGTCATAGTAATAGTTTTACTGATACTGCAATAGAAACTATGGAGAAAATAACAAATAGAACTACATCAAAATAAAAGCTTCTGCACAGCAAAGGAAACCATCAACAAAACAACAAGAAAGCCTACTGCATGGGAGAACATGTTTGCCAATGATATCACCCATAAGGGTTTAATCGCCAACATTTATAGGGAACTCATAAAACTTAACAAAAGGAAGATAAACAACCCAATCAAAAAATGGGCAAAGGACCTAAATAGGCACTTTTCGAAAGATGACATACAAAAGGCCAATAGACATATGAAAACATGCTCAAAGTCACTAATCATCAGAGAGATGCAAATCAAAACAACGAGGTCCCATCTCACACCAGTCAGAATGGCTATCATCAACAAATCAATAAACAAGTGCTGGAGAGGATTTGGAGAAAAAGGAACCCTCGTGCACTGCTGGTGGGAATGCAGACTGGTGCAGCCACTGTGGAGAACAGTATGGCGTTTCCTCAAAACTGTATCCCAAGAAAACAGAAACACCCAGCAGAAAGGAAATATGCACCCCTATGTTTATCGAAGCACAATTTACAATAGCTAAGATTTGGAAACAGCCTAAGTGCCTATCAGCAGCTGAGTGGATTAAAAAACTGGCACATCTACACAATCGAATACTACACTGCTATAAAAAAGGAATTCTTACCATTTGCAACAGCATGGATGGAACTAGAGAGCATTATGCTAAGCGAAGTAAGCCAGTCAGAGAAAGATAAATATCACATGATCTCACTCATTTGTGGAATATAATGAACAACATAAACTGATGAACAAAAATAGAACCAGAAACATAGAAGCATCGAACAGACTGTACAACCTATGAGGGAAGGTGTGGGGTGAGGGGGTAAGAGATCAACCAAAGGACTTATATGCATGCATATGAGCAAAACCAATGGACACAGTAGAGGGGTGAGGGCTTGTGCTTGGGGGTGGTGGTGGCAGGGGAGAGGTCAATGGGGGGAAAGGAGCTCATGTAATACTTTAAATCAAAAAGAATTAAAAGAGAAAAAAGAAAGGAAAGAGAAAAATGAAAAAGGAGAAGAAAACAGGAGGAAAAAAGAGAATTGAGGAAGAAAACAGTGCAAAAGAAAAATAAATAAAATAAAAAATAAATAAATAAAATAAATAAAAAACAAAACCAGTTTTAATGCTCATGGGAGCTGGCTTAGAACCCCACTCTTCTCTTCTGTCAACTCTGGGCTTCCTGTTAGGTACTTAGGTGCTGACCACTGTCAGGCACTGTCTTGGCTTTTAGCACCTGCTTGGAGCTCCCAGCGACCCACTGCTCCTCTGCTTGTGTCTGCCTCCAGAGGCCCTGGCCGTAAGCAGGAGGGGCCGATCTGCCCTCATTGCCTGTCTGCCAGCTGTCAATCTAATCACTCAAGCGTCTGTTTCGGACAGGGCTTCAGGTGGGGTGGTGCTGTTGCGCTTTGAGGGAATAGGAGGGGTGTGTTTTCCTGTCCCAGAGCTATTCCTCCGAGTGGCCCAAACTACTCCTCTGCCCTCGGCTGGACAGAGATCCTCGCATGGAGAGCAGCGGGCCAGTTGGGAGCCTGGAGTTTTATCAGAGTGTTTCCTAGAGTAGTGGGGTGCATGGCCCTTCCTCCACTCCAGTCACCGAGGCTCCTTGGGACTGCTCAGCCCCCTCAGCTTGGCCTTGGCCTTTGTTTCCCGGTGAAGCTCACAATGCAGGGCGTGGCAGGCTGTATCACCAGGGCGGGTTTCTGTTTCCTTCACCTGCCCTCTGGGTGTTGGGAGGAGGTAGCTCCTCCCAGGGAAAATGGCCATTTGGGTTTGGAACCACTTGAACGACCCAATGCTGGTCTTTGGCTACTGCTTTTCCAAGTCTCCCAGCTCTGCTCCTCCCCACACCCACCCCCCACCTGTCCTCAGGCACCTCAAGTCTGCGCCTCCCTCCCCGCGCCAGTGCCTCGGTGTGTAGCTTCAATGAAAACTCCCGTGCTCTGGGTTTAGAGATGAAAAAGAGAAAAGGCAATGGAAACTGCGGTGCTCTCCCCCACGGCTCTGGTCTGCCGGGTCTAGACCCCGCCACCAGCAGTGTCGCTACCTTTCCCAGCTGCTGGGATCATGCGGGCGCTGCGGGCGCACTGTCGGGTCGCGCCTCCAGGGGTCCTGAGTGCCCTGGTGGGGTCGCCGCTGCCGGGCAGGAGTCTGAGCTCCTGGAACAGTTCTCCTGGACTTGGCGCCCTCCTCCCCGGCTCCCCTCCCCTCGCGACCTCGCCCTTCCTACCGGCTCCAGGTGCCTTCTGTTCCTCCTTGTTAGAAGGCACCTCCTCAGCGGGACCACAGTTGGAAATCCCAGGTGAATGTTCTCCAATTCCCTTGCATTTCCGGTCGGGCCCTGGGGCGAGGTGCCCACAGGATACCTTTCGCTGCCATTTCTCTCACATCCCATTCTCTTCTTAAAACGCCTTTCCAAGGCAGGTGTCACTACTCTGGCTCTAACATGGGAACAAAAAAGTAGAGCAACAAAGACACCTGCCCACGGTCACACAGCTGGTGAGAATCAGGCTCCTCATGTTCATGTGCACAGAATTCAAACGGCTCTCCTATGTGGTGGAGACCCGAGTGTTGTCCCAGACACTCAGAATATATTTTGGTCTATTTTTAGTTCCTGATTAAATGTCGGTGGTTTGATTGCTCATCTGTTTTAGTCTGCTCGGGCTCCTATAAAAGATAGCGTAGCCTGGGTGGCTTAAACAAAGGCACCCTCCTGGCCTCATCTCAACCGAATTACCTCCCAAAGGCCCCATCTCCAAACACCATCACACTGGGAGTCAGGGCGTCAACATATGGATTTTGGGGGGTCACAGACATTCAGTTTATAACATTGTCTTGCCCTTCGATCCTAGTCTCTCGCTCTCATCTGACCTCTCCTGAACCCAGGCATCCTTTGGCAGGCGTGTTAACCCGATAAGGGAGCACTGGCTTTGTGGAGGTGGCTTTTGCTTCCATGTCCAGTAGCGCCCACATCTGGGAGCCAGAGGCACCGAGCTCGCCCTCTCCTCACTCAGCTTCCGCACACTTCATTCCAACACGTCCCAGGACATTTCAGCTAGGAATTGCTGTGAGCTGGATTCCCAATGCGCTTTTCCCAGTGAAGAGGAGGGGCATGCAGCCTCCTTACTCAATCTGCTAAAACACCTCATTTGGTGTCTACCGAGAGGAACAGGCTTCAGGTGTTGCTGGCGAGGCTGAGCAGGTTAATAACTTGCCTTGGGTTATCATCGGAATTTCAGCCAGAAATAAATCCTGTCCAAGCCATGAGATTACTCCATCTAGTCTGGAGGCGAGGATTTTTGGCCTTAATGTTGTGCAGCAAAACAACTCTAACTAATGCATATTTTGTGTGTTTCAGGGTTTGGTGAATTTATGAGTTAGGATTATGGGAGAAGGTTGGCTTGCTCACTGTCACCAGAAATTTTATAATCAAGGAGAATACGATTGAGCTGGAGCGCGGTTCTCATCCTGAGGGCAGGTTGCCACCCTTCCTCCCGCCAGGGGACCTTTGGCCATGTCTGGAGACATTGATCCCCAGGATGGAGGGTAAGGATTACCATTGGCATCCACTTGGCCGAGGTCAGGGATGCTGCTAAGCATCCGACAATGCACTGCCCAGCCCCCTCCCAACAAGGACTTTCCTGTCCAAAATGCAACAGTGCTGAAGCCTAAGGTAAATCCTCAGTAGACAAGGATGCCACACGTGCTTCTGATTGGCTGGAACGTTTAAGGTGCTATGCTCACACAGGAAATGCCCCTTTCTTTGGCAGAGGCTGCTGACAAGGAGCTTAGTCCTGTGTTAGTTTCCCGCAGCGGCTGTAACAAATGGCCACAAACTAGGCTTAAACAACACAGGGTATCATGCGACGCTTCTGCTCAGAAGTCTCACTAGTCCCTCTGGAGGCTCCGGGGGAGAATCTGTCCCTTGTCTTTCTCAGCCTCCAAGCGGCCTGCATCCTTCAGCTTTTGGCCTCTTCCACCTTCTGAGTCAGCAACCTCATCCCTCTGACCTCTGCTCCATCATCACATCCCTGACTCCATCTTAGAGGACACTGGTGATTACACTGAGCCCACCTGGATAATCCAGGAAAACGTTTCCATCTGAAGACCCTTAATTTAACACCATCTGTGAGATCCCTTTGCCATAGGAAGGTAGCATAGTCACAGACTTGGGGGATTTGGAGATGGTTATGTTTGGGGAACCATTGTTTTGCTTCCCACAGTCCCATTCCTCTGCTAAGATGATCTACAGACTCCCTCTGATTTCTGAGACACCTTTGCTCCAAACTCCCTATATTACTAGAATCCTGTGACCACAAAAAAAGCAGTTCAAGGAAAACAAATCAAAACCACATCCCTAACCCCTCCCCTCAAAAGACGAATCTCCTAAAGAAGTTTCTGGCCACTTGTTCAGGTTACTAAGCACGTAAGAGTGAATACAGCAATGATTATATTTTAAGATTCCAAGAAGGAATGTTTTTGGCTTCCATTATTTCTTCTTTCTGTATGTAGATTTGCAGTAAACATTCTTATTTAAAAAAATTGAATTTCTAGTAGTCTTTATCCCTTCAATCTTACTCAAAATTTCCAGGAAAACAGCTACTATTTTGGTCTAGGTTGGTGTCAATGTCCAACTCAGTCCTTCAGGGCCTCCCAAAACGCAGACGTTGAATTTCAAGCTCACTACAACAGCGTTCCCTTTGTGGTCTGTGTTAATTTAACTGATTTGAGCAGCTCCATGTTCACCATTATGCTTTGGAGGGCAAAGTGGGAACCAAAGACATGCTGTTCTCCCAGGGGTCAAGGAACTTACCATGTCCTTGCCTCCACCTATGGAGTTTGGAAACTAGAACAAAATTCAAGCCAATGGAGTGAATATTTATGGAGCATGTACTCTACACCACCTTGGCATAAAACACCAAGATATGAAGATAAACACACAAATGCTTCTCCTGACTTGGTACCCAGAAGAGGTTGGCCTTAGTCTTTCTCATTAGTCTGTCTTTGCATAGGTAGTCCCATAACAGCAAGCCTTCAACTTGTCTCCCTTCTACAAAAAGTTACATCTCTACCTAAACATGACGTTGTGCAAAGAAAATAGTCATTTCCCTGGCAATTGAGCCTTCAAACCCTAGGATTTCTCCTATGCTCCCTTTTAAGAAAAACGCCCTGGCTCTCAAAAGCACAGACCTTAGTTTGAACCCGAGTTTGGCCCCTTAACCTAAAGGCAGTCAGACCTTGGACACGTCCTTTACTCTCTCCCTGTTTCACTTTCATTTATAAAACGGGGTTAATAAGGCTCCAACTAGAACACTTGTAAAGACCAGGACCAGTGCTGGGAAAGACTGTCCCCAGGAGCAGACACCTAGCGGGTGGCAGGTTAGTGACAGTTGTCACACCCGCTCCCTTCTGCTCAGGTCATTAGACGGCTGCTTACCTGTGACTGACCCCATTGGAAGTCAGCTCACAGGCATTTCTCCCCCAGGGGCTCAAAAATATTAATATGCAGACCAGTTACGACTGCCAGCCTCCTCAGTTCACATGTGGAATAATATGTTTCGATACCTTTAAATATAACTCACTTGTTACATAATTGAAGGCCATAAAAGCCTCCACTTAAAAAAAAATTATTACCCAACTGAGTGTCTTCTGGAAAGTGCTGATGGCAGTTTTTAAAGCTCTTATAATGGAGTCATTCTTCACTTTGGGAACACCCCTCATTTTCCTACAGCCACGGGGCTGGCCACACAGCTCACTGGGAGCTTCCACCTCTCTCCACTCCAGGCAGGCACCTCCCATTTGGTATCATTTGGCCTGGAGAAAACAATGGTATCAGCATTGTTGATCCACCCCATGGTTCTAGAAAAACTGAACATTGGCATCTTCATTTTATGATGCAATATCTATATGGTTTTGAGTTGTTGAGAAATTGAGGGCCTGAGTTCCAACTCTGCCACTGACTAGTTGTGTGGCTTTGGGCAACATAGTTACCCTTTCTGCATCTCAGTTTACCCATCTGTGGAATGGAGATTATAGTAGAAACTCGATAACAAGATGTTGTGAGATTAGACATAGTACTATAGTGCCAAGTGCATATGCTATTATTATTTTGTTGCAATTATTATAAATAATATTATTTATTATTACTATTACATTACTATACTTTATTGATTTATGGTTGGAAAAAATTAGCTGTTCAATGTAAAGTGCTCAGCATAAAGTCTGACAAAAAGAAATTCTTAGTAAGTGCTCAGCATAAAGTCTGACAAAAAGAAATTCTTAGTAACTTATTATGCACCCCTATGTTCATTATAGCATTGCTAGTAATAGCGAAAATATAGAAGTGGTCTAGATGTCCAGCAATAGACAGGTGGATAAAGAAGGTGTGGTACATAGAACAATGGAATATTACTCAACCATAACAAAAAAGAAATCTTGCCATTATGACAACATGGATGGACCTAGAGGGTATTATTCTCAGTGAAATAAGTCAGAGAAAGGCAAGTACCATATGATTTCACTTATATGTGGAATAAAAAAATCATAAATGAATAAACAAAACAGAAACAGACCCCTAGGTATAAAGAAAAGCTGATGGTTGCCAAAAGGGAGGGAAACAGGGGGAAAGGAATTAAAAAAACACCCAAATAAACATTACTACCTTAAAATATTGTAAAAAATCAAAAGGGTGGATAACACTGGCAAAAATAATTCTTTTTAACCTCATGTCTTTTTCTATTAGAATGAGACTCAATTTAAACATGTTTTTTTCTGCTTAAAATTATTATTAAAATTTATCTTTATTGTTGAAAGTATTACACATGTCCCCTGTTTTCCCCCCACTGACTCCCTCAAGCCCACTTTTGTCCCCTCCTCAGGCCTTCTACCCCACTATTGTCTGTCTATGGGTTATGCATATATGCATATAAGTTCTTTGGTTAATCTCTTCCTACACGGACCCCTCTCCCTTTGAAATTAGTCAGTTTGTTGCATGCTTCAATGTCATTAGATCTATTTTGTACATTAGTTTATTTTGTTCATAAGATTCCACATCTAAGTGAGATCATGCGATGTTTGTCTTTCTCTAATGAGTTCTTTAAAAAATTTGGTACTAACCCCTTATCAAATGTGTCATTGGTGAATATTTTCTTCGTTCAATTATACTTTTGTTTTGTTGATAGTTTCCTTTGCTGTGCAAAAACTTTTTAGTTTGAAGTAGTCCCTTTATTTATTTCTCATTTGTTTTCCTTGCCTGAGGAGATATATTAGAAAAAATAATGCCTAGAGAAATGTCAGAGATTTTATTGCCTATACAAAACTCAAAGCCTTAAAGCAGTAGCCATAGCCCTGGTGTGATTGGGTGTAAAGATAACTCATTTCTCAAATCCAGGAAATAATTTTGGGAACAGGTATCTTTATTATCATGCAGCTCAGAAGGACTCTACCCCACTGTCAAAACTTGAAGGACAGATGCTTCACCGTAGACAGTGCTTTGGTAAAGGGAAGATTGCAACCAGCCTCCACTGTTCATTGTGCCTGAGGTCACCTTTTTGGGAGGCAGCCTTGATGGTCACAGATCATGCTGAAAGGGTTATACTAGAATATGTGGCTTTTTACAGCGGGCAGAGCATTCTGTCTGTTATGTCTCCCAGTTTCCAGGTCTCCTAGGTGGACCCATGCCAGTACTGGGAATTCTTGATATTATTCCTAATTCTCCAAGACCTAACATATTGCTTGATAAAAGTGAGAGATAAAAATGAAAACAAAACAAAACATTTTTAGAATATGTGTCCATTGTGGTTGGACTTAGGTTCCAACTTAACATGCCTGTAGACTTGTTATTCATTCATTTCTATACATAAAGTGTTCAGTCAGCTTATTTGGCTGCTGCTGAGTCATTGACCACCAAATGTCAGAAAGCATTTGAGTGACTGGAGGATGGAATGGCCCCAAGGAGGGAAGAAAGACATTGTGTCTCAGAGTCATTTCATTTGTATAGTAAAAGTCATGACCTCACTTTGGACCACAAACTGGTGAAATTAAAATTTAGTAAAATAAAGATAACAAGAACAACAATAATATTTAGTATTTTTTGATTGCTGATTATATACTTTATACATTTTAGCACTTTTAGTGTTCACCATAACAATGATAAATACTATTCCTATTCCTATTTCATAGATGAGCAATTAAGCAGAGTTTTGGTGACTTGCCTACAGTCTCATAGCTAGAGCTAGTAAGTGGCATATGCTGCTCTCATCTCACATTGGCAGTTCTCAAACTGTAGCAGGCAACAGATTCCCCCGGCATGTTTGTTAACCACACAGATGGTTAGGCCCTGTCCCCGTGTCTCTGATCATGTAAGTCGGGATGGGACATAAGGATTTGTAGTTCTAAATTTACAGGCAGGGCTGATGGATTTCCAAGGGCCACATTTTGAGAACCATGGTCATAGGTAGATAGGCTCTGGAGTTTACACACGTAACAAATTTTAGGTGAAAAGAATATTCATTGAGAAATTGTGACATGTGTTGATTTGAATTTTACACTTTGCACTGCTGGCATAGAACCCATGTTTGTGCCCAGATACAGGTCATTTTCTCTCACACCTCCAAGACCACAAGCATTCAAATTGTGCACTGCACTACCTGATCACTTTGTATAGATTTCTCACAGCTGTAATGCAATGTTGACTTTTCTTTCTAGATTATTCATTCCAAGAGTAATTTGTTACAGAAGCCTAGGAGACCTATCTCTGGTGGTCATCAATCATGACTGGTTAAGTAAAAGTACATGCAGCTAAACAAAGGTTATCTGTAATACTATCAACAATAAAAATATATTTAAAAAAGAATTTCCCAGCTTTCTTTGCAGCTTGTGTGGTGGCCACGTGATCAACTGCTTCCCAGATGAGATGAGTGCAGCTTTCATATTATCCTATATAATAAAGAGCTAATATGCAAATGGTCATCACGCCCTCACGCCGTCATGCTGTGATGCCCTCACGCTGTCACAATCCATCACCAGGAGGCCACATGCGCGGGGAGGCACATGTGGGTGGGTGGGGACTTGACACTGCGTGTGCTTTGCAGAGGTGGGTCCCGGCGGCTCCGTGTGGTGAGGCCTGGGGGGTCCTGCGCAGTGCGGAGGCAGGACCCCTGGCTCCAGCCTAACTCTACCTCTTTGGGGAAACCCATCGAGGAGCCCCGGATGAGTGGGCAGGGCTGACCTCTTTGGGGTAATCGATCACAGGGTTCCCACACTGTGAGAGGGCACAGGCCAGGCTGGGGGATCCCCTCCACCACCAGGGCAAGAATTTCGTACACAGGCCTCTAGTTTTCTTTATAAGAAGCTTGCTTGCTTGAACATCCTTATTTTCCCCTTTCTGTGAGCTGGGCTATAGACAGGATAGCAGCTGGCTTTGATCTTACAGATGATGACAGTACCGTAGGGGAGGGCAGAACAGGCAGAGGAACCTGGGCCTGAAAGAATGTGTGGCACAGAGATTTCCTGCTGCCTGGGCCTCACATCTCTAACTATTTTATGGGAGGAAAACAATCTTTATTTAAGTCATTGTGCTTTAGGATGGTTGTGTTGTTGTTGTTGTTACCAGCCTTTGCAATTACTAACAAAAATGACATTATGGTATATATTAGTTATCTAAAATTACCCAAATGTAGTAACTTAAAGCTACAAGTAATTTATTATCTTATATTATCTGTGGTCAGAATTTGGGAGTAGCTTAGCTGGATGGTTCTGACTCAAAGTCTCTCCTGAGGGTGTAGATAAGATGTTGACGGGGGCTGCAGTTATCTGAAGACCTTCTTGGGACTGAAAGATCCCTTTCCAAAATGACTCACTCCTATAGTGATGGGCAGGATGTTTCCATTCCTTGCCTCTTCTTAGGGCTACTTGAGTGCCCTCCCAATATGGCAGCTGGCTTCCCCTAAGGTGAGTGATCTGAGAAATATCAAGGAAGAAACCACAATGCTTTTATGGGCTAGTCTTGGAAATCATACTTCATTTCTGCAATGTCTTGTTGGTATACAGGACAGCTCTTCTCAATGTGAGAGGGACTGCACACAGGAGGGGTTCACTGGGGTCACCTTAGAAGAGTGCCACCACTGGCATGAAACGATCTCCAAGATAAACTCGGAGCAAGTAGGGAGTGAATGGCAGGCACAGTCTGCTGCCATTTGCTGTGCTTTGGGCGATATACACATAATGCCTGGACACACACGTGCCCCTCGCGGCTCTTTCTGAAAGGACACCCAACAAACTGTCTCTGGAGTTGCTGTTAGAAGACTAGGGGTGTGCAGTAGAAGGCTAATATCTTTTATATCATTTTTCACAGTTTGATCTACTGGTATACATTTATTTGTAGCCAAAGTTTAGTGAAAACACTTTTGTTAAAAGTCAAACAATACCAAAATAAAATAACAAAGCAAACAAAAGTTGCTATTCAAACCTAAGTCCAACATACAACCATTCTTAAAAAAGCAAGCTAATATTAGATTTTGATGTTATTCTTTATTTCCCTCAGACTAATAACTCACTATGAGTTAACTAATACGATTTTTCTATGTATAAAGCAGTTTTTCAAAGCGACACCTTCCTTGGAGTTAATATCTTTGCTGTAATGCACAAATATTTGGAAGTAGAAGTTGGAAATGCAGGAAAAGCCATAGCATCATCAATAGCAAATGTGTCCAGCAGGTGGAAACAACAAAGGAACATAAGGAACTCCATATCTCACTTTTTGAAAACGTTCTTTTATGTCACTAAAGCCGTTTGAAATGCTCCTAACTGATATGCTGTGTCTTGAAACAAAGCAGCCCATGTCTCCAAAATCACAAAGTTGTTTGCAAGCAATGAACACACTCTGTTTCCTGGAAAGTTTTACTGGAATTTAATGTAGATTGTGTTATTCAAAAGGAAAAAGGGAAATTTTGCCCAGCTGGCGTGGCTCAGTTATTGAGGGTCGACCTATGAACCAGAGGCCACTGTTTGATTCCCGGTCCAGGCACATGCCAGGTTGTGGGCTTAATCTCCAGTAGGGGCCATATGGGAGGCAGCTGATGGATGATTCTCATTATTGATGTTTCTCCCTCTCCCTCTCCATTCCTCTCTGAAATCAATAAAAATATATTTTAAAAAAAGAAAAAGGGAAAAATTTTAAATTTCTAGAACAATTAGTTCTAGACAACAATTCTGTGTTTAGGAGCCACGGGTTGGAGTGGTGACTGGGGTTCACATAAAATGCATGGGGAAAAGTGGAAGATGGTCAACTTTTTTCCCCCATTTGTGACCATTCACAGCCTTTTAGCCACATCAGTGCATCTCAAATGATCTGTAGTGAGCAAAGCTTTTAAAACTTTCTTACCCATGCTGTGGCCAATATACAGATCATGCCACATGTGACTTACCAGGTAAGTAAGACAGCATTCAACCCCACCCGTTTCCTTTAGAACAAGGTAAGTCCAGTGAATACCTGCTGGGATGTCATGGCAATGCCAAATTGCTCTGGAAGTTTCTGAAAGCATACTTGCCACTTTGGTACTGATCATGGCCCAGACCTGGTCAGACAGTTCACGAAAGGCATCGATCACCATGCCAGACAGTGAATGATATTGAGCTAGATCACAGAAAGTGGGAGGGTAGGGTTTGGGCCAAATAAAGTATGGCTGGACCTCTCTGACTCATATATACTGGGGACACGTTATGGGTTGAATTGTATCCCTGGAAAGATATGTTCAAGTCCTACCCCCTGGTGCCTGTGACTATGACCTTATTTGGAAATAGGTCTCCTCTGCAGATGTGGTCACGTTAAGATGCGGTCATACTGGATTAGAGTGAGCCCTAAATCCAATGACTTGTGTCCCCATAAAGAGAGAGAGAGAGAGAGAGAGAGAGAGAGAGAGAAGAGAGATCTGAAGACCAGAGGAGGCACAGGGAAGAAGGTCGCAAGGAGACAGAAATGGGAGTTATGAGCTACAAGGCAGAGAACACCAAGGAAGCTGGCATCCTCCAGAGCACAGGAAGGGGCAGGGCAGGGCCCTCCTCCTCTCTCGCCTCCAGAGGGAGTCCTGCCAACACCTAGATTCCACACTGCCAGCTTCTGGAACCATAGAGAATAAATTTCTGTTGTTTTGACACCAGTTTGTGATACTTTGTCACTAGAGTTCTAGCAAACCAACACATTTACCAACAGTGGATCCCGTTGTAAAATATTTTAACATGCATTAGGTTAAAAAAAATTTTTGGCCAAATAACTAACAAAAAAAGTAACAAAGTTAAAGATTAATCTCTATAACATTTCTTAGGGCTTTTAACATAAAATTAGCAGCTCCAACTGACTCTCTCTTCCCAGAAGGTATGTCGAAAAAGTTAGGCTCATTAACTCGACTGACACAGCAACTCTATGAATTAGGAATATTGCTCTCCCCCCTTCAGAGATGATGAAACTGAGGCATAGAATGGTTGGATGACGTAGGTAACTGGTGAGGAGTGATGAAGCCAAGACTCAAAGCCTGGCAGTCTGGGGCCAGGGTCTGGCCTATCCTGCATGTCAGGGGGTCCCAGGGGTCTCTGTGATCTCCCAAGGTGAGGGCAGGGTTTTGTGTGCAGAAGATTCATAGGATGACTGCTCAGTGGGACTTGTCATCGGACAAACGTGAGAGTATGTTAGGATTCAAGCAGTGTAGGACCCTTGGGAAACTACTTTCTCAATGGCCTCCAGCGGGCAAACATGTAGAGAGCTGGACAAGTTTTTTTAATAGCTAGATCTTCCCATTAGGATTTGAGCTCTGAGCAGGGAGGCACATTGGTTAGTGACAAATACAGCCTGTCATAAGCCTAAGAATAAAACCGGCCCCAGCAAATGGAAGAAGGAGCTAAATAACTGGGCCGTGAGCACTGAAGAGAAACGGACTCAGCTGTGAAGAAATGGCACGATTGTGAGTCACACCACGTCGCCCAGAGAGGGAGCTCATCTTAAAAAATGAACAACACAAAAGGGATCAGGGAGACCCGCAGCGAGCCAGGGGCATAGACTGCGGGAAAAGGGAAGGAGCCTGAGATGTGGCCAGAGAGAAGCATTTCAAAGTCCACTCTTCACAGAGAGTGACATGGGGATGATGACAAAGGAATAAACAATTATGCTGTTGGTGTTAGAAAGTCAAGATCACTCTGCTCTCTTGCTGCTTATTTCATTGAGAATCTGGGAGCAACCAGAAAACAACACCCTCCTGTCTCACCCCAGAGCTACCCCTGCCTGCAACTCACCCACTGTTCTTTCCTTTTCTCCTGATGTGGGGGAGGAGCCATCCCCTCACACATGTGGTCCCTCCATCTGCCCCAGACGCCTTCCTTCTCACCCATGCCCACTCCGGGACTCTCCTGTCACCTTCCTCCTTCCATTTTGTGTCATTATTATTATTATTATTATTATTATTATTATTTTACTCTCACAGGATCACACCGAGATTATAGCCAAACTAAAATATTGTCGTCCTTAAAATGCTTTCCCTCAACCCTCTCCCTCCCCTAGCCAGAACCCCATTTCTCTTCTCCCCCTTTAGCACAAGAATTCTTCATGTTCCCTTTTCCCATTTCCTTATGTCCAATCTATCTTGAAAACACTGTGGTCTGGCTTTTGATCCAGACCGTTCCACCAAATTATCCCTGTCAAGCTGGCAATACTCTGTCTTGCCAAATCTAACAATTTCTTCTCTGTCTTCATCTTGCTCAACCTCTCAGCACGTTGCCATGACTGATCCTTCTGTGACAGGCTTTCTCTGCAGGTTTCCAGAACACCCAGCCCCCCTGGTGTTTCTTCAGCGCACTGGCTGTGTCTTTTCAATCTCTTTGCTGGTTTTCTTTCCTCTGACCTCGAAAAACTAGGTCTTAAGCCTTGAAATGTTCCTCTTTACCTTTATACTTCCCCCCTTGGGGCCCTCATCTAATCCCATGGCTTTGAATTCCATCTGCAGGTTGTTTTCTCCCAAATCTGCCTCTCTAGCCTTGAGCTTTCCCCCAGCTCTAGGTTCATACATAGAATCACTTCCTTGATGTCTCCCTTTGGCTCTCCAATAGAAACCTTGTCCACAACCTGTCATCAACTGAACCCTTAATTCTCCCCTCGCCCCCCGCCACCTCCCCGCAAACCTGCTCGTACAGGCTGGGTCCTCTGGAAGTAAATGTTGAGCTGGAGTTTGGGGAGCAGGGGGATTATTAGGGATCAACCTCTGTTGATGGGAAGGGGGAGTGCAGTGAGAAACAGGATTGAGAACACCCCTTGGGGAGTTCTGGAGTGCACATGACCCATTAGAGTTGCCCCACTTTGGGCCTGGCCTTTATCAGTCACTGGGTTTGGGCTGTCCACAGAAGGGTGCTGAGCAAGCCATGAAAGCTTGGTATACCTCGTATGTAGCGTCTTTGTCATCCCTAGAACCACTTTGCATCACCGAACAGTTTTCTAGAGCATGTCGCCTTTGTGTCTGAGCTTAATGCAGCCCACTGGGAATCCAGGCACTTTGCTAACTTTGGATATTTTAACCCAGGCTACAAGTGTTCTTTGTATAACATTAGGACACCATTTTCCCCACTCACTCTGCACTGGTTGTGTTTGTGATCTCCCCACTGCCACTATCTACTCTATTTTATTCTAAAGGTATTCTTAAAGGCCCACTTATGACACGGAAGCTTTGCAGGTATAAGGGTCATATGTGCAGATACAGACAAGTGGACATTAAATGTAAGGCAGTAATTCTGTACAGGGGCCTTTATATGTACAAACTAGAATTGACTGAGGATCTTTCAGGCTAGTTTTCCCCAAATTATACTTGGTTATTCAAAATAAAGTAATTAAGAAACTTGTAAGGACATGTATATAAGGAGGTTCCTTATTTTCTGAATGATGAGTTTTGAGAAAAATACCTGCCTTATATTCAGGCACATGTCATTTAAGACTATGCACAACCAGATGGATCCGTCACAACAGTTGAAGGAAACCCTACTCTGTATAGTACTGACTGCAATTCCTCTCAGGCCCAAACAACAAACCACTTTGCTTCAAAGCAGCGCATCTTGAGAAAATCCTGCATTCCTGTTTCAGTTCTATTTCATTTTCCATATAAAGTTCCCCTTGAAAACAAGTACCTTGTGGAATAAGTGACAAACCCTTATTTCAAGGCACAGACTTGAGGATTCTACAATATGTGGGCCCACATCACCAGTTTCACATTTTACCGCCTGCTCTTAGAAAACTGGGCCTGTCCTCCTCTATTCCGGGGTTGCATTCCTTACCAGGACGCTCACATTGTCCTCTGGAGTCAGGAAATAGTACTGAGAGGGCCCAGGGGCTCTGGCCCTCCTCGCAGGACTGCGGAGCCCACGCATGCGAGTTTGTATTCCAGGGGAAGTTAGGGATATTTCCGCCACTGCATCCTGGTACCTCATAATTTGTCAGACCCTCAGAAACATATGACTATAGAATTGAGAGGTGCACATGTTAGAGTAAGCATTATCCCAATTGGTAAGTTTTATTTTTAAAAAGTTCAACAAATGAAAAAATTTTAGGCCATTCTATACCCTTTAAACTTTGTAAAAAAGTGATATTGTTTTCTGCTTCCTTCCTGCTCTTTCCCCAGGCTCACTCTGCTGCCTCCTACTGAATGGTTAAATGAAAGCAGTATCACAAATGGGATTGGTAGGATAGTTCATCTTTCTCCCAGGATCTCCCAGGATGGCCTGATCCGTGGCCCAGCACATGGACCACCACACGGCATGCTGGGCTCACCACCGCACAATTTCCTGTCACATGACTTGCTTCCCACTTTATTGCTCTTCCTTAACATCCTTTGGCTAAAAAACTATTCCCCTCCCCCCAGTCATTATTACAAAACAACCAAAGAATATAAACTATTTATTGACTGTATATCATGCTTCAGGGTACTGTATCTAAACTAACTTCTGTGAAGTGATACTATAATTAAGCCCACTTTCCAGATAAAGAAATGAGGCTTAAGGAAGTTAAGGAATTTCAGAGACAAAGCTATTTAAGTGGAAGGCTTGGCCTAGCTGCCAAATTTACACTCTTGACCTCTGCATGTTTCAGAGCTAGAATACACCCAGCAGATTCACTCTTCCTGGCGCCTCGTTTTCAGGACAACACAATGGCTGGCCAGGGAGGCAGAGTGATGCATCTGAGGTTACAGAATAGTTGGCCAGGATCATGGCCTGGATCCTTCTCACTTAAGTTCGATGGTTCAGGTACATTATGATGCTGCCTCCAATGTAATTAGGATTCTAGGAAATAAGGGACTAATAGCTCACACGGGCTTTGGTTCAACAAACACTGACTTGAAACTGTAGTAGTGTTATGTACATGCCGACACTTAGGAGAGAAAGTAGTGACTGTTTAGTTCCAGGTACTTTTCAGCTGCTTTTCATTCATCGCTGTCAGGCTAAATTGGCACCTTTCAGTGATGCCCATATCAAATGCTTTCATTGACTTGGTGTCTTTGTGGATGTTTGAGAATGACCAGGAGAGAATCCATTTCACTTATCTCATCTTCTAGGACTTGACTCTAACTCTACCCATCATACCTGATTAGAAAGAGAGACCAATAATCACTAACATGAATTCTTGATATATTTTTCATGTGGCATTTGAATGCTAGTTTTTCAAGGATAAATAAAACATTTTCTCCCTCCAACCTTCATCACTTCTCTATCTAATTATCTATCTATCTATCTATCTATCTATCTATCTATCTATCTATCTCTATCATCTATCTATCATCTATCTATCATTTCTGTAATGGCCAGGTAAGAAAACAGATTCAAACACTAAACCAAGTGGGGTAAAAGAATTGCTTGTCTTATAGACTTAACTAGAGGCCTGGTGCATGAAATTCATTCATGGGTAGGGTCCCTAGTCCTGGCTGGTGATCAGGGCTGATTGGGGCCTTCCGGCTGCCGGCCGGGGGCCTTTCCTTCCCTGGCTGCCCAGCTGCTGACTGGGGCCTTCCTTTGTTTCACGCTGTTCCCTAGTGGTTAGCACACATCATAGCAAGTGATCGAACTCCTGGTCTCCTGGTTGAACTCCCAAGGGGACACTTTGCTTATTAGCCATATATATATATATATATATATATATATATATATATATATATATATATATAGACTAGAGGCCTAGTGCACAAATTCATGCACTGGTAGGGTCCCTAGGCCTGGCCGGCGATCAGGGCCAATCAGGTTCCTCCCCACCTTGCCTTCCCACCTCCTCCTTCCCTCACCACCCATGTGCCATCACCACGCGGCTCCCCCCCACCTCCCTGCCTTCCCACCTCCTCCTTCCCTTGCTCCCTCAGCGCCCCGCTGCTGCTGCTGGTTGCCCGCCATGTTCCACACCATCCCCTGGTGGTCAGTGCACATCATAGCAAGCAATCGAACTCCCAGTTTCCTGGTCGAACTCCTGAGGGGACACTTTGCATATTAGCCTTTTATATATACAGATAATTGACTTTCTGTGCACTTTGATTCAACTACATTATTTTTTTTAATACTCACTGGAGGATGTTTTTCCACTGATTTTTTTAGAGAGTGGAAGAGATATGGAAAGACAGAGAGAGAAATATCTATGTGAGAGAAACACATTGATTGGCTACCTCTTACATGAGCCCTGACCAGGGCCTGGGCTTGGGAGGAGCCTGCAACCGGGGTACATGCCCTTGACCAGAATCAAGCCCGGGACCCTTCAGTCTGCAGGCTAATGCTGTATCCACTGAGCCAAATTGACAAGGGCTGATTCAACTATGTTTTTGTTAGGCTTTTGTTAAAACATTTTATTTAGTGTGATGCAGAATTTCATAACCACTTCTGAGCTTGACTGCCAAACCTACAAATTAAAAAAATTAACAAGAACAGTGCCTCCATGCAGTGGTGGTGCGTAAGAGGCAATTTCACAAAGTATGCCACAGATTTTGATCTATAAAACTTTGCTAACAGATTGCCTGGCTGTAGTTTCAATTCTTATTTGCCATGGTACTGATGCATACTATTTTCCATGGAGGAAACAAATGATTGTGCTGAAGAATAATTTGCCACCTCTTCTAGTGGAGTTTGATAGAACTATTCAAGGCCATGTGATTGATGAATTATTTATAAACTACAGCACTAATGTCTGGCAGCAATGCTATTGTTAAGGGTCTATCAGATTTTCCAATAGATTTTATCCTTTTTCCTTCCTGAGTGTGGATGGCTTGCCCATTTTAAATTATAATAAGTGCAAACTTGGTGATAAGAATGACATTTTATAAAAAAAAAATTACCAATGTCTCAGTAGATAGCAAAGAAAATTGTCCTCTCCCCAGTCATGTTTAAATTCCCAGGCACACAAAGGTTGGAGGCAAAGAAGTTGGAATAAGCATATATTTTCTCAAAATAAAACCAAGATAATTTATTATCAAGGAGAATAATACAATATGCTTTTCTATAAGATTTAAGGTAAGATGAATGCACAAATAAAATCCTGAGCAAGCTTACTCTCTCACCACCCTTTGCACATTCATAGGGATCATTGTCCATGTCTGAGTCAGATCTACCCTTTAATCTCTCTCTAAGGAGAATTTCCTAACATCCCCTTTACCAACACCTTGAGCTGCCTATTATTAGGATGGGAAAATGTGGTGCTCCTATACGCAGCATGAGTCAACCCCAGTGCCCCTCTTTGCTGCTGAACCTGGCTTGGTCAAAACATAAGCACCCCTTGTTAGTTGTCTTGCACTGATGTTCTTCGAGGATGCACTCAGCTACTTCCATTTTATAGGAAGGGCAAGCCGTTTCTTTTTTTAAAGTTACATGACCAGGACTGGAAGCAAGGTCTAAATTGTACTTCAAATCAGTTTTAAAACTGTCCTAGGCATTCTGGAGATGGTGGGGAAGATCAAGTTAGTACCCCAATGCTCATTAACTCACTAGACCAGATCCCCTGCCTTTTTAGAGGACAGTGCCTAGTTCATGACTTTAAAGATGCTCAGTGAATTGTAGTAACAAATAGGATTTGGACAGACAGGCTATGCCCTGGGATTTTGGTTTAGGAAAGTAGCTAGATTACATCAGAATTACTTGCGTTTTCCTCATTGTGCCCCGAATCCTACTGTCATCTAGGCCATCATCATCTCCCACCTGGAACAAAGCAATCGCATCCTAACTCATGGATTCTTAACCTGGGTTTGTGTGTAGAAATCAGGGGTGGAGGTGAAGGGAGTCATCCATAAACTTTGATGGAAAAATATACACCTTCACTTTTACTCACCGTTTTATAAAAAAAAAACCACCAATATGTTTTTATTGATTTTAAAAAGAGAGGAAGGGAGAGGGACAGAGATGACAACATCAGTGAATTGAACTGAGGACTTCTTGGTTAATGGGTTGTCACTCAACCACTGAGCCACACTGGGTGGACCATTTTTACTAACCTTTAATTGAACTTGATCATTTCCTTCAATTATGTCTGTATGTAGCAAACCACAATACTTCAAGCAGAATCTGTAACTTGTTCCCAACAAAAATCACAGAACTTTTCATACATTATAGATGTTGAAAATATCTTGAAATAATCTTTGTGCTCACCACATCTTTGAAATTAGAGTGGATCCAAAGAGATTCAGTTATTTAACTAGAGGTTTGACGCACGAAATTTGTGCAAGGGGCTCGGCCCTCATAGCCCCAGCTTCATCCGGAAGGTTGTCTGGATGGTCATTCCACTGTTCGGCCGTCCAGGCCAGTCTAATTAGCATATCATGCATATATATATTTTACAGGCCCAATGCATGACATTCTTAGGCCCGCTCCCCACAGTCAGACTTCCCCCAAGGGGTCCTGAGCGCTGCCACAGAGGCAGGAGAGGCTCCTGCCACCACTGCTGCCCAACAGCTGTGGCGAGTGCAGCGGTGGTGGTAGGAGCCTCTGCTGCTTCCAAGGCAGCACTAAGGAGCAGCGAGCCCAGCTTCTGGCAGAGCGGCACCCCCCCTGTGGGAACGCCCTAACCACCCAGGGGCAGCTTCTGCATTGAGCGTCTGCCCCCTGGTGGTCAGTACGCATCATAGTGACCGGTCATTCTGCTGTTCGGTCGATTTGCATATTAGGGTTTTATTATATATATATATATATATATATTTTTTTTCAGCAGCAGTTTCTGAGATCTTCATATAGATCTCTCGGTTCTGCTTTGCACTGGCTCTTTCCTTGGGGTGGAAACTTGTCCCCTGGTATTTTCATGACTCCCTTCCTACTTCCTTCAGGTCTCTGCTCAAATATGCCTTTATCAGGGGGTCCTTTCCTGACTATCTTATTTAAAATAACATCTCCAACCCCATTTTTTCTTTATTGATTAAGGTATTACAAATGTGTCCTTATCCCCCTATTCCTCCCCCCTTCCCCGCTTGTGCCCTCACCCCCCCTAGTGTGTGTGTTCATTGGTTATGCTTATATGCATGCATACAAGTCCTTTGGTTGATCTCTCCCCCCGCCACATTTTTAACAATTAATTTTATATTCTTTAATTTTTCAATTACAGTTGATGCACACCACTCTCATTCTACTTAACTTTCCTCATTATTTTACCACCACCAGCATGTTATATACTGTCGAGCTCCCCCACTGGACTCCAGGCACTCAAGTTTGTGTCAATGTAATGGATGGGTAAATAATGTGAGGAAAATGCACAGGCAAGACAAAGCAAGGGGATGCCCAAGGGGCAAGGGAATGAGTCTTACTCTGTCTCCAAAGTCTCCTCTTCCCAGCAGGAAAACTCCGGTGATCTTCGTGGTCTGACAATAAGCCAGGTGATTTTACCTTGGTCCTCAGCAAGGGGAATTCTGGGAGGACTGAGCAAAATGAGCATGTGGCTTTGGAGACTGAGCCCTGAAGTTATTGAGCTGGGATGAGCTATATAATCTCTCATAGGCCCATGTTTCTCAGCTGCAAAAAGGGGACAATAACATTACTTAATACTCAGGGCTGTTCACGAGTAAAATGAGATAAGGCAGATAGGAAGTGTAGCTCTGAAAGTGTAGCACTGGCATGTGGCAAGTGCTCAGAAAAAGGTTAGTTGTTGCCACTGTTATTGTTGTTTTTATTATGGAAATAAATCATTTATCTACTATGTTGTAAGCTTTGGACCAGGAGCCTGCAAAAGTCTTCATGAGGGCTGTGAAGGCCAAATACTTTCAGCACGAACATATCTAGATTTCTCTAGAAAAGAGAGTGTGATAAACTCCCTCCACCGCCCATCCCATCTTCAGTTATCAAGGTGAAGAGCAAGGGGCCTGTGAGGACTGGGGTGGTAAGACAGGCACATAGCTGCAGCTCAGCACAGCAGAGAATTGTCAATTTCACTGAAAGACTAGGGGACTATATTTGTCCTCACTGGATCAAATGTATTGTGGAATAGAATACATAGAATTTAAATATTCATAAATTTTAGAAAGAAAACAGTAGAGTTCAAAGAAATGTCCTGCCATGAAGGCTTAGAATGATGCTCCCATGTCCCTTGACCTGGGTTTGACCTGGAAGAGGACTGCTCAAGGCTGCTGATGGGTGGTGTTGAAGGGTGCAATTTCGTATAAGTGGAGAAGCAACAGTTCTGCTTACAGTTAACTGGACATCAAATTTTTCTGCAACGTGGGCTGAAATTCCCAGAGATTCTGACTCAGTGGGTGAGAGGTGAGACCCAAGAATCTGCAGATGTAGTAAGCACACTAAGGAATTCTGATACAAGTGGTCCAAGGCCCATTCTAAAAAAGATGGAGTGAAAGGGAAAAAGTTAAAAGGCAGGCCTCTCAGCACATCTCAGCTGAACTCTCCTGGACCAGAGAGCACCAGGATTTAGTGCAAACTCCAGAGGTGACAATAAAGAGATGCGTTTGTGTGGCGTATCTTCTGTATCTCCAGCGCTGGAAACCTGTGTAGTGATGGGAGGCTAGTTGAGGCTTAGAGTCTTTACCGTCTCCTCTCTGGGAGCCTAGCTCAGATCCACTGCATTTTCTAGGATTATTTCATAGTCCTTTGTATCTTGGAACACAGTTTGCTCTATCCAGTAATCCACAGGTGAGTAATGAGTTATCTATGTCAAATCAAAAGTGAACGAGTGAGAGAGACACGTGATGCTGCGCTGATGTTGTGGAGTTCACTGTGACATTCGCTGCGCCAACTAGCGGTGGGGTATCTGAAGCTGGCTCGTAACCCGAATTTTAGCTTGCAACTCAAAGCAAAAAATTTGCCGAGAGACGGCTTGTATCTCGAAAAACTCGTTAGTTGGGACACTCATAAGTCAAAGCCCCACTGTATCTTGGAACACAGTTTGCTCTATCCAGTAATCCACAGGTGAGTATTAAGGTATCTCTTGGAATTCTGGAATTAGGATTCTAATTTTATAATCTAGTGTGAAAATGCTAGCAAAGAAACAAAACAGAGTGTGGTAGATTAGAATATTATTAAGCAAAAAATCACTTGCTTTCACTCCTCCTTAGAAATAGTATATTTCCTAGCCATATAAATGTTGGGTTTGACCTGGTGACCTTCTTTAGCTTATGTAAGGTGGGTAGATGTGACAGCATGGGAATTCTAAGCCTATACCCTAAGATCCTATATGTTCCTACTTATCACTCCATGATTAGTTTTCTGTGGTTGCTGTAACAAATTACCACAAAATGAATGGCTTAAAACAACAACATTTCCTTTCCCTGTTCCAGAGACCAGAAGTCTGGAATCAAGGTGTCGTCAGCAGGGCTGTGCTCCCTCTCCAGTTTTTAAGGGAGAACCCTTCCTACCTCTCCCAGTCTTGTGGCCCTGGTGTTTCTTGACTTGCAGCTGCATTGCCCTAATCTCTCTCACCTGCACATGGCCTCTTCCTCTATGTGTCTTCTCTTCTGTCTCATAAGGACTTTTGGTCACTGGGTTTAAGGCACTTCAGGACTACAAATCATAACCTCATCTGGATCTTCTTAATATATCAGCAAAGACCCTTTTAAATAAGGCACTTTCATAGGTTCAGGGGGTTAGGGCATGCACATGTCATTTGGGTTTGGGGTCATATTCAACTTACTATATTCTGAGAGCTTCGGGTGAGAAGTACATGCCCTGTTCTCCACATGTGGGCACAACTCACAGCATGAATAAGAGCACACCAGCTGATCTACAGAAACTGGAACAAGAGGTAATGCTGATTCTTGTGTGCCACTGAGAATTTATGGTAGCTTGTTATGCAGCTAAGGCTGACTAATACACCAGGTATGAAACATGCACCCACTTATTTTACTTTTGGAGAAAGGGAATTTGTAAACTATGTCACAGACACAGAAACAATAAGAAGTGACTTTGTGTCCTGGAAGTTATTAGGGAGGCTGGATTTTGGCTCCTGTGCCAGATAATTTACCCCCAGATTGTCCTGAGAACATTTATTCTGCCGACTTGGAGGTTGGGGGCAGAGAAAGTGATTTTTGTTCTCCTTACATGCTCTCTTCTCAATAAAACAACCTATAGTTGCAAGTAGTGGGATAGCTCCTTTGGATAATTTGCATTTTTTTCTTTAGAGAGAAACTGACTTTTGGAGATCTGATTAAATGTATCTTGCCACAGCACACTTTTAGTTGAATATATACCAGCCTCGATTCAGCCATAAGAAAGGAGTTATTAGTCAGATTAGGGAAAGTAATGGATAAGACTGTGAAAAATGTGTTTGCCACCAAGCAAACACAAGGCAATAATATATAGGAATGGTAGAGGCACTCAGCAGTGGAACAAAATTACAGCCTCACTTACAACCCATGGTCGTTGCCCATGGACTGAATTAAATAAGACATTTATTCATTTTCATAGCAACCTGTATAAATAGCTACTGCAAAGTCTGTGCACTGAAAGAAGGGACCAGATTCTGTTCAACTTTGTGTTCCTGATACTTGGCCTCAAGCTTAATACTGGAGCATATGGTCCCTAAGTGATAAATGGACACACAGAACCAGAGTTAACGTCTTGAAATGTAAGACCTCTTATGTCAACCCTCTGCTCCACTTAAGCCAGAGATAAATTCAAACTCCCTTTGATGATTTTCAAAGCCCAACATAGTCTGACCCTGAACTCCCACTCAAAAGTCATCTATCTTCTCTTTCTCTACAAATCACTCAATCTTCTCCAGCCGCACAGTCTTCCCCCTGTTTCTCAAACTCATCAAACTTGCTTCTGCCCCAGGACCTTTGCACTTCACAACTCTACCCTGTTGCTCTTCCCTGGGCTATCTCCCTGGCTCATTCCCCACTTTCTTGAGATCTATATTCAGGTTTCCCTGTTCGTTTGGCCATCTGTGGTCACCACCATATATAATATTGTAACTCTACCTCACTCCCCAACACTTCTCTCTTCCATTTACTGCTGTATTTATTTAAATTGTCATTGTTCTTACCCAATATAACAATGGACATTGATATATTCATCTCTCTCTCTAGCTAGGCTGTAAGCACCCCCAATAACGATATTTTTATATTTTTTGTTTATTGCTTTATCCTGAAACAGTGCCTGGTAGAGAGCAGTCATGCAACACATGTTTGTTAAATGAGTGACAGAGAAGCCGTTTTTGCCACACAGCGGGTGATTTCATAAACAAAGAACGTGCCTTGGCAATGAGTTCCATTGTCCCCGCGCGGGACCAGGACTGTCTCTGCAGAGCTCACTGGGAGGAGCTAGTCTTGACCAGATGAAAGGTGCACAGCCGGTAACTCCTCCAGGTGTTGGTGAGGATCGGACCTGACAGCTGGAATAACAGCCCACTCGGTGCCAATGTGCAGCGTCGAGGCAGCGCGTGTGTTTTAGCTCAATATTGCACATCAGTCTACAACTTTGTACCGGTCAAGAAAACAGCCAGGTGAACGTTGTGAATTATTTATTTATGTATTTATTTAGTTAATTCTCACCCAAGGATATTTCCCCCCATTGATTTTTAGAGAGGGTGGAGGGGGGAGAGTGAGAAAGAGAAACATCGATGTGTCTTACATAGATAGGTTGCCTCCTGCATCTAACCAGGTGGGGATCGGATGTGCAATCCAGGTACATGCCCTTGACTGGCAATTGAACCCATAACCCTTTGGTGCATGGGCTGACACTCTAACCATTGAACAACACTGGCCAGGGTGAATTTTGTGATTTATTAAATGTGTATCCTTAAGATAAAATAGTGAATTCATTAGAATTTTCCATGTCTGCTGACTGAGTCTTAAGAAGAAACCCTGTGAGAGATACCAGGTAAGCCCTCCTTACCTCCATTCCAATACATTGCCTTGGTAAAGGGACTTGAAAAAGCTGGTTCTTTTCTTATAGAGAGAAGTAGAAAGAGATACCCTAAATCAGTGGTTCTCAACCTTCCTAATGCTGCGACCCTTTAATACAGTTCCTCATGTTGTGGTGACCCCAAACCATAAAATTATTTTCGTTGCTACTTCATAATTGTAATGTTGCTACTGTTATGAATCATAATGTAAATATCTGATATGCAGGAGGGTCTTAGGCGACCCCTGTGAAAGGGTCGTTCAACCCCCAAAGGGGTCGCGACCCACAGGTTGAGAACCGCTGCCCAAAGGGGTCGCAACCCACAGGTTGAGAACCGCTGCCCTAAATGTTCTGAGCTTTGGAAGAGATTGTGGCTGCATCTTTGCCAGCCTAACCTGCCATTAGAGGAAGGATCCAAGAACCAATGTTACCTCGTTGGCTCTCCCTGGATGGAAAAGATGGGGGCCCAAGTGGTTCGGAGAGCACAATGAACATAGCATTTGCCATAGGTCAAACCAAGTCCTGTGGGAAGGAGCCTCAGAGCCTTGTCCACTTTAAGGGTCTTCTATCTTGGGTCAGGGTGGGAAAAGTGAGGGGGGCTGAGGTATCAGTTTCATCTTTATCATTTCCTTGTGTAAGTTTTCTTAAATATTGGGATTAAACAATAACCAAATTGGTGGGCTAAAGAACACTCACACTGTGAACTAAAGTCATGGCGAATAACCCAAATGAAGTTGTATAAATTATTAGGGATGTAGTATGCAAAGGGAAAATCCTGGGGCACAGATAGGCGACTTCTCTGAAATTCAGGAAAGTACAGACACTTACATACATTGAATGCTGGCAATGTGTGGGCAAGGTGCCTTAGGCACATTTCTAGTGTAATTCCCATTACAACCTCATTAGGTAGGTAATATTATCCCAATATGCTGATAAGCATCAGAAGGTTAATTATTATAATTTTATTTTTACCAGTTGGGAAACAATTGTAGCGAATTTAGATAACTTGGGCAAAGTCAAACAACTGGAAATGACAGAGCCATCGTGTGAGCCTGGCTCTTTCTCTTCCCAAGCCCTTGTCACTACACCCCACTGCTCCGCTGGCAGCCTGAGGGAGTAAATTTATAGCACTTCAAAGTAATAAGTTATTACACAGATATAGCACATTGTAAAACTCATTGTATAATAATGCCATTACTGGAAAAAAGTTTCAAAAGAGGTTCTGCATAAATTAAACTCTTACCCACATCTTCAACTACGTGTTCTATTTTATTTACCGCTCTAGCTGAATATTCTTCCTCTCCAGGTTTCTTATCACCATGCTTTGCATGGGCATTTAATCCAAATCCTACATATTTTTCAACACCTACACTAGTTCCTCTTTCCTTTGAAGCCATCTTATTTTTACTCAGGAAATTAGGTACTTACCTCTTTACACACGCCGTTGGGAGCCAGGGTTGTTTCTGATTTACTGCTACGATGCACAGTATACACCTATAACATGGCTTTAAAATAAATTTATGAAAGTAGATTGCAACCTTATGCGCTAGAACAAATAGGAACCAGAGCTGCTCTGTGGACATCAACAAACACCCGGATCAGCACCACGGAGAGCGGCCAGGCCTGCTAAGAACCTCACCATGTGTGAGCCCTGGGCTTCGTCCCTTTGACAACTGTGCATGCCCTTCTAAAAAACGGTCTCACTTGTTACTAAGAAGGTACAGGTAAAATATAAGAGATATAGTACAAGGCTGGGGATTTTTACCCACTGAGAATATCAGATGCACTGAGCGGTGCTTTGGCTATCACAGCTCACATCAACACCTGACATGGAATTCAGAGAAACGCCCTCTCCACACAACAGAGGAGGCACCTTTTAGAAGAGAAATCACACAGACGTCGGAGTCAGGAGATCTGAGTTGTAATCCCGGTTATGCTGTTCTGTACAGTCAATGTCACTCACTAGGCTCAGTTTCCTCATGTGTAAAATAGTCATATTTTCTTTGCTTACTTAGAGGGTTATTCTGGCAGTCTCTATATATAAAACCCTAATATGCAAATAGACTGAATGGCGGAACAACTAAACAACCAAACAACTGGTCACTATATCATGCGCTGACCACCAGGGGGTGCGCGTGGAACATGGCGGGCATCAGCAGCAGGCGGCAGAGTGTGGAACATAGCGGGTGTTGGCCGCAGTGGGATGGTGGAACCGGTGAGTGGGGGCGTCAGACCAAGGCGGAGCGTGGTCGCTGTCATTGGGGCGAGCCTCTGGTGGTTACTGAAAATTCTTTGCTCCCCCACACCACGGCCCTGTTCAGTGCTCGCACCTGCTGCCGGTGCCAGAGCAGCCACTCGCACCTACTGCTGGTGCCCAGCACCGGCCAAGATCGCTCGGCCCAGCGCCGGCCAAGATCGCTCGGCACCATCAGCAGGTGCAAGCGGCGGCTTCCAGCCCTGATCACCCGTGAGGACTGGTGATTGGGGCAGCAGCCGCCGCTCACACCCACTGACAGCGCTGGCCCCAATCACTCTGTGCTGTCAGTGGGTGCGAGCAGGGCTGGCACTGTCAGTGCATGAGAGCAGCAGCAGCGGGATTGGGGCTGCCGGCAGACAAGGGACTGGGGTCCATGGCAGGAGGGGTCAGGCAGGGGCACAGAGGATGGACTGAGACCCGCCCCTGTGCCCACTGCAGCCTCATGGCCCACAGTTCCTTTCAAGGTGCATGAATTCATGCACTGGGCCCCTAGTAATATAATAAGCATATTATGTATGATTACTGTAAAAACATAGTTTAAACTTTTTTTTGAAAAAGTAACAAAATTCCATAACTGATCAACCAACCCACTAGACAACTGTAATTGTGTGGGCAGAGGGTATTTAAATTTACCAAAAATCAGAATTCTTTTAAATAAGTCATTGTCTTATTTCTGGTCACCTATGTACTGGTAATACTATGAGAATAAAATTTATAAAGATTCTTTTTTTCTTTTTTTAGGTGAATTGAGAGGAAAAACGACTCCATGTTTAATGTGGCTACTTCTCAAGTTAGCATTTAAGATCCTGCTTTGAAAACCTTACTAGGAAGTGAAAGAGAAACGATGCTAATTAGAATAATGGGGATTTCTGTATCTCAGTGTAAGGATCCTGGGGAAGAGAAAAGGCTTCCTGGGACAGCTCCTCCTTCAGGTGGGAGTGAAGAATGCACCGTGAGAGTGATAAAGGCTTTCTCCTCTGCTTGGGGAAGGTTGAAAGCTGTGCTGAGGACTCTGAAGGATTTATCCGGAACCAATATCAATAGACAGTCCCCTACCCTTCAGTCTCTGTGTCATTCTTTCTTCTCACGTGTGTGTGAACACACACACACACCTCTGCGATGCCCTTTGGGACACATTTCCCCTTTAAGCGTGACACATTTCCCCTTTAAGCGTGCCTGCATGGGCATGGCCCTGCATGTCAGCCAGTTTTGTTGCTTCTCCTGAGAAAAAGTAACACTCATTTTATTGTCAGATCCTAGGATACTTGAGGACAAATTTACCAGTGGATGGAGCCACTGTGAATTCAGAGGTTATACACATGTTATTGAGCACAGTATCCAACTCAGGAAGTTTAATGTTAACATGGACTTTGAACTAAAGCAGATTCTTACTCTAGAATTTCCCTATAATATCTGTCTCGTGTCTATAAAACTAGGTCCCCTCTACTAGTCAGATGATGGCATAATACATTCTATTGGTCCCCCTCCCCCCTCCGGTGCTGGGTTTGAGTTTCTCCTTTGTTCATACTTTCAGTTCTGAGGATCAGTTACAGCCCACAGGAAGCAGGGTATAGGTGAAAAGGTCTAAAATACAAAGTGATAACCTCTCCCACTGTGTCGTGGAGACACAGCATTTGCAGTCTTTGGCTGAAGGAATTAGTGAGTCTGTTACTTATCATTTTGGACTTTATAAAATCCTTGTGAAAGCCCTTCTCTCCGAGTTGGACTGCAACTGGGACTCTATGACTTGGGCTATGCCACATGAGAAGAGAAAATGCCAAGTTCTGCCTCCTCTCCCCCCACCCCCCGCCCTCCGTCCACCATGGCCTCTTCCTGAAGGACACTGACTAGGAAAGAGTGGCACATGCGTCTCATTAGCCATACAGTTGGGTGCGACTCTCTCTCTGCTTTTCTTCTTCATCTTACTTCCAAGATAAGCACACACCATCACTGGAGGAATCTGTTAACATGTATATTCTCACTCAGTAGTTTTTTTGGGAGACGGAGAATCTGAGTTTGTCACTGGCTCTCAGGTCTGTGACCCCCACACAGGCAGCCCTGGGTTTCAGCTCAGTCCCTGAGGCGTAGTCCTTGCCAGGAGCACAGGCGCAGACCCACCTAACAGCCAATTGATGTTTTGCTTTCTTCTGCTTCCATCTTTTGTATGTATAACTCCCTTAAGCTCTTTTTGGGGAGGGATGATTGGAAAGCTAGGTAGGATCTCCTTGTAAATACCACATTGATACCTTCGGATGTTACCACTATTCTTGTATTCCACTATTGCATTTGATATTCTAGATTTAACACTGCAGTAGTGCAGTACTTACTATCCAGAGGATGATGACCAGTGGCCAGAAAGGTGTCACTGTAACTTTTCTTTTTCTTTTTTTCTTGAGTTATGTTTAAGTTTCTTAAGACATCCAGTCTCCATGGAAGTCATTATCATTCAGTTGCTGATATTTTTGGAGCTTCCTGTGCAGAGGCTGGTAAGAGCTTTTTCAAACTAATGGCACCTGAATTAGAATAACACTCACAGACACAGCTTTAAACACAAGTGGGAACTCAGCAAAACTACAGAGGCACATTCGCCTGCTTCCTCAGGCAAGCAGGGCGATGGAGGATTATTTCTCTTGGGCTGAGGACGTTAGCAGCCTCTCTTGAGTACCTGTTCTTTGATACCAGTAATAATACTGAGTTCTGTTCCGTTACAGGATAGTTCTTCTATAAATGTTACTGAAGAGTTGCTTCATGTCAGAGACCCTATGGGAGTAACAAAGATAAATAAGACAAGTGCCTACTTTCCAGAGATCTAAGGCAGGCCAGAACTAACTCATTAATGCCACGAGATTTTAAATAATTTAGTTGGCCTTTAATGTATTCATCTAATAAATATTTATTAAAACACTACCATGTGCCAGGCTAAAATTGTGAAAACAATAAATATAGTCCCTCCTTCAGTTGAGCTTATTAGATAACCAATCACAGGAATACACATGTGATGGCAAATTCACATGTCATGAAGGGTAGATGGGCTGCAAGGAAGGAAAAAGAGGAATGGGGCACAGGGAGCTGCTCTGAGGAAGGGACGCTTCTTTCTCTGGAGACTGCAGCATGAGGGGTTTGCTGGGTAAAGAGAGGGCAAGAGCAGACCAGGAAGAAAGGAGAGAAGATACGGAGGCCCCCAGGCCAGAGCACACCTGTCACATCTTAGAGCTGAAGGCAGGCCAGTGGACCAGGGCTGCAAGGGAGAGGAAGAGAGCGGCGGAGTGAGGCTGGGCAAATAAGCAGAGGCAGCTTGCACCCAGCGCCTGTAGGACCTTCTAAGAATCTGCACTTTCTTCTAGGTGCATTGAGAACCACATGATCCATTCTGCATCTGAAGATGCTGACTGTGACTGCAGACAGGAGAGAGGCAAGGCTGAGGGGCCCATAGGAGTTGTCAACGGGGTCATATTCATCTTCTTCAAGAAGTTTAACATTGAAGTGCTGCAAGTCAACTTGGACACAAGTGTGGTCAGATGTTTCATTCATTCATTTGATAATCTCTCTATATAAAAGCCTAAGCAACCGTTCAACCATTTGACCGGTAGCTGTGATGCAAACTGACCACTAGGGGGCAGACGCTCCGACCAGTAGGTTAGCTTGCTGCTGGGATCCGGCCGATTGGGACTGGGTGAGTGGGCTGGACACTCCCTGGAGCCCTCTCGCAATCACTCCCTGACCCCAATCATGCACCAGTGGGGTCCCTCATTTCCTTCCTTCCTTCCTTTCTTCCTTCCTTCCTTCCTTCCTTCCTTCCTTCCTTCCTTCCTTCCTTCCTTTCCACCCTCCCTCCTTCCCTAAAATGTTAAGTGGTTCTGTGTGCTACACAGCCTATTAAGAGCTTGTGAATACTCCTTTGCATGGCGATCCCTTAACTACACAAACCCATGGTGAATCAAATCCATTAGTCATTAACAACTACACTGGGGTATAAATGTTACTTCCTATAAATGTTTATTATTATTATTAATTATTACCAATTTCCTGCTTTCCTCCGTGTTCTACGATCAGGTCTTCTGAGGGGATGTGAGTTGGAGAAAGAATTTTAAAGCATGTCCTCCAATGAAGAGCATGGGGTTTAGAAATGACCTAAATCTATGCAATAAATCTTGTTATCCTTTTAGACAAGGGCAACACACTGGGTGTTGGGGGACTGGAGTTCCCATTCCCATTCACTATTTGTAAATTGTAACCTTGGGTAGCATGCTTATTTTCCTCATGTATAAGGTAAAAACATTGAATTGTGTAATCTCCAAAGCCCCCTCACCTGTAAGTTTCTTCTGTGGAAATCAACATGGGATTTGGAATCAGAGGACCTGATACTTCTGCTCAATAACCTGTGACCAGTTTCCTCATCTGAAAACACAGAGATAAGTGATGCTCTCTAGAATTGCAGACCTAGCACAATTTTAGCACAATGCCTGGAATTCAGGAAGAATTAAAAGCTATTTTTTCAATGGATGATTACTTTCTATCCTGTGAAAATTAAATGAGATCAGGCATAATAAGAAATTTGGAAACTATATAGCACTGTTTCAGTAATGGTTTATATACTTATTATTAACTCAAATTACTATATATATATATATATATATATATATATATATATATATATAAGCTTTCTTGTGTTGTGGACTGGGGCTGAGTATGGCTCTTTATCCGGCATTATTTGTCAAAATGAGGGTACGTCTCCAAATTCCTCAGCATGCATTACAACAGCAGAAAGTAAGGCTAGAAAAAACGAGTGGGTATGCCAGTTAATGAGCTATTAAACTTCCCATCAGAAAGCCAGAAACTCAGAGGGAGTCCAAAATAGCAACTTCTGCATAACCAGCCAAATAATAAGCTACATTTAAGAGCCAGCAATCCATTCTTAACACGACTGCAAGATAAACTAAACAGAAACAAAGCCAGCGTTGGCTCAGACTTCCCTGTAAGGTAACTTGATTCATCATCTTTAACATTTCCAATTTCCAGGCAACAGCCTCCTAACATGGACTTGCAGGTTTGATGTGAGAATGACAAGTAGTTTAAAATATGAAAAGTTGCCTCTGTTGCAGAATATTTGTCTTAGATTGGGATTTCTGTAAAATGGTGGCTTGGTTTCAACCTGCCAATATTATTATTATTTAAATGCCAGGGTGGTGGTTCACTTTGGTCCCCACCCCTATCCCAGCACTCTGGTTTTCAACTTTTGCTTTCCCATTCTTGAAAGAGTTGTAGGGGGACCCACCATAGTTTGCTCTGGTTTGATGATCAGTAGATTTCCCATGAATAATTTCTCTCATTGAGAATTACTTTGAGCTTGAGGTGGATTTCAGTGTTCTCAAAAGACTAAAAAATCCTTAGGTATGTGATATAATGAAAGAAAATTGCCTCCTATTTCTGCTCCAGTTCATCCATCTAGAATGCAGGCCAGTGGAAAAGCTGGAACAAAGGCTAAGCTAAGTAACACTCTGGTTCCAATATTCACTATTTCTATATTGCACCAGGAAACTTGCTGGTTGCCTCATGGAGTGGGCTGGAAATGAGAGAAAGGAAAGGTGCTATGTAAAGGGACATGGCAAATAACATGTATTTTATCAGGGAGTGGTAAGGACCAGATATTTTATTAGTAAGAACAGCAGAAATAATAGAAGCAACACCAATAACTAAGTGACTACCATTTAACTGAGTGCCTACTAGGTGTCAGCTACTATAGAAGGTCAGTCATATACATCAACTTGCTTATTGCTTACAAAAACCACGAGCAATTATCACAGGTGAGGAAGTGGAGTTAAAGAGACGTTAAGTGATTTACTCAAAGTTATGTAACCAGAAAGATATAAAACTGGGAAACAGGTATGATAATGGCACCTACTTAATAGGATTGTTGAGAAGAAATAATAAGATGATGCAGGTAAAGCACTTGTTATAATAATCCTATATAATAAAGAGGTAATATGCAAATTGAGCATAACACCCCCACAAGATGGCTGCCTATGATCAGGCCAGCAGGGAGATTAGTGAGGGACAACCAAACGACTGAACAGCAGGCTGTGTGGGGCAACCAGGCCTGTGGGGTGGTTAGTGAGGGACGACCAAGTGACTGAACAGCAGGCTGCATGGGGTGGCCAGGCTGGCAGGGGGGTGGGCTGTGAGGGGCAACCAGGCTGGCAGATGGGGCAGTTGGGAGCGACCAGGCCAGCAGGTGAGGGCAGTTAGGGGCGACCAGGCCAGCTGAGGGGGGCAGTTGGGGGTGACCAAGCTGGCATGGGGGGGCAGTAAGAGGTGACCAGGTTGGTGGGGGCGGGGCAGTTAGGAGTGACCAGGCCGACAGGGAGGGGGCAGTTAGGGGTTATCAGGCTGGCACGCAGAGGCAGTGAATGGTGATCAAGCCAGCTGGGGGGGGCAGTTAGGGGTGACCAGCGGTCCAGGATTGTGAGCGGGATGTCCGACTGCCGGGATTGGGCCTAAACTGGCAGTTGGACATCCCCTGAGGGGTCCTGGATTGGAGAGGGTGCAGGCTGGGCTGAGGGAACCCGCCGCCCCTCCCCCGTGCATGAATTTCATGCACCCCACCTCTAGTTTCTCAATAAATGCTTTTCTTACTACTAATGTTAGAACAATTATCCTCAAGATGGACAAAAGAGGGCGCCTCAGAGCAGGTTGTATCAAGTTCTCAAGTTGATACAACTTGAATGGTGCTTTTAAGTGATATTGTTTGAAAATAGAACAAAATGATATCAAACTACAGGAGTTCAGTTCGTTGTGGCTGCTCCTCAATTCTGCTTTGCACTGTTTGGTCACATGTTGGTCTCACGGTCACTTTAAGAAACGTTGAATGGGCCATCACGGTGTCACTGGAGGAACAAAGTGCCGTCCGGAAGTTCTGTTCACGGGACCTCTCACCTCATCCTTGACTTGGCCATGCTCCCAGCACGAGGACCTGGATGTGCTCATTAGTCTGGATCTGTAAGAAGTATCATTCCGGGAAATCTTTTTGTAAGTCCTAAACCTGTCTGGATGCAATAACTTAGGACATACACGGTTCTCGGGAACTATCAGAGCTTTCTTTGACTGTGAAATTTTGATCAAATGCTAGGTGAGGAGTTTTGTACGTGACAATATCAACGCCCAGGTGGCATTGTCCAGGAGCAATTACTGCTGTTGGGAATAAAAACAAGCCAGTGACACTCTTTATTTCAGCGGTTCTCAAAAGGGATGTCACAATATTCCTAGTTACTGTGAGTTCTTCACATGTTTCCCTTCAGATTTTGGTCAGTGTGTATGATTAATTGTTGCCACAAATGCGGGTCCATGACATGATGGCGATTTCTGCCAGATGTGAGGTTGTGCTGACGGAGACTTAGAGAAGAGCCTGGGGAGCAGAGAAAACTGCTGACAGTGAGAAGAGGCTGATCTTGGTGTCAAGTCAGCATCAAGGAAAAGCTTGGTCTCTTCCACTCAAGAACTTTGCCCTGTGGATACTTTGCGACCTTAGGGAAGTAATCTGCTCTAAACCAGTCGGCATGGGATTGAAGAGCAACCAATGTTATTTCTGTAGACACTGTGAAGCATGATCCTATTTTAATAGAATTGTGCTCCTTATTACAGACTTATCTATTGTTGCTTTGAATCTCTTGATTGCTTTCATATGTGGCTAAAATTTCTGATACTTTAAAGGTTGTTAATCACTATGTTAGCACCACAAAACCTGGTGTTTTAAATGTTGTAGGGAAAGAAACTCAGTGTTTACCCCATGAATGGGAACCTAGGACCTATGTGCTTACACATGGAATAGGCCAGACTCTCAGGAGAGCTTTGAAATTTGATGAAGTACAAAAAATATCTGAAGAATGGCAAGTTTGGAACTTCCTTATATTAAAAAGTGATAAGGCCCTAACTGGTTTGGCTCAGTGGATAGAGTGTCGGCCTGTGGACTAAAGGGTCCCAGGTTCTATTCTGGTCAAGTACCTTGGTTGCGGGCACATCCCCAGTAGTGGGTGTGCAGGAGGCAGCTGATCGATGTTTCTCTCTCATCGATGTTTCTAACTCTCTATCCCTCTCCCTTTCTCTCTGTAAAAAATCAATAAAATATATTTTGTAAAAAAAAAAGTGTGAAGAAATCAAATGCTCTAAAATAACGAAGAATAATATGCAGCTAATACAAAACTGCTACACACAGATTTGAGGGGTAGAATACCAGTGGTTGAACACATATTTGTTGAATAGACAAACAAATGAATTAATTAGTCAATGAGTAACCCTTACCATATATACTGTGGATTTATTATGTATTATACATGTATATAATCTTATTTAAGAAAGCAGGTATTATTATGGCCATTTTGCCATTAAGGATATAAAGCCAGAAATTAAGTAACTTGTTCAAGGTAAGATAGTAAATTATGCCCAATCATCAAAACCTATTCTATCAAGCCAAAATTTAACCTTGGAAAAGTTAAACCTGGTCATGCCATTCTACCACTAAAGTCCTAAGATGGTTTTCTCATCACTCAGATCATAAAATCCAAACTGCTGAGCAGGGCCCAGAAAGTTCCACATGATCTGGCCCCTGCCCACCTCTGGGTCCTTACCTTTTTTTGCTTTGGCTTCTTCCTGTTTTTCTAACCAACCAAGCCTGTTCCTGCGCCATGCTTGCATTTGCTGTGCCATCTGTCTGGAATATGCTATGCCCAAATCTTTCCTGTTTTCTGCACAAATACCACCTCTTATAAAGGCATTTAGTGGTCACCATATCTAATTGTATGTTTTATTTCTTTGCCTTAATGTTAGTCACTGTATGAAATTTGGTGTTCTGTTTACTTGTTTATTGTTTCTCACCCCCAGTAGAATGAGAGTTTTAGATTTCCTCAGTGTTATCAGTGCAGCCCTAGGTTCTAAAATAATGCCTGACACATAGTAGGAACTCAAAGAATTTTTTAAAAAAATGAATTCATCCCCTGAAGCAAAGACTGAGTGCTGGTTGTAGTCCTAAAAATATTTCTTCTGTCTGGAAGATAGATTACACCTTGAAGGGTTAGGGAGGTGAAAAATAATGTCTGGGTAAGATGTTGTTACTTTAAGAAAGCGCAAGATTGATCAAGGTACATAACACCCAGCCTGTAAGAATAAGAGAGTGAAAAGATGAAGTTGAAACAGAATTGAAAGGGCTGAAAATTTGTGGTTATATTCCTGCTGGTCGGGTTAAACTTCATGATCTCAAAATGGTGCTGGTAAAATGGATTTTGGTCAAAGTTAGCTGATGACAAATTTGGCCACAGGGTCACAAGGCAGACATAGTTTTCATGTAAACAACCTTTCACAGCAAGGGCAGTATCTTATTTGCGGGTGTGATTCCAATAAAATACCTTAAAGGCTGCAGAAAGTGTGGCCAGACACAGAACTGTACAGTCTCTAGCTAAGTTCAAGCCACCACAGAATTCAGAATATGTCTTCTGAGTGTCAACTTGTAAACCCACTTCTAAAGTTTTAGAAGATGACAAATCAATTCCCACTCCGAGACTCACCCCAAGGTTAATGTATTTCTGCAGCACGATCTCCAAGATTCAGATGTAGTTTGGGATTTAACAGTTATTGTTTTGGGTTAGAAGTAAATCTAATGAAGTGTGAGCTGGATCTCATCTGACTTTGTCATTTACATTGAATTTAACACTCCCACTGAAGCCTTTCGTGTACCCCACCTTAAATGGATGTGATCTATTTCAGTGCTCATTCTTCCTCCTGATGGTTTAATACAGCTGAGTAACTCCCAGGGCTGTGGTACAAATCATCAGTGTTGCTCCCTGCTGCCAGTGCTGGGCTGTGCATGACGTAGCTGGAAACTGACCTTCACACACACCTCTCCACTTCTACCACTGGTGCTCATTCCAGAGGTGATCGGGAAACCCAACAGTTAACTCTCCCCCGAGGGTCTGCCCCACTAGCCCATGGAGGGGAGGGTCTTGGCCGAGGTAGGATGTGTGACAGATGGGAACGAGAAACATCTGTTTCCTTTTATAATTAGAGCTGCACAGCTTTGAGAAGTCATTTAATGCTGCAGGGTAACATTATGCAGTAGTTTCTGGTTTCCATATTGGGTAGAGCATATGGGTAAGGCATAATTCACTCTGATCACTCCATTTTCCCAGGTGAGCTGGTTACTGCCAAAGGATAAGGCATGGCCTTTATTTTACTTTTTTAGGATATTTGCATGGACTCGACTTCAATAACCCATTGCTGTCACATCCAAAGCATGGGAAGAATCGCTTTTTTCTACACCCATTCAAGTAAATGTTAGCTCATTATTTACCTAACATTATTGCATAAGCAACTGGAGAATCCAGATCTCTGTTGAGAATGAATGTGCCTATTTAGAACATGGAATGGGTAACTTTGGGCAAAATATCCTCTTTAGATTTCAGGAGATATGATATTCTCTTTGTATAAATCAGATTAAACTATATTAATTTAAAAAGCTCTGTTTCTTCCTGATGTAGATTATGTAGTTTACTCTTCCAGGAAAACAACTTCAGTTTAGTTAATCAAAAAGACAGCAAAAATGGACCAAAATGTCACCCTAATTATTTATGATGAGTCTGCCATGTGCTGGGTCCTGCACTAGGTATTATAGGGAAGTCTCACAAAGTCAAGTCCTTTAAGAAATGAGACAGCTGGGTGATTTTGCCCACATCCAACTGCTGGCAGGAGCAGCATTAGGACTTGAAGCCAAGTTCTTTCTGACTCTGAAGTCCAGTGTTTTCCTGACATTCATTTGCAATCAAGGTCTGTGATCCTATCCACCAGCAATGGGCTGGCTCCCTGAAGAGAGAAGCCATTGCTGAGGTATGACCTGCAGCATCCTTCTCAGGGACTACTGCTTGGTGCAGTGGGCACCAACATACTCGGAGGGCCATCTTAATGCCCACGAGGATACTCATGTCTGTTTTATTTACTATGTTATTCCCAGCATATGGCAAGTATTAGGTGTTTGATACATAATTGGTGGCATAAGTGAATGAATGAACAAATAAGCAAATGGCTCGCACAGCAGTCTAAAATACTCTCCTCTGTAGGAAGAAGTTAGATGATCAGCTTTGAGGCACATAAAGGTCAAAAGCAGGAAGCAACAAGAATACTGTTAGTTCAGGTTATTGTCTCTGCCTCAATAATTCTACAAATCTTTGCATATTTGGCTCAACCTTTCCCTTTAGAGTTCATCTCCAATGCCCACGTCCTCAGAGCTGCTTTCTCAACCCAGCCTAGAGTTTGCCTCAAATCTGGTCATGTTTTGTCTCCCAACCTTGCTTTATTTTCTATAGAGCTCATCAGCAGGCTGTCCTGATTACTCATTCATTTCCTTCCTTGTGTATTGTTTGTTTTCCACCTTTAGAAAGCCAGCTGGCACCTGCATGTTTTCACCACTGTCTCTAGGGCCTACGCACACAGTAGGCACTTAATTATATCTTGAGTCAATGGGGACAAATCCTGGAAAATGGGTTCCAATAAGGATTTCAGAGGTCAGAGTCTAAGAGGAGGGTCAAGGTCTAAGAAGCTGACGGTTAATTAATACAACAGCACACAGCTGATCCCCAGACCTCTATACCCCTCCCGCTTGGAGTTGGGGTCTTGTATCTCATCCCAAACCCTCTTTTAAAGCTATCCTGCTCTCCAGCATCTCCTCCCCACGAGACTGCTTGGACGGAACTATTTCCATCCCTTGGCCTTTCACATTATTTATTCCTAATTGAACACAGGGGTGTGCTGGAACAGATTCAACATCGACCTCTCCTGACCACAGGTCAAAGGAGATAGAATCCAGCTGACCTGGCTGGACAGAACTGAGCCTCTCAGAGATACAGCGTTGCTCCCATGTTGATCTTTGGATCAGTCCACCCACCATCATCTTCTTCTCTCTGACCACTGCTACCATTCTGAGCCTTTCGGTGTCCTTTTATAAAATCCTCTCAAGTATTCCTTACAATCACCCCCATTTTACAGGGAGAAAACATGGAGGCCCAGAACTTGATTACTTCACACACCTCCACAGTGACCACATTTGTCTGAACCATCATTGCCTGGAATGAAAAAATAGCCTCGTAGCATGTTTCCTTGTGGCTGCTTCAACACCCTAGAGTGATATGGCCAGCATGTAAATCAGGTTATATCATTTCACAGCTAAAAGTCTTCAGTAGCCCTCCACCATGCAAAGTATAATGGTTAATATTACGGGTCATCTGGGCCACAGGGTGCCCAGGTATTTGGTGAGACACAACTAGGTATGCTTCTGTGGATATTTTTGAGTAGGGTTAACATTAGTATTGGTGGACTGAGTAAAGTGGGTCTTCAGCCCTCACGGAGGGGTCCTTGTCCATCCATTGAAGGCCTCAATAGAACAAAAGAGCTGACCTTCCCTGAATCACAGAGACGTCCTCCTGCCGGACTGCCTTCGGACTGAGTGAGCCCTCAGGCTCTTCCCTGCCTTCAGATTCAGACCGAAATATTGGCTCTTCCTGGGTCTTGAGCCTGCTGGTCTTGAGACTGGAACTGCACCACTGGTCTCCTGGGTGTCCAGCTTGCCAGCTGCAGGTCTGGGCACTTAGTCTGTATAATCACATGTGCCAGTTCCTTATCATCTCTCTCTCTCTCTCTCTCTCTCTCTCTCTCTCTCCACACACACACACACACACACACACACACACCCGCTAGTTCTGTCATTTCTGTGTCTCTCTAGAATGCTGAATAATGCACACAGTAAAAGCCCTCAGTAGGGCTTCACATGATGTATAAGGCCCTGCACAACCAGCCCCTCTACTAGCTGCTCAGCCCTTTAGAGCAGGGTCAGCAACAGGCCTGTTGTGTGTGGCTGCTTTCACACCACAGTGGCTGGTGGCAGAGCTGAGCGGTTAACATGAAGACTGTGCAGCTTTCAAAGCTGAAAATCTTACTATCTGGTCCTTTACAGGAAAGGTGTGCTGAGTCTGCTCTAGTCTCATGCTGGCTCCTTGTCATTTTAAGAAAGGCGCAGCACTCTCCCACCTCAGGGCCTTGGCACTTGCTCTTCTCTCTGCCTGGAAGGCTCTTCCCACAGACACCTGCATGACTCCCCCGCGCCCCCCCCCCACAGCCTTCCTCAGGATTTTGGCCAAAAGTCATCATCCCAGAGAGGCCTTCCCTTCCCAATGTTCCCAAGTCCCTTTTGCTGTCCCTTTCCCCCATCTCACTTATCATCATCTAAGTTAGCAAGCATTTTATTTATTTTGATGCTCATATGCTTTTCTCCACTCAATGTAAACTCCATGTGAATGTGCTTTTGTTTTTCACTGTCGAACCACTAGTGCCATGAGCAGGGGCTGGTCGAGATGTCCAATAGAAATGCTGAATGAGCGAAGGAACTCATCTTCATCTCTTCCTAGGCTGCTGAACTTTGTCTCCTGAGTAAGATACCACAGCTTGAACCACATGGTCACAGACTCAGTAGGGCTTCATATGTTAATTAGCCCATGTAAGTGCGGATGGGCACTGAATCACACGGAATGAAATAGCAGTCTGAACAAATATATATAGAAACATATTTCATTTCCTCAGAAAACACAAAAAGGGCAAATGTACACTTTGAGCATTTAAAAACTTTTCTTTTAACTTTTTTTTTTTTTATCCTTCTCCCGCTCCATAGCATGTGTCATTCCTTGCTTACTCCCCGGCTCCTTGATTTGCCCTGCAATGACCACATTGGCTTTTCCTGGTCTATTATCTTCTGATCCTCTTCTATTTGTCCAGACTATCTCAGCTCTCATCCTTTAATTCTATTTAGTAAACAGGAGTGGCAAGAAGTAAAACAGAGGTAAACCTCAAGCACAGAGACTGTGGACAAAAATGAGTCCCATGAGGAATAGACATTTGTCTCTTTTGTTGAACAGCCACTCCGAGTCTGCCGGGCAACGCTGCGTGGTCGCTGCACTTCCTGGGAGCAGATATTCACGGGCTTGCATGTGGTGGGCGAAGGAGGGATCGCGAGGATGTGGCGACTTTTCTCTGAGAACTTTCATTATATTCTTATTTAACTCTTCGTGTACGGTTAGGAGCCAACATATTTATGTATTTCTTTCCTGAGTGCAGTGCCACGCCCTTCTCTATAAATATGGACACAGCCATAAAGGATATACTAGCATATGAGACATCTATATCCTATATACATAACATACTGGTATATGAATCAAAATCTGTATATCGATACCTGTAATTTAGGACTTCTACAGACCCCCAAGTCAGCGATGGAGATATTAGCTATAGAAGCAGAGTCAGAGAGAGAAACAGAGCGAGCGAGAGGGAGAGAGGCAGGCCAAGACTCAGAGCTGCAGTGCTGTGGCCTGAAGGCGGGAAGGAGCCAGGAGCCAAGGATTGCAGGCGGCCTCCGGGGGCGAGAAAGTCAGGGGAGCAGAGTTTCCCTGGAGCCTCCGGAGTGAATGTCGCCACGGACTCCTGGATTTTATCCAGGAAAGTGTATTTTGGACTCCTGACCTCCAGAGCTGTCAGATAAGTTCACGTCGTTTTAAGCTGCTAAGTTTGGTTGTAACCTGCCACAGCAGCAGTAGGAAACTGACACGGCTTCTTTGGAGTCAGAATGTTCTGGTTTGAATTCCCACTGCCACTTCCTGATCATGTATGTGTATCACTTGGCTGAGCTCTGTTTTGCCAAGCCTCAGATGCCTTCTTATGCCTAATAATAGCACATGTCATAGGCTGCCGATCAGTAAATGCTGGGCTTGCAACATGCACTTAACAAAGATGAGCTAATAAGCCGATCCTTGACTAAAGTGCTGAGGCCTCCATAGGAACATTCCAGAAAAGAGTACATGTGGGGCATCACATCACAGCAGGTAGGCTATAGGGAAAACTTTGCTGTAGCTGTGGTCAAACATGCAGGGTGGGGAGAAGTCAAAATATGAGGCTGAAGGGGTGGGAGAGGAGATTGTGAATACAGTGTCCACCTCACCTGCTTCATTAGGAAGCCAAGAGTGATCTTTAAGAGAGTGAGGGCTGAGAGGAGTTTGAGTATTTACAGAGATGGTTCTATTGTGGGCACAGAGTATAGGAATGGAGATTTGTTTGAGGGACATAAGAATATAAAATGCCCTGAGTCTTACAAGTGATGCTGATTTGAGTGCTTACATTGTGCTAAGTATTGTGCTAGTTGTTTTCTGAAGGTTCTCTAATTTAATGATCCCAACAATCCTATAACATATTACCTTTGATGTACAGAAGGGAACATGTATACTTAGAAATGTTAAATGACTTGTTTAAGGTCACTTGACTAGCAAGGAGTAGAGAGAGAATTCATGTTCAAGCCTTCTGATGCCAAGGATTATTGTTTTACCTACTGTGCAATTTTTCACTTCTGTCTCTGTAGTGCCAACTTATGAGTAAAGCTATCTTTTGATGAAGACCTTAAAAGAAATTAGGGATCCATGAAGAACCCTCACTCTATCCATTCAATTCCTTTCTTTCTTGATCCATACAAGAGCCAGTATCCAGTGTAATTGTATTTCTATGAGCTCATTATTGAGTCTAGCAGACATATATGCTAGAGACTACTTAACAATGAACATCTTTATTGCTGCAAATTTTTGCCCTGCTCTGAGTCTGGCAGATAATATAATAACCACTTTATTAAAGTGCATCAGAGGGAGTAGTGGCCTTGCTGGGTGCAGAAGGTGTTGTGATAGTGACTTCGGATCTTTCCCAATGTGGAATGGGTGAGATAAATATTAGTGAAAAGATGCTTGAGTTATGGGAATTGTATGAGGTATACTTTATTAGGAATTATTAAGAACTTGCCCACATTCAGTAATATTCCTTAAACAGCAAATGTGCCAAACCCCAGATAATCAGGACAAGAAAGAAAGTCTGAAATCTGATTTTGCACATTTAAGGCCAAAAGAAGTTGAAGAGTGACATCAAAGACAAGGGATGGCACTTGTGGTTCCTCATACAAAGCAGGTTGGCTAGGTTGAAAAAAGAGTTAGGGTGGAGAGTAAACATAGAGGCAGAGAGATATGGACAACATTGTAATGGGAATTTAATGTCCGGTCTAGTGATTAGAAAGAGTTCCCGAGTCCCTGGGGCAGTAAAAGGGCTGGGTGTACCCCAGATAGGTAAATTGGTAACACCAGGACAGAGAATTAGCTACTTGGTAGCTAAGCATCTCACTTGTGGAAAATCATGTAGCCATCTGAAGCTTCTCTCTTATTAAGCCAATAATTCATCTTAATAAAGATTTGGTGACCAAGAGTTTACTGTTATGTATAAGCTAAACACGAAGTCAGACCCAGCTGGTGGAAAACCAAGCTGAAGGAGTTGTAGGGCCTGCCTGCCTTCAAGAGCTGACAGTTCATGAGTTGTAGACATTTAGTCCCCACTTCCATCTCCCCTTGGCCCTAACTTGGAGATTTCCTCAACACATTTCTAAAACTATTGTCTCCTTTGGGCTAACCTACATAGCTGTTTTGAACAGAGAAAACACTTCTCAATCTTATGAGAAGAAATGAAATAGTAGCACATAATTTAATATGATGTACTCTTATGAAAGACATTTCAATGAAAAGGTAAGAATGTCATCTGGAAAAAGCGGTGTTTCCACATGAAATATATACATACAAAGTATTACAACATTAAAATGTGGGCATTTTAACATGGGAAATCTAAGAAGATATGTTTCTGATAGAATCAAGAAATATGGTTATAAAGGACACATAAGCTTTTGGCATCTCAGTTCCATACTCTATGGGGGACCAGTCCTCTCATTTTCTACATGATTTGTGCATGGCTGTCTCTGCTCTCTGAGCACAAGAAGTGCATGTAATCAGTTCCGGCCAATGTACCCCTCTCTCTGGCTGCACTGACTGGGGTTGGATACTCAACTCAAATAGGCCATTCACAGTTCTTCTTGGACATTTCTGCTGGAACTTTGGAGAATATGCATCCTTTATACTTTATACTTTGGAGAATATGCATCCTTTATACTTGAAAGTAAGAAAGTCTGATATACACATGGGAGTGTTGACTGTCATCTATCCAATTATATGGCAGGAAAAAATGAAAATGAGGTCAACACATATGAAAATAGAACTAGACATGGAGAAATAAAGGCAACTGATTGTCATCTGAGCCCCCAAAATCTACAATTCCCAACATGTAAATATCTTCTATGCCTGTGTCCACTCATGGACTTCCAGCTACAGGAAAAAAATTGAAAGACAAAAATCACATCATCATATCAATAGACGCCCCCCCCCAAAAAAAAAGCATTCAACAAAATCCGACACACATTTTTTATAAAAACTCTCAGCAAAGTGGGAATAGATGGAACATACCTCAACATGATAAAGGCCATATATGACAAATCCACAGCAAACATCAAACTAAATGGGAAAAAACTAAAACCATTTCCCCTAAGAACAGGAACAAGACAGGGACATCCAATTTCACCACTCTTATTCAACACAGTACTGGAAGTCCTAGCCAATGCGATCAGACAAGAAGAAGAAATAAAAGGCATCCAAATTGGAAAGGAGGAAGTAAAACTCATTATTTGCAGGTGACATGATATCATAATAGAAAACCCTAAAGACTCAACCAAAAAACTACTAGATTTGGTAAGTGAATTTGACAATGTATCAGGATAAAAAATCAACACCCAAATATCAATGAATTTTTTATACACCAATACTGAATACTCAGAAAGAGAAACTAAACAAGCAATCCCATTTACCATTGCAACAAAAAAATTAAAATACTTAGGAATAAACTTAACCAAGGAGATAAAAGGCCTGTATTCAGAAAAACTACAGGACATTGAAAAAAATAGAAGAAGATATAAACAAATGGAAGAATATACCATGTTCATGGGTTGGTAGAATCAACATCATTAAAATGTCCATACTATCCAAGGCAATCTACAGATTCAATGCAATCCCTATTAAAACACCAAAAGCATATTTTACAGATCTAGAACAAATACTCCAAACTTTTTTTAAAAATATATTTTATTGATTTTTTACAGAGAGGAAGGGAGAGAGATAGAGAGTCAGAAACATCGATGAGAGAGAAACATCCATCAGCCGCCTCCTGCACATCTCCCACGGGGGATGTGCCCGCAACCCAGGTATATACCCCTGACCGGAATTGAACCTGGGACCCCTCAGTCCGCAGGCCGATGCTCTATCCACTGAGCCAAACCGGTTTCGGCTCCAAACTTTATATGGAACCAAAAAAGACCCCAAATAGCCACAGCAATCTTGAGAAAGAAGAACAAAATTGGAAGAATCACAATATCAGATGTAAAGTTATATTACAAAGCCACTGTAATAAAAACTGCCTGGTACTGGCACAAGAACAGACATATAGATCAATGAAACAGAGCAGAGACCCCAGAAATCAGCCCAAGCCATTATGCTCAATTAATATTTGACAAAGGAGGCAAGAGCATACAATGGAGTCAAGATAGTCTCTTCAATAAATGGTGTTGGGAAAATTGGGCAGATACATGCAAAATAATGAAACTAGATCATCAACTTACACCATACACAAGAATAAACTCAAAATGGATTAAAGACTTAAATGTAAGTCATGAAACCATAAAAATCCTAGAAGAAACCATAGGTAAATTTCATAACAATATGTTTATGGATACATCTCCTAGGGCAAAGGAAACTAAGGAGAAAATAAACAAATGGGACTACATCAGAATAAAAAGCTTCTGCACAGCAAAAGAAACCACCAGTGAAAGAAATGTGAGCCCACTGTATGGTAGAACATATTTGGCAATGATACATTTGATGAAGGGTTAATACCCAAAATATATAAGGAACTCATACAACTTTACAAAAGAAAGACAAACAATCCAATTGAAAAATGGACAAAGGACCTAAATAGACATTTCTCCAAAGTGACATACAGATGGCCAAGACACATATGAATAAATGCTCAAAGTCACTGATCATCAGAGAGATGCAAATTAAAATGACAATGAGATATCACCTGAAACCTGTCAGAATGGCTACCACCAACAAGTTAACACATGATAAGTACTGGCGAGGATGTGGAGAAAAGGGAACCCTAGTGCACTGCTGGTGGGAATGCAGACTGGTGCAGCCATTATGGAAAACAATATGGAGTTTTCAATGTTGCAGCACTTATCAGTACTTCTTATCATAGCAAAAACAGTGAATTAAATTATAATGAGAAACTAGCAGTTCGTAGGAATTTCAAATGTGGCAAATCTTCAGTGCGCAAAAATTTTCAGTGATTGTGAAAAGCAAAAGAATGGTTTGAACCTTGAAGCTTTCTCCCAACAACCAGATCAGACCCAAAACAAGCTGAGCATTTCATCCTGGAAGGAGCTTATTGAATTAATAGGACAAGTCAATTAATACAATGCTCTGTTGCTTCAGGATAAAACACAAAATGGAAAAATGTGAGGCTCTTTACCAAATTGGGATCGAGCAGCCAGGGAGACTGAACAAAACATCCTTCTTTGTCTTAGTCTTAAAGAAGAACTCAGCATGGCTTCTGCTATGGAAAAATGGTGTTCTTCCTGAAGTTACTTGTGGAAGGGCTTCATTTGGAGGTAGGAACTATAAGGGGTGATTACATTTATATCTATATATAAAAGCCTAAGCGACCATTAGGACCTAATGACTAGAACGACCAGAATGACCAGAACGACCGGGACTACCTGTGGACTAGTCGCTATGACATGCACTGACCACCGGGGGCAGACGCTCAATGCAGGAGCCGCCCCCTGGTGGTCAGTGCACTCCCACAGCCAATCTCCTGCGGCTGGCCAACCTCCCGTGGCCAGCCAACCTCCTATGGTCCCTCCCCCCGGCTGGCCCCAATCACCGTCCAGGCCTAGGGACCCCACCAGTGCACAAATTCATGCACTGGGCCTCTAGTAAAGTCATAGAGTGGGTATCTGATTCTATAGAATTTGCATCATGAGAAATGACACGCGAGAGCTCACTCTCCCTCTTTGCCATGTGAGGACACAATGAGAAGATGACTGTCTACAAGCTAGGAGGTGGGCTCTCACCAGGAAGTGCAGTGGGAGAACCTTGATCTTGGACTTCCAGCCTCCAGAACTGTGAGAAATAAAGTTCCATCATTGAAGCTTCCCAGTCTGTGGTATTTGGTTATGGCAGCCCATGCTGACAAACATGAAGGTATTCTGTGTAGTGCTCTGGAGAGGAGGCTGTGGTGGAGACCAGCTGGGGCTCACCAAGTGGGTCTCTTCTCCTTCCCAGGCACCCAGCTGCACTACATTTCCCAGCCTCCCTTGCAATTAGGTGGGTACTTAAACAGAACTTTGCTTCATGGAATATGAGCTGTTGTATTTTCTGTCACTTCCCATAACACCTCCAGACCAGATTTCAGTGCTTACTTTCTCTTCCCTGCCTGCTGGTGGGACTAGAGGCTCAAATGGAAGGTTTCATTGGCCAGACATGGCAGGACCTCTCAAATCCCCAAACCCTTGGTCTATGGATGAAATTCAAGGAGTCCATGAGTCTGGTTAGAAAACCCTTACCTCTACATTTTCATGAAACTCTAACTTAAATTTAGCATTGCCTTGTATTATGAATGTAGTCAAATAACCACAATAATTTAAGCACTACCTATGACTTTGTCACCTAGAGAAATTACAGATATTTCAAATCGAATTATAGTTGTTGCACATATTTAAAATATTTTTACACCTACCATTGCTTTGAAATTACAATAGTTATTAAACCTGCTGCTAGATATTGTGAATTAATGCTTTAATAAAGAGGCACATATATTACTACATCACATGTAAAATATTTTGATTAGAGAATTTTTATATAACTTTCTTTAAATCTTTTGTATTTTATTGTTTGTGTTTTAAATGTATTATCCTGAAAAAGTGTTGACAGATGTCACCAGAATGCCCACTGGGTCCAAGGCACACAAAAATCTCAGTGCCACTAGGAAGGAGCGAAGAAGCCTGTGGCAGGAGGGTGAAGGAAACAGTTTTGGGGTTACCCACTGAGACTTTGAGGTGTTGGTTATATTTGTTAGTCTCTGCAAAGAAAAGGTCTACACTGTCCAAGACATGAGTGCGCAAAGGCTTTGTGGAAAGGTCAGTGAGTAAATATTCGGGCTTTGCAGGCCACACAGCGCCTGTCACCATTATTCAACTTGGTCCTTGTGAGAAAGTAACCACAGACTATCTGTAAATAAACGGGCTGGCTGGGTTCCACTAAAAATTTCTTTATAGAATTTGAATTTCTTATAAGTTTGATATGTCACTAACATGATTCTTTAAAACTTTTTTCAACCATTTAAATATGTAAAAACCATTCTTAGCTCACGGGCCATACAAAAGCAGGCAGTGGGCTGTAGTTTGCCAACCCTGATCCAAGACCTGGGGCACATGCTACTTTTGGAAGGATTAGGAAGTATAATTGTGCTAACTGTTGAGCTAGCTGGATCAGTCAACAATGTTTGCCTCGCTGGAGACATCCCTGAAAGGCAGGCGATCTGAAGCTATTCTGCATTGTCTACTCTTCATAAATCTAAACACCATCCTAACACCACACGTCCTTAATGTTTCGAGGAGGGTTCTCTACCCTGGCTGTGCTTATTCTACATACTTTTATAAATAGTATGGGCGCGGGGGAGGAGGGCATTAAAAAACATGCCGCGGCCGGGCCTCACACAGGACCCATTAAGTCAGAATCTCTGGGCTCTGAGTCTGCGCACTGGCACCTTTACAAAGCTCCCTACTGATCTCATGTACAGCCAGCGAGAGGACGCTAGTGCTCATGCGCTGAAGCTAAGGCTGATCATGCAGTGTGTCTCACAGTGGGTTAGGGGTGGGGGAGGGGGAGAGGAGGAGAGCACTTGTCCTCTCACACCTACAAGGTCTTGGTCTTCGCTTTATTTCATTTCTCTTAGGTTTAAAATAGCACGTCATTTTGGTTAAATAAATATAAAGCATCTCTCTTCTAACACACATCACCGGGCCAGTGAGGTACCAAATATGAATGACTGGAATGTGTGGGGCATCTTGCCCAGAGTTTGAGGAATGGTTTGGCCATTTATCTTTTTCATTTTTTTCTGCTTTTTCCTATTTCATTGTTTCCTCTCTCTCAGCTTCTGCCTCCATCCTTCTTTCCTCATTCCCTTCCAACATATACAGGAAGGGGCCAAAGTAGGTTTACAGTTGAATAGTACGCGAAACACAGAGTTAATAAAGCCGTTGTCATAATCACAGCCTGCAGATCTTTCTCCATAGACCAACTGTAAACCTACTTTTGCCCAACCTGTATTTGTCAACAATCTGTGTGCCTACTAAGACTTCATGTTCTGAGGTTTGTTTTGTTTTGCTTGTGTGTTGTCTTAAAAATTTTCAATTATTTTCCAGTGTTGAAAAAGGGAGATTTCCCTGAGCCGTTAGAAGAGTTACCAGCATCTCCATGTGGGGACAGCCAGGGAGAGCTGAGTAAGGCCCCTCACGTTGGACGGCAGGTTCTTTCTGCTCAGCTGCATTCGGGCCACTTCCAAACACTTACACAGCCACGCATCTCTGTACCCAAAAGTTTTCGCCAGGTAGAAATCTGAGCTTTGACCTCCTACCCGAGTCACTTTTTAAGAAAATTATTCTATAACCTGCACTTGTCCTCTCACCCTTACAATTAAGGGGCAGCTTCTCACATGAGAGCGAGAGTCTGCCACCCTCTGTGTCAGGGCCTGCGAACGGCGGCTCACACGCCACACCTGGCCCACGGCTTCTATCTGTGAGTTCCTTTGTAAGTACATTCTATTGGGATACACCCTGTGCCCCTGTTCATGTGTTGTCTCTGCCTTCTTTCATGCTGTGATGGGAGAGTTTAATGGTTGACTTTGTAGGCAAAGGTTTGCTAACCCATGATTTACCTGTTTGGCGTAAGAAACTTGTATACCTATACATCTGTTAAAACCTGGATGATTTCACTTTTAGCTTTTCATTCCAATGTTTCATACTATTTGCAGCCCATTAGCAACCCAGAGGGCCCTGCCTATCTGTTGGGAGGTGCAGCCTCAGGAATGGGGGACACATGCAGTGGTGTGTTACTAGCACCTATTGCTATGCTTTTAATGAAATATCTTTTCCTTTATATTAATTCCAGTCACAGCCACTTTTTTTCAGTCAGTTGTTTCTTCAAAGGGTCATTAAAAGAAACATTTTACTTCCTCTTATTATGTAAATGTTACCTTAGTCAAAGAATGAAATAATTGCTTGAGTTTTCAGCAAATTCCCACTTATCCCCAACTTCCTGGAACCATATGTGTAATAGGCACTGTGATAGATGAAAATAGCTCATGCCTGAAGGGTATTAGACCACAAACACTACAATTGCAGCTAATTTGGAACATGCTTAAGATACTATGTTTATGTTATGTCTCCAGTCAGCAGGAAAGAGATTTAGCTTATTGGGTTAGTGCAAAATCCTTGACAGTGGCAAGATACCTATCATGTGGCTTAATCCTCTCCCAGAAAAAGCTATTCTGACCTGAAAAAACTTTTTAAATGTCTCCCTTTTTATCCTCACCTCTACCTCTGCTCAACCTAAAAGGGCTTGTTACAATAAGATTTGTTCTCTATAAGGTTTTCATTTACTCTGCAATACCTTACAACTTCCTCCATCCCCGGGAATCGAAATTTTGGTGAGCTTCATGAACTGTAGTTCTAATCAAGAGAAAATATACCAAGCTATAATCCATGTCCGTTCATGCCATGAAAATATTCTGTGCAAATATTCTGTTGATCCCACATTTGTGTTTTCAGTTATACCTAGAAGGTGCCTAAGATTGTTCTCAAGACTGTGATGGGAGTAATGATAGTAATAATAATAACAACAATAATAATGCTTAGCTTTATTAAGCCTCAGTATTAAGAACCACGAAGCCAAAAGACCTAATACCTCATCCCAGCTCTACCATCACGAAGCACTGGTGACCCTGATGCTTTACTTACCTGGTTGTGTGTCCTCTATTGTGCTGTCTGAGAGCTCACCTCCAACATTACTGTGGCTTTGGATGAGCCCAAATAAGAAGCAAGAGTGTTGGAACTCCGTAAAGCACTCTATAAGAGAGAGAAGTTCTCGACTTACTGCTCAGGCAGCCCTTGGGATTTCTACTGAAGTTCCTCTCCAGTTTGCCATTAAATGTCCTTGGCAAGACCTCAGTAAGTTTCAACTGGCTGAAGGGCAGTTTGAGCTTAAATTGGGAAAGAAAATACATGCAAAGAATTAAAACACTTCAAATGTGTTTACTTTCACAAAGTCATAATAAAAACTCATTGGTCATTTTGGGGGATGTTGGCTAAACACCTCAATATTATGAAAGCTGATAAACTAAGAGAAACAAGCATTTATCACACCTTCTTATAAATCTGTTCCTGTAGATAATGATGAGGAAAATTCCTCTTTAGAGAAGTATTCCAGCTAACAAATAAAAAAAGGATGGTGGGATTGAAAATATCACTATTTTTAACTGCTAATAAATTGATGAATCTGAGCATTGATCATCAACAACTGATAATCAATCATTGATGATCAGTAACATTATAAAAACACACAAGCAGACATTATATACCTCTTAATGGCAAAATGCAACACAAATCTGATCAAGCCTTTTGATCTAACTACTAACATAAAAAATTCAAGAGACAGAGAAACATTTTTAAAAATAACACAGCGATGTAATCCATAAAATGATGACTTTGGGAAAATTCTAAAGAACAGAGATATCCACTTCTTCCAAAAAAATTTCAAGGAAAGAAATTAAACATTTAAGTGGAAAGAAACTTAGGAGACATATCAATAAATTGTATAGAATTTATTTGGGTTTTGACTGAGAAATTTTAAGATGATCAGAAGAGCACACATATTACTGACTTGATATCAGTGAATTGTTAATTGTTTATTATTTTTGATAATCATATTATGATTATGTTTTAAAAATATGCATGATCGTTTACAGTCTAATATTTTAACAGATGAAATGAGATGACTTACTTCAAAATAATATGGGGTAGGAGTAGTTGAGGATGTAGATGAAGCAAGATGGGCTGTGTAATACTATTTGTTAAAGCTGGGTGATGCCTAAACAAGGGTTAGTACACTATTGTATCTAATTTTGTTCATGCTTCAAATTTTTTATAATAAAAAGTTAAAAAAAAATAAAAAAGAAGGAAAATAATTCCAGCCTGGAAGAAGAACAGAGCTAGGACTCTTCATGTGTGTTCGGGAGCTTTGGCCTCAGAGCTGGTAGTTGTAAGAGCAGACAGGGCAGGTGAGGGCCTAGAAGACTCTTTCCTATCAAGTGCTTAAGTTAGATTTAAATTAGATTTTGAGAAGCCAACTCTGAAACCCATATAACTCACTCCCCCTTCGGAATCCCCTTGTCTCTCATACACACCCATATCTCCAGTGTCAGCACAATCTGTTAAATGTCTCAGAAGATATAAAACATAATGACCACTGTTGCCGTACAAATTGAAAGACTCCTCCTGATGGACTGTTAGCCTTCCTTGAGTTTCTCTAACAGTGTCTGATCTGACCCACATTTATTGCTCTTTTAGATGCTATCTTAAACAAATGTGAAATGCTGAGTGGTCAGTTAGAAAACTAGATTTCACTTTATTCAAAGAGATTAACTGTATGTTCAGATGAAAACATTTCACAAAAAGAGTTTTCTTTCCAGTTGCAGACTTTGCAGTGCTTATGTTAGGAGTCAAATGGAATTATTATTGTTGAAAAATACAGGGCCTACTATGGGATTTAAAATTTTCCATGGTGTTTAGGAAGAGAATGGCATCCTATATAATAAAAGCCTAATATGCTAAGTGTCCCGTCGACGGGTTGGCTGTTCAACCATTCGAAGTGTAATATGCTAATGATATGCTTGATATGATGTGCACTGACCACCAGGGGGCAGAAGCTCCAACTGGTAGGTTAGTTTGCTGCTGGGGTCTGGCCAATGAGGACTGAGCTAGATGGGCCAGACATGCCCAGGAGCCTTCCTGTGGTCCCTCCCCAGCTGGCCAACCTCCTGCATCTCTCCCCAGCCCTTACTGTGCACCAGTGGGGTCCCTCGGCCTGGCCTGCACCCTCTCACAATCCAGGACCCCTCAGGGGATGTCGGAGAGCCAGTTTCAGCTGATCCCGCAGGCCAGGCAGAGGGACCCCACTGGTACATGAATTCGTGTACCGGGATTCTAGTTTTTAAATAAAATGCCTTATTTTCTCCTCTCTTTGTTCTTATAGTCAATATTTAAGCTAAATAATTGTTTTATCAAAATCCCACTGCACAAATGGCGATGGCTCCCAGTGGGCTCAGAAAACATTCTCGCCCTGAGGCTGCCATGACCAGCAGCTGGAATACCACTTCTGAGAAAGGTTGGGTTGCACCACTCTTCTAAGTTCCTCTGGGAATATATTTTATTTTGAAAAAAATTGCAAATAAAAATGGAGTATTTCAAAACTTCCAGATTCTCCTGGGAACCATTAGAGACATCTTTGTGTGAGCCAAAACTTAGGTTAAAAATTACTGACTTGGATCCTGGTTTTAAGCCTAGAGTTTGGAAGGGGCCAGTTCACGAAAAGAAAAACTGGGAGGATTCGTCGTTGTTTTGGTGACACCAGCAGCTCTTGGCGCCTCCTCAGCTCTGCAGTCAGCTACCCAGTATCGCCTTTGAAGCCCTTCCCTTGTCTTGAGGCTCCTTTAACTGCTGTTTTTGATAAAAAATAAACAAGGATAAAAAACCTTTTAGAAACAGAAAACATCCTAAATAGCTTGGAAGTTTTTTTTGTTTCTTTGTTTTCACCCTCTACCTCAAAACATCATTGAAGTCCTTCTTGAGAAACCTCGTTATTGAACCGCAAGGGATGCTGAAAATTCTGAACAATATTGCATATTTTAATAATATTTATTTAGAAAACTCCCAAACAGGATCCCTCAAATATTTCCTGGGTCCATGGACAGGAGAGCATTGTGCACTGCTGTCGTAAAGTCGGTGGATGGGGCGGGAGAGGCAGGAGAAAGAACCAGCTGATAGAGCTTGAATCAGCCTTGAACTGCTGGTAGGTGGTGGCTAATTGTCAGTTGGGAAAGCCGTAAAGCTGTAGTGCGAAGTATTTACACATTTAGATTATGTTTGCATATACTTACAACTACAGTTCTCCACAGCGACCAGGCCTTCCTCTCCAGGACCATGTGGAAACATGTGGAGTGATTGCTTGCGTGTTACAGGGTTGTGGGATGCTCCTACCAGGTGGTGGGCTGGGAGCAATGCTGTATGTCCTGGAATGCGTGAGATAGTTCTGCTCCAGGGAGAATTGTTAATGATGTGCTGAATATTAATATAAGTAAAAAAACTGTTTAGAATGAATTATTAATGATGTGCTGAATATTAATATAAGTAAAAAAAAACCCTGTTTATAATGACCTGAGCCCAGAACTAAACACTGATACAAAAATAAATTTTTGTATGTTTTTTTAAATTGGGGCATAATTAACATTCAATAAAATTCACCCCTTTAAAGTAGTGTAGAAGTCAAAGGGTTTTAGTATGTTCACAAGGTAGTGCAACCATCCCCACTACCTAACTCCAGACCGTTTCATCCACCCCAGTCCCTTTTCTCTCTAACCCCAGGAACTCATTTTCTGTCTCTATAGATTTGCCTATTTCAGAAAGTTTATATAACGGAATCATACAATTTATCCTCTGTTCCATCTGGTTTCTTTCACTCAGCATAGTGTTTTCAGTGTTGCATCACCTGTCGTACTTCATTCCTTTATACGGTTAAAAATAGAACATTCTACTGTATGGATAAGCACCACTTTGTTTCATCCATTCATCAAGCCATGTTGTGTTGGGATGATTTTGATATGTATGAAAATCGCTCAGCAGTGCAACTACCATGTGAATGGGGGAAAGAGTGTCTTTTTTTGTTTTGTTTTGTTCTGAGTTTTGCAAAGAACTTGTCACCATTATAGAAAAATCACATGATTGTGGAGTAGAGTTAACAAAAACTAATATGTTTCAGTTTTTATTTACAGATGTTGCATCCTTTGTTTTAAATATACATGCCTATTCTTTTACTTAGTCCATATTTTAAAATATAATTTGTCAGCATTGGAGTAAATTTCACTTCTATTAAATCTAAACTTTGTCATTATAAGTATGCTCAAACCTTTAAGTATTTCATTTTATCTTCTGACATTATGTGCCAGAGCATTTTCTTATTTAAGATTAAAATAAGTATTATTTTATTATAAATTTATTTTATCTGTTTATTTGTGAATTATGTGTATCTTTTGGAATTACACATATGGAGTGGTTATATCATTCACGAATTTTGTTTCAGAAAGGTAACGTGTTGTGCAAGGGGGTATTGAATCTTTCAGGGTTGGTAATCACTGTTATTAGGGCAGGATTATCTTGTGGAGTGATGTCCCTCTGTGTAGGCCACACTTTATTTTATTTTATTTTTTTATAGATTTTGTGTCCATACAGGCATTGTTCAGAACCTTACTTTATTTGGGACAAGTGATTTGTATTTTGCTGTCAGACTTCAAGTAAACTTCCTGCAACCATAAATTAATTACCAAAGGACGTGGAACCTTTCAGTTAGCAAGGACTGTTCTCATTTAATGATTTTCTCCCACAGGAAGAAAACAAAACTTGCAACAGAGCAAGGGAACATCTGATGGTCTTCTATTTAGACATCCTTGAAAGGTATGTTGAGATCATAAGCAGCAAGTTAAAACTGAAATGTGAAATATAGTTGAGAAACTTTTGTCTAGTGAATTTTCATTTCTTGATTATTCCACTACCCATACGTGTTATTGTCTTTTAAAATCTAGTATATAATTAAATGGCATCTATAATGTGTTAAAATATTGTAAAGGAGGTGGAGACATCCTGGCTAAAATACTCAGTGACTTGCTCAATGTTACAATTTGAGCCAATTCCTACCTTCAACCTTTTTGTTTTTATCTATTTGTTTTTGATCTGCTTCCCTGTTAGCAAACTTCCAGCTGGTTAATTCTTGGGTTATAGTTACTCCTGCCTGAACATCCCTGAAGTCTTTTGGCCAATCTCCATGATGAAAAGCTGAAATTTACTCTAAAATTCCTGAGACTCCAAGTCATTTCCATCGTCATCCAGGATTGCCATCCCTGGCTGATGAGCGATGGAGCTGGCGTGCTCCGGGTGTGGCCTACTTACTCTGAAGGTACAAATGCTGCTGAAATTGGGAAGGAAGAACTATTTTTGCTGGTGATCAATGCATCTGGGGCATTTAAGGGACATCTCTATGTCTGGTCCGGATATAGGCAGTTTGAGTTGCTTTTCAGAATTTAAGAATTTGTTGCATCACAAGAACCTGACATTACAGTATCTCTAATTCTATTTTCACTGTACTGAGAAGGAATCAGACTCAGATAATCACACATTCTGAATAGTACAAGATTCTTAGGCATGAATCCTTCTACATATAGCACTACTAAGAGTTCTGGTCTATCTTTGAACACCATTCATAACAAGAAACTCACTAGCTAATACAAAAGCCTACTGGGTAAATTGTTCTTATATCAAACTGAAATATGTTTAGTTATTGCATGCACTCTTCAGAAACTAATTTAAATGAAGCTTTTTATTCTTGATCCACTTATTATTTTTCTATGAATCTAAACATTATGTCCTTCAACCATTTCTAACCCTCATAACTGTGTTCTACTGCTACTGGTATTTGTTTGAATGATTTAACCTTGCTAGATAGTTGGTGATCATTTGACTGTAGATGATCTGAAGAATTGGTCTGCATACCATAGCTCTCCCATATGGTTGATAATAAAACAATGCACAGGGCACAGCTGGGGCAGAACCCAAGATTCTGCTACTAGAAATCTTTCTCCAGGATACAATTATTCCACACATTAGAAACATTTGAATATGGCTATTCATTATGGTTATGAGCCTAAACAACTCACATAACTTTTTACTATCATCCAACCTTCTCCATAACGGGCCAGGGGTCAGCAAGCTTTACAAAGGGCAGATAGTAAACAGTTGGGGTTTTCTGAGCATAAAATTTCTGTTGAGCTATTCAGCGTTGTTGTGTGTAAAAGCAGCTGTGGCCAGCCTGTAAACAATAGCACTTCATTCATTTACAAAAACAAGCCACAGGCCAGATTTAGTGTAAAGGCCACAGTTTGCCAATACATTGCTATAGTTTAGTCATTTTACATTAATCAACTTTTTAAAATCCTTCAAACTAGTTAAAGAAGACAGTGAGGCTAATGGAAAAGGTGTCTGGGTGATTTTTTCCCCAGTGAACCCAGGTTGGCTCCTGGTGATTACTGTTTCCCTAAGTATTTATTCCAATTTCTTACACAATCTGCTCTGGAACCTTGTCCTGGTCTGACTTCAGGGTGGCTCGTCTACAGTTTTTAGGCTCCACTTCCTCTTCTTGACAATTGCAACTGTTCTCGGCCACTTAACCAGAGTTGGGTGTAAAAGGGGGCATGAAAGGTCGTAACTCAGCAGTAACAGGATTATCTGTGAATTTGGTTGGATGATTAGCCTGGATGACAAGAGAGCTGGATGTAGGGAAAGAGTGGCCTGGTGTCGACATTGTGTGTAGTTGCTGAAAATTGTCTTACACACCAGATGGCTCAAGCTATTAGCAATTCAGGTTCCAGGTAAACATTCTGGACACCAGCAGGGTGGGGTGCCTTCTCCAACATGCAGTTACTTGCTTGTGTCAATGACATTGCTTAAATCTGGGTTATGCTGGCATTTTCCAGTGGCTTAAATACATTAGCAATGGTGATGGCAAATGGGGACTTCTACACAGTTGAGCAAGGATCTGTTTGGTCTTTGAGCTTTCTATAAAGAGACAATAAAATAATATTTTGGCTTTTCCCCCCTAAGTTTGTTTTTCTGTTTGCCATGAGTGGGGCTAGCAATGACACAGGGAGCTTTAAGTGACACACAGTAGGAGTAGTCTGAGAATAGTAATAATAATAGTTTACCCACTGCTTTCTATTTATAAAACATTTTCATTTTTTCCTATTCTCCTAGTCCTCCCATAACCTTAAACTTTGTACAATGATCTCTATTTTACAGACATGGAAACCCAGAGAGAGAGGTTATAAGCTGGTGTAGGTTGTAAGTGGAGGGCGAAGACTAGGATATGTGGCAGGGGCCTCTTTTGGCTCATAATTGTAGGGCTCTTTTCCACAGAGCTGATATACAGAGCTGTCCAGTCCTGAACTGTGAGAGGAAGAGAGGAAATGTGAAGGTGGGGTGAGTGGCAGGGTGACTCGGAGAAACCTCACAAGCTTCTCGAGCTGGCCATCTTGAAGAGGAGCCAGGTCAGGGACTGAGAAGTCAGAAATTCACACCTGTGGAAGGGTGTGTGCTGTGTGTGTGTGTGTGTGTGTGTAGGGGTGTGTGGAAGGTGGAAGTAGAGAGAAGAGGCTATCTTGATTGGGCAGCCAGTACCAAGCGTTCTTTGAACTAAGTGTACACACTTCTCACATGTTTTAGTACCTGCTGTGGGATCCACTTCCTTCCATTCCCTACATTTTGCTCCCACAGTAGCTTGGTGATCCCAGAGTTAGAGTCTGTGGAAGTTTGATCCATATGCTCTATTGCAGTACAGTGGGTGGCACTTTATTGCAACCTCAGCATGCCCCCTGTCGAGGGTAGCTGATGTCCAGTGCTGTACCATAGCATTCTCAGTGACCTGCAATCCAGCTTCATCTCCATCATTTTTTTTTTACTACCAGAGGAAGCATGTAAGAATGAAATCCATGAGAATAATGTAATTTTAGGCTAGGTTTGCAAACTGGTGTCTTGTAAGTAGAATAGAGTGTTTAGCCATATCTTTTAACAAAAATTCAATGGGTTATAAATTGTAAAATTTGGATATTTCATATAAACATAAGTTTCTGGTTTTCCAAAAAAGAAAAGAAAAGGAAAGAAGAGAAAAGAAAAGAAAAGAAAAGAAAAGAAGAGAAAAGAAAAGAAGAGAAAAGAAAAAAGACCCAGAAGAATTGGGCCACACAGGCTCCTAATGCTGCATGGCAACAATGGGCCAGGTGAGACAGTGGCAGCTGGAGCTCTGCAGAGAGCTTGGTCTCTACCCTCAGCATGTGGGCTGAGGCATTGCCAGGAGAATCTCATTAACTAACTTGTGTCACCTGGCTGGCTCTGAGAGGCATGTAAGCCTTTTAGGCTTTGTTTGAGAACTACCCTTAACCGAGTATGAGCCCTTCAAAAACACTTCTAATCCACTCCATGGTGTTTGGCACACACCCATGTGTCATGGCCTAATCATTGAGAATGACTGCCTTCAGAAGGTCTGGCCTCAGGTCTCCCTCATGGCAGGCATCTGGAGCTATTGGGTTACAGCCTCTCTAAGCAGGTGGGAGATAGGACAGGATAAACATCACCTGGTCTATAAATGTAGTCAGTTATGGTAAGGGTCCTGGCTTTCATATTTGGTAATCAGTTATTTTTAGTAATATAACTAACTACCAAAATAAAGAAATGGAAGCTTAACATTTTTGACATAAAACAAATCTACCTAAATAAGTAAAATAAATGAGAACCATTGATGGGCCAACGAGGTGCGCATGCCACAGCATCCAGTGATATGCCCCCGAGATCGGCTATGAGGAAAAACTCCTGACCTCCTCAGGCTAAACTCTCCAGCTCTTTGCTAGCAGGGGTTTTCGGGTACTGTGTGCATGCAACCAATGGCTCCCTCTTTCACTTTTAAGAGTGAACATGGTTCTATTCCTCACTTTTGCGTTGTGCCCATGGCTACTAGGGTCAGATACTAGTCCCAAGACCCCACATTCCTTAGTAGTGCCTTTTATCCTGTTTTGTGATATTTATAAACTAGATGGATGTGGTTGGAGCCCTAGAATTTGCTAGACACTAACTCCTTTATTTAGAAGGTAGAAAGCTCACAAAAGGAGACGCGACACACTTCTTTATCCATCAAGCCCTAATAGATCCTGAAATGGGGCTGTGAAGCTTAAAGAGAAACTCATATTTTGACATGATATTTAACTTTCCAGGAAGGAATGCATATGCCAGGAAGGTGAGGGATATGCATCATCTTTTAACACTTTTTATACCTTCCATAACTTACTGTATCAGTGACAATGGCGAGGTGGCATAATATACTGCACTATAAAATCACTATATTGCTTTCTGAAAGTTACATTAGATTTGATCAGAAAAAGATGTTGAATTGTGTATCAGTGAAAACATTCTTCATCGTTTTATCATGGAAAAAAGCCAAGCAGTAAAACTTCCCAACGTGCTTGCCAAGTCCATTAATACATAAATCTAATGACACAAAAAGTAAAAAAATAAGCTTTATCTTACTCAAAAGTTTTTGTCTTATGAAAATAAGCCATATTTTCCTTTTACCCAAGAGAAGTGCTCTGGATAAAACCCTTTGCATTTGCTCTAATTTTGTTATAACATTACTCATAGTATTTGATGCACAAGCTCAACGTCAACATCGGTCATACCACACTGAGTTCTTTATTACCAGAAATACATAGTTTTTAAACCATAAATGTTCAGATTCAATAGGCAGATGGTAGCTACTGAATTCCCCAAACTGGCGCAAGTTAAATTTAAACACAAGTTGATGGTTCACACATTTGTGTAAGAAACTTGGATAAATCTGAGTTGAATTTGATGACATTTATAAATATTTGAACTGTTTTATTGGATGGTTGCCTGATCCTGATGTGCTATTTTTTATGCTTCTCCCTTCTTGAAGGTCTTTCAAGGGTGACACTGCACTCAGTGACCAACAGGAAATGCACTCACAGACCTGGATCTCTGTTAGCTCTTTCATTGACTTACAGGCTCTGGTTACAGAACAGGAAACGCTGCGAACTCCACGGAGTGTGAGTTTTGAGGAGGGTCTGTGTGAGTGAGGCCACAGGGAAGAGAATATCCTTTTCCTTCTGCTTGGATGCTCATTCAGGACCGACACTTCTAAAAGGGCATTCCAGGAAACTCATATCATAGAAAAGGCCACTTGGTCAGGGAATTTGGGGCAATAATAATGCTTGCAGAGTTTTTATTTAATAGAAATAATCTTCATGGTGGAGCAGTTAATCTTATTTAAGAAGATTAAGAGATTTTATGTAAAAATTCACATTGATGGTTCTCCTGAAAAATTAAAGCTATGATAATACAGCTAATCTATCCTCACACAGAAATAATGTCTTGTAGCTTCTCATTAGGCAGAAAATGAGCTCTCCATTCATCAAGTGGCCACTCCGCACTTCTGGGAGATTCGTGCTTGGCTCCTCTGGTGCCGGCTTCCCTGAGGACACACAATGTCTTCTGGTGTATTACAGGCTCTGAAGATTCCCTCAGTAAACATGTCTATTTTATATTGTGTACAATTTCCCCAAAGTACATCTGATTATGTAATATTTTGGACTGTAGGTGCTCTAGACAATTCTTTGAGTTTTTAGTTTCAATTTATACTTTAAAGTGTCCAGATGAAAGTCAGTTTCTACTATATTACTTGGTATTTAAATTCAAATAATTCTTATTTTCTGCTACCAATTTTATGCTACCTTCTGACAAATATTTGTGAAAGCATTTGGAAAGCTTAGATTTTGCAATGAAGATTTCATTTGCATTTCTGGACGATTTTGTAAGCATTCAAGGTGTAGAATCAACCTGTCTAGTTAGAGTGTTTTCACATTCAATCAAACCTCAAGCTACATGGCAGAGATGAAGGAGCTTCTGGATTTAACCTGAGGTTCAACGTTAAAACGTCCAGATGACGGGACCCACTGTGCTGCTGATCTAATACGAGGCTCTCACAACATGCATTGCAGAAAAGGCTTTGGAGAAAAAACCAGATATACTTGCGTATGTATATGGTAAGTAATAGGAGTGTATAGTACTATTATGCTACCCTCGTAAACTAGAACTTAAGTAGGTATTTCCTTCGTATAAGCATCAGCTGCGTAATTCTCAAAGAGATGGGCAATAATTGCTTTTTGGGGAGGCGAGCCCCATATGCACCATTCAATTGCTCACTTTGAAAGCCCCCAAATGATATTTGACTTTTCATCTTGCTAGCTGAGGACACTGCAGTTATAATAATGGGTTTCTGGTTTTTCCAATGTTAGGGTTGGAAAGCATGCTTTTACGGCTGCAAGTATTTCATGGAAAAAATTCTGACTGACTACACGTCTCTAAGTGGGGTGTTCTCTGGATTTGGTTGAACTGGATTCAGGAAAAATAAATGGCAAATAAAGAGGACAAGTAGGTTTAGAAAGAAGTTATTTACCATTTTAATAGGGCTGTCCAACATTTGGTCACATAGATTATTCTGAAACCCAATTGCTTTAATGGTCTTCCTATCTAACCAGAGAGATCTGAATACTCTTAGAAAAAGCAAATCAAACATAGAAAAAGATGCCATGATGAGACTTGTTGCTACAGCACTATACTTAATGATGCCAGACTTTGGACTAATCAAGGGCATTCCTGCAGTCTAGGACAGCTGTACAAAGCCTCAGGACACTGTATTTACAGGGCTTATTAATACAGGGATCCATATCCTACCACAACTCCGCCAGTCTTAACAGTGTGGTGGAGCAGCAATCTCCAGCATCCTCTCTTTCTTATCTGTGTAAACGCTAGTATTCTGAAAATATTTTCCTGGAAGAGGTTAAAACTGTTATTATATATCAGTTGAATATAAAGTATGGTTATGTAAGCCAAGCTTGCATGCTACTATTGCACAGGGCAGAAAGCAATAAAGCAGGACGCGTACTTCCTTGGGCATCTGATACAAACGGAAGGAAGCTCTTGATTCAGTATTGTGACGCTCAGATTCCAGGAGTCCACGGGGAGCTGGCCTTGCAGTGTGAGTGCCCTGCTGAACTCTCAAAAGGGCACGTCTTCCTTGCCAGTAGAAAAAGAAATGACAACAAAAAGCAACAAAGCAAAGCATCTAAAACTCAAAGTGATACACCAGCTGTCTCAAACTGTGGCACTGTTCATTTCTTGAAGAGAATATATAATATTTCAAAATATTATATATACATATATTTCAAATGGTACAAAGTAACTATAGATCCATATTAGAAGACAGTTGCTCATTCTTCATAATCCCCATAATTTTCATTGAGAAAACCCTTTTTTTCTGGAACCCACTTTCCATGGTGTTGGCCAAATCTCCAGGTCTTCCCATTATAGGATACTTCATGACACACAGTAAAAGCACTGTGATTAGCTGGTAACCAGTCAAAGTGCAAGTAAGAAATCCATTTGGCTTGTAATGTGCTAGATGTTTTAAATTCTTAAAAGGTATTTTCCGCAGAGTTGGTTTCCTTTATTACTATAATCAATGCTTCTGTTAGGTTCTTGGGTGAATCTGAAACCAAAGAAAGAAAGACATTTCAGGAAGAAAAGAACAAAATGAAGGTACAAAGGAAAGTGACCAAGCAGAAGATTGAGAACATCTTGAATTTTTAGGATGTTGATTCTTTCAGGTGATCTGAAGTGCAGAATGTTAGTGTTTAGAGCAGTAGTTCTCGAATGGTGACCCGAGTACATGGACAGACCACCATATTTTTAAAAATCAATTTATTAAATTGATTTTGCCGCAACTAAGGAGATAGACTCTCTGAGCCAGGTCTGACTGGCACTGGCTTTATGGGTGTGAGACTACCCAATAGCACAGTGCCCTGTGCTGACAGGGCCCTGCGTTTCGTTTGATGACCTTCTGCTGCCATCTTGAAATTATTAATTTTTGAAAAGGGGCCCTATGTCCCCATTTTGGACTGGACTCTGCATACTATGCCAGTGGTTCTCAACCTTCCTAATGCCACGATCCTTTAATACAGTTCCTCATGTTGTGGTGACCCCCAACCATAAAATTATTTATTTTTGCTACTTCATAACTGTAATTTTGCTACTGTTATGAATCATAATGTAAATATTTGATATGCAGGATGTATTTAGGCGACCCCTGGGAAAGGGTCGTTCGACCCCCAAAGGGGTCGCGACCCACAGGTTGAGAACCGCTGCACTATGCAGTCAATTTGTGTTTGATTAGAATTTGAACCGAGTATGTCATTGTCCTTGTCATGTTGGCCTGTTGAAAGATGTAGAGCGGTGGCATAAGGTGAAGTCATTGCCAAGGTTTTAGGACACAATACATTTTTCTTCATCATCTCTTAATTCTTTATAGTATTAGAAACTGAGTGTCTGAGTACAGGGAGTATATTTGGCAGTACACGTGAAGCTTTTGAGTTAGGTAAGGACAGTAATAAAAGACTATTCAAATGTGGAATCTATGAGAAATCACACATTTATCTTTTTCATCCTCTCCGTATAAATAACAGATCCTTCCAAAGCTTGGTTTCCTACATTCCAGTGGCATTTATCACTTTCTCTTTTCACTGTCTTATTATTTTTTTTCATCAAAGGAGAGAAAAAGTGACATTCACAAAAATAGCCTTTTGTTTGTTTGTTTGTGTCTACCAACCCATCACCCTTACTCCCACCACCCGAACTTGGTCCCTATCCTCCATGGAAGACCAGGGGCTCTGCCATGTCCACCATCACATCCTCAAGACCTTCATACACTGACTTCAGATAGTGGAGGCTTAAATATACCAATTGGCTAAAGAAATAAATGAGTTCCTTGGACCTAGGGATTAGGGATTATTGTGATACTGTGTTGGGATAAGTTGGTTCATTCTTCCTTTCTGCAATCTCCAAACATATCTCTCTCTCTCTCTCTCTCTCTCTCTCTCTCTCTCTCTCTCTCTTTCCCTCCCTCCCTCCCTCCCTCCTTCCCCACCTCTCTTTTGCTACCTCAATTTTAAAACATTTAATACAAAATGAAATGGAGATCAGGATTGTACAGGATTGTAAAGGCTCTCAGAGCACTTCAGACCAGGTGGAATTCTGAGAGAGGAAGATGAACTATATCAAAGCTACTACTTTATCTTTTCAATAATATAAAAACATCATGGAGATATGCTTGCCGTGGGAGAGGCACCGTTAGGAGGATGGGCCAGATTTGTGTTGGGCTGATCACATAAAACAGGCATTTGACCAGAAGGCGATTGTAGTTAGGTGTGCAATCTGAGTTCTGTTCACTTGCCCTGTTAGGGGAGGAAATTTGATTCTGCATTGCGCACTAGCTTGATTTTCTCACTGATTGAAAGACATTAACATATGGGGTTGTAGGAAGCCCAAAGTTGCATGACGCTTCCCCAGGTATTATACCACATTATATTTTGCTGTTTTAATCTGCTTATTTTTCTTTCCAAGTGACTTTGATTTTCTCCTCATTTCTTTTCCTTCCTCTTCCTATCCCCAAACACCCAGTGTTCGCTTTTCACCTGTGAATTATTGCAGCATTGCCAAACGGCTGATTTCCTCTATGGAGAGCTCTGTCTTTCTAAACTAAGCCATTGTTCCTGCATACACAGTGTAGAGATTTGTTCCTCAATGTATGAGCTATTGCCCTTCCAACTTTCAAAATTATATTTTTTGATATATGAGTTTAAAGAAAAGGAATAAACCAGCAGGTCTCTGAAACCATAGGAAAAATCTCTAGTTAATATCTAAGTTGGGTATTCTTGCAGTAAACTACCAACACGTTAATTTTAATAAAGCAATTGAAGCAAAGGTCAAGCAGGGATAGGGTTGAAATTCAGCCCTGAGACTTCACCCTGCCTCTTCGGGAGGTTGTCTGTCACCAGCTTTCTCCTACTGGAGGTGTTCTATAGGCGGCATTCACTCAGGGAGCTTCCTCATCCCTTAAGATTTATTCTTTCAAACCTCCTGACAGGAGGACCCTTACCTAGCCCTACCCCTCTTCCTTCTGCATCATATCGTCACCCTGATCTCATCTCCCCAAGGTTTCCTTCAGGTTGTGGCCTGTTATCCTGGCTATTCTCAATCGGGGGTCTAGGGGTTTAAATGGAACAGTGACTTTCTACTCTCTACCCTTTTAAAAAGAAACATCATAAAAATATAAATTAGATTATACTCTGAAGCATCCATCTGCATTTCAAAGACTGCTGCGATTTTTGGCTTAGATGCTTATTTGGGAAGTAAGCCCTCTAATAGGAAGACTTTGACAAACAAATACAAAACTATATAGGAAAAAGCAATGAGGTACCAGCAATCTTTTTTTGCAAATATCTTTACATTGGATTTACTTTTAAAAATTACATATAAAGGAAACTCTCAGTTGTCATTAACAATCTAGGTATGTTTCTTCATTTTTTTCCCCCGTAAGATCACCCTCTTTGAATCAGTCTTACATATAAGAACAAAAATGGTGATTTTTCTTTATTTTCCCTTTCACTTTAATAAGAACTTGAATAATTTATATAATAAAGATCACCTCTTAGTTAAGAACAGAAAATAAAACATGTGATTTAAATTAAAGTACATCTGTGAATTTAACTCTTTCAAAAGTTAGATTGCTAGAGTCCATAGTTGAAGTCTGTAGACATATCATTCTCTAATGGGGAACGATCCCCATTAGAAAAATTGGTACAAAACCTATTTCCAGAGCAGATGATCTGAGGACTCTTGTTGGCATGTCATTTATACAGAATGGAGAGCTCCTGTATGCATCATCTGGGCTTAAATGGTGCCTTTGTGTTTAAAAGTGTTTTTTTTTCATTGTGAATTTCTTGATAAGGAAGGGAGAGAAATTGTAAGTCAGTAGGAATGTCCGAGTCCTCTCAATGTTTAAAAAGTGCAGCCTTGCCTGGCTGGTGTGGCTTAGTGGTTGAGCATCAACCCTATGAACCAGGAGGTCACAGTTCCATTCCTGGACAGGGCACATGCCCAGGTTGTGGGCTCGATCCCCAGTGGGGGGGCATGTGGGAGGCAGCCGATCAATGATTCACTCATCACTGATCTTCTGTCTCTCTCTCCCTCTCCCCTTCTCTCTGAAATCAATGAAAAAGAAATGCAGCCTTTTTCTAGTGTCTTCTTTTTCCTTGTCTCCAGACAGACCTGAGAATTCTCAGCTGACTGGTGTGCCACTCACAGGGCTGAAGAGCAGCGTTTCATGTCCTCACTGGACATGGATTCATACCGTGGTTCTGCTTTCAGACCCAGGGCAAGGGCAGTTGTTTCTCTCGTACACTCAGCTGTCTGGGTTGCACTGCGCCCACCCGGGGTGGTAGCAGGCACAGTGCACTCCAGCCTCCATTATTACCATGAGGATTCTGCATCCTACTACCCTGATGCCCGGAATGTCTAGGATGTTTTTACAACAGGCCTGGCGCTTTTCCAACATACTCCACAGAAGGAGAGAAAGCCCATGGTCACAGGAAGGTGGCATTAACAAGTTCTGTGTTTTGTTTGTTGTTTATGTTCTAGCTTCCAAAGACTCTCCCACTTGGCACTCTTGGAATGTCCCATATTTAAATCTTGAAATGACTTGCATTATTGCTCTTTACTGAGTTCCAAGTCTGGAGGCATCATGAGAGCAGGGCTTATCTTCAGTAAAGGGTCACCTGTTATCATTTGGGATAGGGACTAGAGATTTCAGAAAATACAGGGTGGGCAAACGTAGGTTTACAGTTGTAATAAAAGTAGTGAACACAATAATTAATAAATAATAATACAAGAATAAACTCTGTGTTTTGTGTACTCACAACTATAAACCTCCTTTTCCCCACCCCTGTATATCAGCAACATTTAAAAAAAAATGGTGATCGGATTCCAGTCATAATTCTGGAATTACACCGGCCATATGCAGAGTAGCTTAAAATTAACTTCTAAGGCAGTGATGGCGAACCTTTTGAGCTCGGTGTGTCAGCATTTTGAAAAACCCTAACTTAACTCTGGTGCCGTGTCACATATAGAAATTTTTTGATCTTTGCAACCATAGTAAAACAAAGATTTATATTTTTGATATTTATTTTATATATTTAAATGCCATTTAACAAAGAAAAATCAACCAAAAAAATGAGTTTGCATGTCACCGCTGACACACGTGTCATAGGTTCGTCAACACTGTAAATCTAAGGACATCTTCAAATTATTTGGTAAAATCATTTTCAGGCAAAATGTAACCAAAGGCAACACTGAGAGCCACTCTCCACCAGGTAATTAAAATGGTTACGATGGATAATTTGCATGAACCAGGTTTCTTTCTGTAGGTTTCTTGGGTAGGTGTTTCACTGACATGAAATACAAGAATCCAAGCTGAGCTTTTTGGGTGCTCAAAAATGTATGTTAAAAAGCCAAGATGGTTCAGAAATCGGTATGGCCATTTACTAGCTAATGTGATCAGTACAGGCAACTAAATTTGACAGGCAAAGCATCTTCACTTATTTTACATATGAAAAAATAAGTGTTTAAAATGGTATCCTGTAGAATTACTTTTGTTTTCTGCATCACAAAGCTGCAAGAACCAATTTTATTTTTTGAAAAGATAATGCTGAGAAGAAAGATCAGGTAAGACTCATAATACAGGAATTGGAATCAGAGGTGTTTTCTAAAATTCGAGTCACCCTTTTGGAAGATTACAAGGTCAGCATTTGGGGATTTATAATTGGTAGAGTTTCCTTTAAAAAAATATCCAATACATTAAAATACACAAACACCTAACTACCAGGGCTGATATCCACGTGGCACAGATATATGTGACCATACTGGTTGTTAAAATAGTAACATACCTTTGTACTGTAAATAGATAGATACTGCCTTAAATGTTTTGAGTACCCACCCTCCCCTTACCCCCTTCAGGACTCCCAGGTCTTCTTATGGTCCAGTACATGGAAGGTCAACAGCTGGCCTAGCTGGGCCTCTTCCTCCTGCTCCCACATTGTGACACCGATTCTGACACGTTGGGTAAGCCCCTCAGTACAGGTTGTTACATATTTTGAAGATAACTTCTGATTTAACCAGAGAAATCAAGGAATGATTATTCACATCACAAAACCTTTCCTTTCTCTATAAAATTATCATAGAATTCCTTTAAAGAATCTCTACTTAAATGCAGACCTTTTCAACAAACTATGTGGACAAATTAAACATCCTCATTTCATCATCTGAGCACCAGAGGTGTTGGACGAATTGTCCAAATAATTGCCTCACTGCAACCGAACTTAATTTATGAGCCAGAAGCAGAAACAGTAGAAAAGTTCAGTTCAATCTCTAGCTTCTCGCTGATGGCTGGACACTGGTCAGAATGGTTTGTCGGGAAAAGGCTTCCCCTGCTCCCCTGTTTAAGCTTCTCTGGATGATACTCGTACAACACAGAGGAAAACAGTACAGTCGGTCACATGCACGAGACATTTGAGATAATGAACTTACTCTTGTGGTCTTAATCTTATTGCCTGTGGCGCACATCCATCCGGAATTGTCAGGGAGCGTCTTACATTCTTCTCCCTCAAGACAAGGCTCCATCTCACACCACCATTTCCCAATCACTATGGAGGCTGTTCAGAAACAGGAAACAAGTGTTTGCGATTCACTCACACAGCCCGGCCCTGCTGCGGCTCGCTCCGCTGATATAGTGCTCTCTGAAGCAGCAGGTCTTCTTTACCCTTCCGCGGCTGGCTAAGGATACTCTATTTAGAAGAATAAAATTTAAATTTACGCCTTACAATGCAAATGGAATTATGTCGTCTGGTTTCATCAAACAGCATTTGGTCAAAAATCCCCTGGTATGATGAAATGATATGGACTGGAAAGACTTAATTTTTGGAAGAAGTTTTATCTTGTTATTTTTTTGTAAAATCAAAATCGTGTACTATTTCTTTCCAGTGAAGGGGACAAATTGCCAACTGCTGTTCAGAATGACAGCCATTTTTTTCAGAAAGACCAGTTCATCCATCCAGCTTTAGGGTTTATTCCCCGGCCTAGGGCTGGTGAGAATTTTAACGGCCTACAAAAAGGAAAAGATGAATCGATGGAAAGTACAAAAGAAAACCTGCAAAAAAAGGAGTAATAATAAATAAAAATATTGTTTACAGTCAAAAGTATATCTGATACAGGCTGTTTTCTATTGAATATGTTTGACTTGAAGTGGGTGAAACTTTCAAAAGCTGAGTCCCTGATGGAACAGCCCTACCTTCTGGGCCACATCAGGGTGGGGGAGGTGGGGAAGCTGGCAGAGAACTTGGGGATGTTGACAGCCCACTGTTCTTGACAATGAGGTTTTACACAAGCGCTAGGCTGACTCACTCTTAGTGCCCGGGGTGAAAGCCCTCTGTGGGCAAAATCCTGCTCCACTTTTCTTTTTTTTTAAATTAAAAAAATTATTTATATTGATTTCAGGGAGGAAGGGAGAGGGAGAGAGAGATAGAAACATCAATGATGAGAGAGAACCATTGACTGGCTGCATCCAGCACGCCCCCTGACTGGGGATCAAGCCCACAACCCAGGCATGTGCCCTTGACGGAAATCGAACCTGGGACCCTAGAGTCCACAGGCCAATGCTCTATCCTAGCGTTTCTCAACCTATGGGTTGTGACCCCTTTGGGGGTTGAATGACCCTTTCACAGGGGTCTCCTAAGACCATCGGAAAACACATATATAATTACATATTGTTTTTGTGATTAATCACTATGCTTTAATTATGTTCAATTTGTAAAAATGAAAATACATCCTGCATATCAGATATTTACATTACGATTCATAACAGTAGCAAAATTACAGTTATGAAGTAGCAACGAAAATAATTTTATGGTTGGGGTCACCACAACATGAGGAACTGTATTAAAGGGTCGCGGCATTAGGAAGGTTGAGAACCACTGCTCTATCCACAGAGCCAAACCAGCCAGAGCCTGCTCAGCTTTTCCATTCAAAGTCTTCAAAGCCTCTGATTGGCTGATTTGCAGGACTGGAGTCTAGTCCTTCACATCATCACTGTTAGGCACATTCTTGCCCCTCCCCAGATTTTCCTGTTATTCTCATTGTAGGTTTCAGGACTGGGTTCCCAGTAAGCCGCCTCACCCAGTTTCCAGTGACCGCCCACACCTGGCCCACCTGCGCCTGGTCCCACCCGCTGCTCTGGGGGACCTTCAGAGGAGACATAAATATCCGCTCCCCCTCCCCTGCCGCTCACACCGCACCCTGGTCTCCCGGCAGTGAGAGAAGGTGATAACATTTCTTAACCACTGCATAAAACCTTTGGTTAACAAAAAGGAGCTAATAGTCATGCTATTTAACCGTTTTTGTAATATTTTTCTTATGGCTACATTTATCATAATAAAAAATTAATATTAAAAAGTCTTAGATGTCTTGTATGATAATAAAAATGATAACTGACCTTTTTGTAACCTTTTTAGATGTGTCTGTGTTAGGCACTTTAAAAGAATTGTATTAGTCTTCACATCAACCTCAGAAAGTGGGGAGCACTCTGAACCCATTCTGCAGATGAGCAAGCTGAGCCCGTGTCCTGGCTGACAGGGAGGGAGTGCAGGAGTCAACACTAGCATCCAGGCGGGCCTGACCACAGCGCTCCCGGTTTCACCCTTCTAAGGCTCACGCATCCTAGTTTTGTGTTAAGGATTCACAGAAGTTAACAAAGCATTTATTGACCGCTGAGTGGAGGAATGAGCGCTCTCTGCTCTATTACTGTGGACAATAAATTTCAAGCCGACACACTTGTGGAAAAAAAATACATTTGGTTTCTTGTAAAATTAAGTTAATTTAAAAATAATTCAGGCAAGAAGGCAGTTTATATTATGCTTAGTTCTTCCTAGTCTGAGTTACACATGGCTTAATTTCATTAGTTACAGCATTTTAATAAAATTCCTGCTAGTGAATACGTTTGGAAGCCGAGAGAAACTTTGGAGGTAGATGCATAATTCTGTAAAAACTTCCCTCCCTGAGAAGAACCAAGTTAACGAAATATCAGCTGGAAACCCCTCTTGCTTATCTGTGGCGATTACAAACGAGGGTCTTAAAGGTGCCTTAGCCCTGGGGTTCTGGGATTTGCTCGATGACTGTGCCATGTTCAGAAAAATAGCTGATCTTCAACTTTGTAAAGAATGCTCAGCTTTCCTTGAGAGTCTCAAACCCACTAAAGCCACGTTAATCATGAGTCTCGATTTCGCCCTTACACAGGGTCACATTGCTGTAGAGAAAAAAGAGAGACTGTAACGAAGAATCAATCTGTCTTTCAGGGATAAACCTTAAATAGGCACAAATCCTTTCTATCTTATTGTTGGTCGCTTGCAGGCATTTCCCCGTGGGAACAGAACAGGGTACTAATAAGCGGTGGGCTTAATAAACACGGCAAATACACATGGTATTGCCTAAGAAGTGTAGTCCCTTTCTATAATTTCAATAGAAATGTTTGCTTTTTAATTCAGTACTTTCCTTTGTAAAGCACTCCAGTTTGCGGAGACTGTAAAACAAGGAACATGACCTAGCCCTGCCCTCAGAGCTTACACTTCAGCTCAGGCCTCTCAACATGGGCGCTATTGGCTGTGAGGCCTGCATTACGGAGGCATAAACGAGCCAAGTGCTGGGCCAGCAGCAAGCCCTGCATTGTGTCAGAAGCGCAGGCTCCCAGCGGACAGCAGCCCGAGAAAACCTAAACAGGAGAGCTCTCAAAAGCAAGGAGCTTGAGCTTTTAAATTTTTTTTATTGTAATTTTTAAAGGAATGGTAAGTCAGTAAAGATTCATATTTGGTGAGCAAAGGGAAGATGTGATTACACGGGTGGTTGGGGAAGCACTAGCAGAGCATCTGGCATTAGTATATTTACTGTAAATGTTACCATCACCATCATCACCTTGGCAGTGTCGTGCAAGATGGAAGAAGACAGAAGCAAGCTGCTGAAATGTCAGTAAGCACCACAGCTTCAAACAGAGAAGGGATAAGGGCTTGATTTTTGGATGCCTCCTCTGCAGTTGTGAAGAATGGCAGAGTTGCAACTGAGGAAACATTATGGCCAGTAACTCAACCCTAACCACGTTGGACTCAGCCATCAGCTCATGTGCCTGCCTACTTGCCAGGCAGTGAATGCCTTGAGGATCATGCTGCATTCATCTTTGAATGGCATAGAATTTGTCAAAACTGGTTTGCAACTTATAAATGAATAAAAAATGAAACAAAACGAGAAAGAAAACATAGTGCCTATGTCAAAGGATGGGGAGGATCACATGAAAAATGCATGCGAAGCACCAGCAGAGCATCTGGCGTTAGTAAATGTACAATAAATGCTAGCTATCATCATCATCAACAGCAGCAGCAGCAGCCGCCACCCATTTTTATTACTCTAAAGAATAAAATCACTCCAAAGCAGAGAAGGCATTCATCACAAAGTTAGAGAGAAAACCACTGTTCTTCGATATTATGCCAAACTCTTAGCTCACTTCTATGACTTATGAAAGTTTCAGCATAAATTAAATGGTTGAACATATCGTTTCATTCATGTTCCCAGAAGTAGGTTATGAGTACATCAATCAAGAACAAGTTTAGGCTCATTTTTGTGCAACCTGTCATACAGTTTAAAGCAGTGGCTGGAACTCCATCAGCAGGGACTGGGCAGCTAGCTCGCTAGCCTCCCCTTTGCACAGGTGGTTGGAACAGGTGTTACAATGCTCTTTTTCAAAAGACCTGCAGTGGCTCTCTGTGTGTTACTGTCTTCATCAAAGCAGAAAATTAAAGGCTTTGAATACTATGCCTGCAGTCATTCCAAACCCCCTCTTTCCTCTGAGCCCACATTTCAGGACAGGATTTATACAGAGGCACGTGTAAAGACTGAGGTAAGCTCTTGGGCATGTGATAGAAGAACCTGGGTTTGGAAGTTAACCCTACCTCTTCCTGGCGGTGTGTCTAGGGAAAATTCCCCAGTTCTAGTCTCAGGTTCCAGAGTTATAAATGGAGTTAAAAATCACTACGGCTTCTAGTGAATTTTAGATGAGATAAAGTACTTAGCATAGTGCCTAATAAGCTTTATACTCAACACATGGCAATTGTTCCTATTATGTACCCATGCACTCTCTATCCAGCTAAGTATGCATCCATACAACTACTGTTTTAGAGAGCTAATGCTTTATCTTTAATGGAAGCATATACTAATTCTTGGATGTATATATTATTTTTTTACTGACTAGACTGTATTTCTTTGTAGGATTTACAATATATTTCTTTTTTGTTGAACTTATTGGGGTGACATTAGTTAATAAAATTATGTAGGTTTCAGGTGTACAATTCTACATCATCTGCATATTGTATTTTGTGTTTGCCACCCAAGTCTAGTCTCCTTCCATCACCATTTATCCCCCTTTTACCTACAATATATCCCAAAGTCATAACAGCTGGTGATGGGGTTATTGGCATTGCTCTCCTATACCAGTGGTTCTCAACCTTGGCTGCACATTAGAATCACCTGGGAATCTTTTTAAAATCCTGATTTCTGGGCCTCATCCTCCGGAAATTCTGTTTCTTTGTTATGGGGTGGAGCCACAACATTAGTAATGTGCAGCCAAGGTTGAGAACCACTGTCCTATAAAAATTCAATGCTTTTCAAACTGGGGCAATTTTATGTTGGTGAGGTTGCAGGTGAGGGTGTGGATTGCAAACTGGGCAGTATTTAAAACCAGAAGATAAGTATGATACAATTTTCTTGAATGGTAGTTTTTCTTAAAGGTATTTAAAGACAAAAGTTATCTTTTATTCATTAAAAAGTTATTTGTGCTGGGAATAAAGACAGTTTATACTCTAAAGTGGAATGCAGTCTCTTATGGGAGATATACACTAAATGTAATGATGCAATAATATATACTGAGGAATAGCGATACACAAAAAGTTACAATGTGCTATAATGGAAACTAAAAAGTGGGTGTGATTTAGGTTGTCAGGGTGATGGTGGTAAGAGAAGCTCTCCTTGATAAGATAATTTAACAACTAAGTAATCAACAAAATAATTCTTATATTAAAGCATATATGTATATGTAATAAGGAAAAAGGCTAACTTCACAGGAATTGGAAATAATACGCAAAACATAAAAGAAATCTTTTCCTTGTCATGGGTTGTGCCAACCTGTTTTATCAGAAGGCAGGGATACAGTTCATTGTTCTTTGACAAAAGCTGTCTCCTCTGGTGAGAAGGAATTTTTAGAGACTTTTTGCAAAATCAGGGAAGTGCTCTTAATGCCTGCCAATAATAATACTCTTCTTCTGAAACTGAACACCAGGGCTGGAGCCCCTGGCTTATTCTGCATTGTCAATACAGTAGTCCCTCCTTATCCACGATTTTGCTTTTTATAATTTCAGTTACCTGGGGTCAACTGTGGTTGAAAATACATGAATGGTATTTATTGAAAAATACACATATAAGTGAGCCTGCACAGTTCAAACCCATGTTGTTCAAGGGTCAAATGTGTATTCTTATAATTGCTGTATTTTATTATCAGTTATTTTTGTTAATCTCTTACTGTGCCTAATTTATAAATTCAACTTATCCTAGGCATGTATGTACAGGAAACAGACTATGACGGGTTTGGTACTAGTAGTGGTTGCAGGAATCACTGGGGTCTTGGAGTGCATTCCTGTGGGGAGGGAGATGTCTGTACATGCAAATCTATCGCTCCATCCACTCATAACTCAAACACTGGATGCTTGTCTTGCTTTCACTAAATTGATGATTTTATTTTAGAATTAAATTCAGCATGTCTTCTTGCATTTGTATAGGTACATAACTTTAACATATGGTTAAATATTATGCTTATTAAGTAAATACTCTACATTCCCTGTATTTTCGTATTTAGCATTCTGTCTGTATTTAAAATAGTTAAGTGTGACCTTGAAGTTTATGACAGATAGTTTTTTTGTTGAGATACAAACATTTTGATGTTCTCAACTACAGAAATCTTTACATTTCCCTCCATAGTTCTAAGTGTAGTATATATTTTTTCTAGAATTCAAAGCACACTGATCGTCAAAAGGAAAATATACATCACCCATAATCCCATTGGGTGGAGGTAGACCGTTACATATGTTTTGCCTCAGACTTTCTCTCTGACTATTCTTGACACAGCATCCAGAATGATCTTTTAAAATGCAAATAATTTCATATCCCTCCTCTGCCTAAACTCTCCAATGGGTTCCATCACAGAATAAATTATAAACACCTTACTACATATCCTTCAAAGATCCATGCTATTTGAACCCTCCCACCTCTTCAGTCATGTTTTCTACCATCCCCACTCCACTCCACATTTTTTCCAGTCTCTCCATGATTGTAAAGGAGGAACTTTTAAAAATTTGTAAATTTTAAATTCATAAGACCTAGTAGTAACCTGTTCCCTTTTATACATTTCCTTATTAAATTTCTTAACAAGTGATAAAACATAAGCAGGATATTGCAAAATCAAAATCACTTTTTGTTTGATAAAGAGGTTTGTTGATCTCTTTTCTTATTTGGCTCACCCTCTGTCCTGGGCGTGTTCTCCCAGGGTTGACACTGACCTAGCCTAAATGCAGTTGTGCCTGTTTAGAGTGTTCTTTATTGATCATTTACCTAAAATAATCCACACCCACCTCACCCTGCTACATATCCTTCAAAGATCCATGCTATTTGAACCCTCCCACCTCTTCAGTCATGTTTTCTACCATCCCCACTCCACTCCACATTTTTTCCAGTCTCTCCATGATTGTAAACTTCATGAGGCTTGAACGTTGTCTTCCCAAGTGTCTACAACAGTGCTGGCACATAGTAGGTGATCAATATTTATTTTTAAAACAGCTGAATAAATGCATAGACCAACACAATTTATAACATTTTTTATAAAAGTAAGATTATATAACATACTGTACTCTAATTTAAAACCTAACTACAGAATCATAAACATTCTTCCTTGACTATAAATGAATTAAATGCATCATTATTTTAACACCTGAATGATATCCATAGAAGGACTGTGGATTTATTTATTTAACCACCTAATTTATTTAACCACTCCTTCCTATTTGAAATTTAAGTTGTCACTTTTGTGTGTATGGTTGGTGGTTTGTTGGAAGAAAGAATGTTTGTATAAACACCCTTGAACATATACTCTTTGCAAGTGTATTTAATTATTTTCTCAGGACGAATTACAAGGAAAGAAATTTCTTAAAGGGTAAAAAAGGGGGTTAGTACTTGTCATATATATATTGTCATATTATCCTTCAGAAAAATTGTACTAACTGCTATTTTCACCACAAATACCCACTTCTCTGCACAGCTTCATCAACACTGAATTCCTAATGATGTTAGTGAGGCGTGGGTTTTTCTTTTGGGGATACGGAAACATGTGGCTTGGCCAGCTGGTGAACCCAGCCAACTGCCAGCCATCAGAGTTCATCTGGACTATATATAGAGCAGATCTAATATAGCAATAAAATCTCAATTTCTTTGTGAATCACTTCTTCTCAAAGAAACTCAACTGTTATGAAGGGAGAATGAAGAAGTCAAGCCTACTGGAGGCTCTAAGCCAGGGGTGGGGAACCTTCTCTCTGCCAAGGGCCATTTGTATATTTATAACATAATTCGCCGGCCATACAAAATTATGACTTAAAAAGTAGCCAGCTATATTTGGTCAAACACGTAATTAAATCACCCCTAATGCCTTGGCAGGGCCAGACCAATTGATTTTGTGGGTCTTAAACGGCCTGCCGGGTGGACCCTCCCGACTTCAAGCCTAAGCCAAAACCAACAAGCCAACCAACTAACTAAAACACGCCATATTTGATGCCTTTGTGTTAATGGGTGTTTCTTGTTATTCCAATGGTACACATATCTTTTAGTTTAGCCAGCTCAGTGAGGAGAAACTTGCAATTTCAGAACAGAACTGGAATTCCTATCATCGTGGTTGTCACTTCTTTTTTTAAAAAAAAAAAAAATTAAAGCTTTATTGTTGAAAGTATTACATATGTCCCCTTTTTGCCCCATTGACCCCATCCTGCCCCCCCCTGCACCCCCTCTCAAGCCATCACTGCTCCATTGTCTGTGTCCATGAGCCATGCATATTTGCATACAAGGTCCTTGATTGATTACTTCCCATCCACTCACTCTCCCCCGCCTTCACTCTGAGATTCTGCACTCCGTTCCATGTCTCTGGATCCACTCTGTTCATCAGTTTATTTTGTTCATTAGGTTCCACATATGAGTAAGATGATGTGACACTTGTCTTTCTCAGACTGGCTTATTTTGCTTAGCATAATACTTTCCTGGTCCTTCCATACTGTCTTAAAGGGTAAGAGATGTGTCATTTTTACTGCTGCATGGTATTCCCTGGTGTAAATGTACCAGGTATTTCTTATCCACTCATTTACTGATGGGCACTTGGGCAATTTCCAGATATTAGCTATTGTAAATTGTGCTTTCTGATTGGTGTTTCGGGTCTCTTAGATATATTCCTAGAAGTGGAATCACTGGGTCAAATGGCAGTTCCATATTTAATTTTGTGAGGAAACTCCATACTGTTTTCCATAATGGCTGCACCAGGCTACATTCCCACCAGCAGTGAACTAGGGTTTCCTTTTCTCCACAACCTTGCCAGCACTTGTCATTTGTTGATGATAGCCATTCTGATAGCTTTGAGAATCACTGTGGTAGTGGGATCCCTCCAACCTTGTTCTTCTTTCTCAAGATTGCTGCGGCTATTTGGAGCCTTTTTTGGTTCCATATAAATTTTTGGAGTATTTGTTCTAGATCTGTGAAATATGCTGTTGGTATTTAATAGAGATTGCATTGAATCTGTAGATTTCTTTGGGTAATATGGACGTTTAATGATGCTAATTCTACCAATCCATGAACATAGTATACTAGAGGCCCAATGCATGAAATTCATGCAAGGGGCTCGGCCCTCACAGTTGCGGCAGCCCCAGCTTCATCTGGAAGGTTGTCCGGAAGGGTGTCCAGAGGTTTGTTCAGCTGTCTGGTCTAATTAGCATATTATGCTTTTTTTATTATAGATTCTTTGGCTTGCTTACTAGTATATCTTCCTCTATTTCTTTTTTCAAAATCCTGTAGTTTTCTGAGTACAAGTCTTTTAACTCCTTGGTTAAGTTTATTCCTAAGTATCTTACCTTTTTGTTGCAATGGTAAATGGGATTGTTTGTTTAGTTTCTCTTTCTGAAAATTCATAATTGGTGTATTAAAAACCCATCACTTTCTGGGTGTTAATTTTGTATCCTGCTACATTACCAAATTCCTTCATTAAATCTAATAGTTTTTTGGGGCTTTCTATGTGCAATATCATGCCATTGCAAATAATGAGAGTTTACTTCCTTCTTTCCAATTTGAATGCCTTTTATTTCTACTTATTGTTTGAGGGCTAGGACTTCCAATAATATGTTGAATAAGAGTGGTGAAAGCAGACACCCCTGTCTTATTCCTGTTCTTGGGAGGATTGGTTTTAATTTTTGCCCATTGAGTATGATGTTGGCTGTAAGTTTGTCATATATGGAGCCAGGATCCTGCTATACCCCCTTTGCTGAGAGTTTTTATCAAAAATGTGTGTTGGATTTTGTCGAATGCTTTTTCTGCATCTATTGATATGGTCATGTGATTTTTGTCTTTCAATTTGTCTTTATATGATATATCATGTTTATTGATTTGCTAATATTGGACCAGCCTTGCATCCCTGGAATAAATACTACTTGGTCATGATCTTTTTAATATATTGCTGGATCTGATTTGCTAATATTTTGTTGAGGATTTTAGCATCTGTGTTCATCAGGGATATTGGCCTGTAATTCTCTTTCTTTGTAGTGTCTTTATCTGGTTTTGGAATTAGGACAATGATAGTCTCATAAAAAGAGCTTGGAAGTATTCCTTCCTCTTGGAATTTTTGGAATAGTTTGAGGAGAATAGGTGTTAGTTGTTCCTTGAAGGTTTGGTAAAACTCCCCATGAAGCCACTTGGACCAGGGCTTTTGTTTGCTGGGAGTTTTTCTTTTTTTTGGTCCTGATAGTATATATTTTTTAAAATTTAAATCCTTTATTGTTTAAAGAATTACGTAAGTCTCCTTTCCCCCCCATTGACCTCTCCCCAGCCACCTCTACCCCCAGCACTTGCCCTCAGCCCTCCTCTACCAGGTCTGTGTCTATTGGTTATTCTCATATGCATGCATACAAATCCTTTGGTTGATCTCTTATCCCCTCACCCCCTGCCTTCCCTCATAGTTTGGACAATCTCTTTGATGCTTCTATGACTCTGGTTCTATTTTTGTTCATAAGTTTATGTTGTTCATTATATTCCAGAAATGACTGAGATCATGTGATATTTATCTTTCTCCGACTGGCTTATTTCGCTTAGCATAATGCTCTGGGAGGTTTTTTTTTTTAAATTAAGTTTCTATTTCATAAGTTGTTATTGACCTATTTAGGTTTTCTGATTCTTCCTGATTCAGTTTTGGGAGATTTTATTTTTCAAGGAATTTGTCCATTTCTCCCAGGTTGTCCAATTTATTGGCACAGAGTTGATCATAGTATTTTCTTAAAATCCTTTGTATTTCTATGGTGTTAGTTGTTACTTCTCTACTTTAATTTATGATTTTATTTATCTGGGTCTTCTCTCTTTGTTTCTTGTTGAGAATGTCTAATGGTTTACCAATATTGTTTATCTTTTCAAAGAACAAACTCTTGGTTTCATTGATTTTTTGTATTGGTTTTTAGCCTCTATGTCATTTATTTCTGCTCTAATCTTTATTATTTCCTTCCTTCTACTTACTCTGTGCTTTTCTTGTTATTCTCTTTTTAATTCTTTAAGTTGTGGACTTACATAGTTTATTATTAATTTTTCTTATTTTTTGAGGTAGGCCTGTAGTGCTAAGAATTTCCTTCTCAGAACTGCTTTCACTGTGTCCCATAGACTTGGGGTAGTTGTATGTTCATTTTCATTTGTTTCCAGGATTTTTTTTTATATTAATGGTAACCCATTCATTTTAATTCTGTATGCCTCTGTTTCTCTCTCTCTATTTCTTCTTCTCATTATGCAGTCCCGTTAGCATTTCTTGCAGTTCTGGTTTGGTGCTAATATACTCCTTTAGCCTTTTTATTTTGAATGAGAGCCTTGCTGGATATAGTAATCTTGGCTTCAGATCCTTGCTTTTCATTACCTTGAATATTTCATGCCATTCCCTTTTGGTCTATAGAACTTCTGATGAGAAATCAACTGGCTGTCTTATGGGAGCTCATTTGTAGGAAACAATTTGCTTTTCTCTGGCTGCCTTTAAGAATCTCTCTTTGTCGCCGAAACCGGTTTGGCTCAGTGGATAGAGCGTCGGCCTGCGGACTGAAAGGTCCCGGGTTCGATTCCGGTCAAGGGCATGTACGTTGGTTGCGGGCACATCCCCAGTAGGAGATGTGCAGGAGGCAGCTGGTCGATGTTTCTCTCTCATCGATGTTTCTAACTCTCTATCCCTCTCCCTTTCTCTCTGTAAAAAATCAATAAAATATATTAAAAAAAAAAAAAAGAATCTCTCTTTGTCTTTAATTTTTGGCATTTTTATTATGATGTGTCTGGGTGTGGGCCTGTTTGGGTTCTTCTTGCTTGGGACTCTCTGTGCCTCCTGAACTTGTCTGACTTTTTCCTTCACTAGATTAGGAAAGTTTTCTGCCATTATTTCTTCAAACACGTTCTTTATCCCTTGTTCACTTTCTTCTCCTTCTGGTACTCCTATTATGCAAATATTGTTACATTCCCTGCTATCCTGTAGCTCCCTTAAGTTGTCTTCCTGTTTTTTTTATTGTTTTTATTTTCTTGTTGGTTCTCTGATTGAGTGATTTTTCCCACCCCATCTTCTAATTCACTGTTTCCATCCTCAGCATACCTTAATTTGCTGAATGTTCCTTCCACTATGTTCTTTATTAGTGCTATGTCATTTTTCATAGTTACTATATCTTTTCTCATGCTGTTGAGCATCTTTGTCATCATTATTCTGAAGTCTGTATCTGATGAATTTCTTATCTCCATTTCATTTACCTCTTCTTCTGAAGAATTTTCTTGTTCTTTCATTTTGGGCTTGTTTTTTTCTCTCCCCATTTTGGCTGCCTGTTTTGGTTTGTGTCTATGTAACAGGTAGATCTTCTCTGACTCTCCATCTCTAGTGCAGGACAATGTCAGATGCTGTTTCTGACTAGTTCTGAGTACCGTTCAGAGCTATCAACAATCCATAGCTTATGGCTCCCTCTGCTGGGGCTGGGTCTCTTTGGAAAGGACCAAGATGTGCACCAGGGTCTGGTTTTCCTAGCCAAAGGCCCAGAAGGAGATCAGACAAAGACTTAAAGCCTCCAGAGATATCCCTCTTCCTGTAGTCTGATTGTTATCAGCCTTGATTTGCCTCAGGCTACAGATCACAGGATGAGGTGAGAGGTCTTCTAATAGGCTATGTCAACTGCCTTTTCCCCAAGCAAAAATGATGTGGATAGCAAAGGTCCTCCATGGATAGATGAGGGAATAACTTCTGCAGAGTGAGGGAATAACTCAGCACAGGAAACTAGGGTGGCTGCCCTCCGAGAGCCAACCCTAAAACCCCCAACCCTGGATTCTTCTCGCCCAGCTCCAGTTTACTCTGCCCTCCCTCTGTTTGAGCCAAAGGTGAGAGGCTGCACATGAAATTGTGTGCATTGGCCCATTAAGAGGGTTCCTGCATTTCCAGACATCTCTTGCTGTCAGACAGCAACCCTGCTGCTTTTCACAGCCAGCTGTTAGGTGGCAACACTCTCAGTTCTGGTGCTCTGTGCTGGGGAGCCCAGCTTGGAGTTTAGACTCCAAAGTTCTCAGTGTGAACCCCCACAGCTGAGATATCCCCCCTGGACTTAAGCTGCTGTCTGTGGGAGCCTGGCCAGCCCTTTTGCGGCTCCACACTTCCTAGCAGTCTCTATGGGGTCTCCACTTTCTGTCCTTGGTTGTCCAGGTTCTCTCCAGCTAGTCCTAAGTTGATTTTTCTAGGTGGTTCTTCTGTGTTTTAGTTGTATTACTAGTTTGGTCCTGGGAGAGTGTCAGTGTAACTTTCACTTACTGTGCTGCCATTTTTGGATCTTCCCTTTGGCTATGACTTCTATTTGATGCAGTCACATCCATGGTAACAAATTGGGGAGCCAGTAACCTGATTGTGGGTGTAAAGAAGAGCTCCCAAATGGCTTTTGCATTTTAAATCAAAGGGAAGATCAGATTTAAAAAATGATATTTACAAGGAAGGTTTGAGCACCATGAACCTCTGTATATGTTTTGGTGCTAAGCTCTCTGTGTTCTTACAACTTTAGAGGCATATATTTATATTCAAGTATTCCCCCATTTTGAAAAAAGTACTTTCTAAGATCATTAGACTCTATAATATAATTTTTGCTATAATTGCTAGAGATTTACTATAATCAGATGTCAGTTAAGTACGCTTCCTTCTTTTCATATATAAATTAATAACTTTTATAGTTATTGATATGTTGAAATATCACTTTTTGTTGATCCCACTTTGCAACTAATCCCAAATTAAATTACTCCCAGAAAACTCTTGGCATCAGGTTCCTTTGTGAAACCGGTGCTTACACAGTCCTAGCAGCAATGGGAAAGTTGTACACTGATTATGCGGTCTTTCATTTTAATCTCACTTCTGCTAGAGAAGATTGACATTAATAAAATTTAAATAGAAAATGCATTTCAGATGCCAGCTGTGAAAAGGACTTTTTCAGCCTAATGAAGAAGTATCAATTTTCTCTACTTTATTCGATAAATTGTGAGTCATTTTCTAAATGGATTAGATTAAAGAAAAGTTCAGACTCCCCATGAAATGCTCTTGGCACTGATGGAGACTTTAGACCAGGGAGAAAGAACAGGGCCTGTGAAGCCTCTTAAGCCTCTTCAGATCTATAAAAACTGTTAGCAAGTAGGAGACAAGTATCTCTAACCCTGAGCTCACCTACTGCCTTAGAAGCCATATCCCAGGGAATTGTTTCTCTTATTTTATTAGGATATCATGGGTGGTTGACTGAGTTACAACTGAGAACATGGGCATCTTAGGAGAGGTGAGGCCTGGGTGAAAGCTTATGGCTCTCAGTGCTCTGTCTGCCTCTCTCACAGGTGTTTGATAAAATAAGAGAACAGCCAGCTCTAAAGCCATTGTACTCATGCAGTCTCTGTGGAGACTTTGATGCCTTCAGGTTTATTATAATAATTGAACTTCAGAAAACAACCTGACTATCTTGTGAGGATGAAATGTGTAAATCTTGATCATAGAGCATGCTTGGATCTAATTTATTTGTGTACATGTTTGAAATGGCAAGATAACTTCATAATTTTTTATTTTTGTAATTTCACAAGAACTTCCCAATAGCTCCTTGGCATATGCCTTCACCTACCAATGATCAGAGAAATAGAAAATGAGAAATAGAAAATGACTCACAATTTACTGCTTTCTTTATTTTCCCTCACACAATGGAACACAACTAGCATGGTTATTTTTGTGGAATTGTCTAGGTAGTTTAGAAGAGTTTAGCTTTGCTTATCAGAAAATATTGATAGACTATCTCTCTATGTTTAGCACCACTTACTACAGGCAGTGTGAACTACATAAAAGCATGCCAGGGCTTTTACATATGCATTTCAAAGTAGATAAATAAATGAGCAATAATGTAAGGTCCTTATTTTTAAATATTTCACTTATATGTGTAATAAAAAGAATGAAATGAACAAACAAAACAGAAATAGATGCAAGGAACAGGTTGATGGTTGCCAGGTTAGAAGTTGGGACTGAGTGGAAAAGATGAAGGGATAAGAACTAAAAATTGGGCCCTGGCCAGTGTGGTTCAGTTGGTTGGAGCATTGTCCCTTAACTGAAAGTTCATGGGTTTGATTCCGGGTCAGGGCACATATCCAGGTTGCAGGTTCAATCGCCGGTTGGGATGTGTACAGGAGGTAACTGATAGATGTTTCTCTCTCATATTGATGTTTCTTTCTCTTTCTACCTCTCCCTTCCTCTCTCTTTAAAGAAATCAGTAAAAACATATCCTCAGATGAGGATTACAAAAAAAAGTAAAAATTGGCAGTGACAAAATAGTAATGAGGATATAAAATACAGCATAGAACATACAGTCAATAATATTGTAATAACTATGTATGGTGCCAGGTGGCTACTAGACATATTGGGGGGAATCACTTTGTAAATTATGCAAATGTCTAACCACTATGCTGTAAACCTGAAGTTACTATAAAATGTCAACTGTAATTAAAATATAGAAAGAAAAGAAAACCTGCCAACATAGATGGGAAAAGAAAACTCGTAATAGTGGCATTTCAAAAGTTATGTTGTTCATGTCAATAATGGTATCTGGAGAGCTAGAGAACCGAATGAGACAAGGAAGATAAACACAGCAATGTTTCAGATGTATCCATTTGCAGAAAGTTCAGAATTCTAGTTCTACTGCCTTGAGCTACACATCCTCTACTTTTCTGCCTGAACAATACTTCTCTTTAAAGAAAATTATATATTTTTTATTTCAGAGAAGGGAGAGGAGAAACAGACAGAAACATCAATGATAAGAGAGAGTCACCCATTGGCCGTCCCCCGTATGCCCCACACTGGGGATCGAGCCGGAAACCTGAGCATGTGCCCCAACCAAGAATTGAACAGTGACCTCCTGGTTCATAGCTCGATGCTCAACCTATGAGCAACACTGGCCAGTACTTCTCAATCTGAGGGCTGAGGATCTCTGAACAGGTGAGGAGAGCTGTAGTTGTGGTGATGGTTTGAAAAACTTCCTGCAATAGCAATAGTGACTTAGTTATGCTGATTCACTTTTATTTTTAATATTTACCTTCTATTTATGTCAGTAATACTAATTTCCCATTTTGGCTATATAAATGGCCACAAATTCTTCCTCTCTCTATATCCACCCCCTTGCACAGTGACTTTGTCTTTCCCCCATCAAGAAGTGAACTCTATTTCCCCCCTCTTTTATCTAGGTTTGGCCATGTGGTTTGTCTGGCCAATTAGACATTAGCAAACATGTGCTGGGGGCTTTTTGCTCTTTGGAACCCTGGACTGGCTGCCATGGGAGGTCGCATGGAGCACAGAGTAGCCATCCCGTCTGAGGCTCTCCTGCACTAATAACCTGCCAATCATCAGACCTGTAACTGGGGCCATCCGAGGCTCCAGCTCCACAAAGTCGATGTTGGCCTGATCCTCAATCATCAGTCCTCCCACTTCCTGTCTCAAATACTTAAATGACAGCTGCACTTTCAGTGACTATCATAAAGGAAAGTTCAGGAAAATTGCTGAAATTCTGGCACTTATGTCATTGAACCAATGTCAATAGCCAATACCTCCAGACTTCTTATATCCAAGAAAAAATAATTACTAGTAATCAAGGTACTGCAGCCGAAGGATGCTTGTCTAACTTTCCACCTAAATAAGACCAGGGGTGCTCAATACATGTATTTGTGGACTAACTGAATAGATGAATGGATTCAGATACATGACTGCCCCAAGGCCAGATCACGGCCACTTCTATCTACTTCTGTAAATATTCACTATGACCAAAGAATGTTTTTTGGTTATTTTTTGCATTCAAATTAAAAAATTCAGATCGCCTATGGCCTGTAGACCATCCTGAGAGTGGCTTCCTGCTCTCATTCTGTGTCTCTCTGCTTTGCATGCACACTCACACTGTCCTTTACAACACACCAGATGCAGAGGTACAGAACTGGCACAGCTGTATGTGAGTTAGGCATCTCCCAGAGCACTTCCGTGCCAGAGGTAATGTTGAGTTGCTTAATTACAATCCAGATATGCTCACAATGGAGTGACACCAACTGTTATGGTCTAGAGAAGCTGAATTCAATTTTACAAAACTATTGAGATTCATTTAGATCTGGTGCTATTGGGTCAGAAGAGGAGAACATGTAGAAATCTCTCTCATGGTGAAGTGTCTTCTGAGGCTTGCTGTAGCACAAGAAAGAAATTTGGAGAGGACTAAAAATCAGCCATCAAAACAAAAAGGAATATATAGCAACTAAACTAAAAGCTTTTACTACTTATTTATTTATTGTTTATTTAATATTATTTTCTGTCCTACATCTGGAAGCCAAAAATCTCTCTCTTCCTGAGTATGAGCCATGGGGAAAATCTTAAAATCTTTTTGAGTTGGTAATATTTAGGAAGAAGACAGGTCTAAAAAACATTTTTTTTCTGTTCTGAGTTTTTAAGTTGACTCTAGGCCAAGTGCCGAGTTCCAAAACCATTTCAGTTCACTTTCCAGATGACAACTTTTCTCAAAAAAAAAAAAAATCACCAATGCAATATGACTTAATATGAAATTCTTCGTAAAGCCATACTACTTTGTTGGGTCATAAAACCCCCTTTCTACAAAACGAAATATATCAGAATTACTTTCTTTTAACTATGAATTTGAGTACGCACCTTTTCCTGAGTCATGTCCCCTTTATGCAAAGGGTAAATCATATAGAGTATGCAAGTCGTGGGAACACATATTCTAATCTCAGCTCATTTCTGAAATGCATGATGCTCTGCAAAGTAGTTGGTGTAGAACGATGAGGCAGCTGTAAGTCACTTTTTAAAGAGACCCTTCCTAAATTGTATTTTAGAGCAAAAAGCCCCATTTTATGAAACATATACACACATGTATCAACTCATTATTTGGGACTAGAATAATTGATATTTAAACATTTTTTAGTCTTATATTAGTATCTATTGCTAAGCTTGTTGTCATGTAAAGATCCAAGAAGCAGGCTTTATAGACAAAAATTAAACTGAAACCAGTGTTGTTCTCATCTGTTATTTGGCCTCCCAAGCAACAATTCTACTTCCCCGCCCCCCTTATAGTAATACTTGGGTTGACCTTTAGGGAAGCAACGTTTTCTCACCTTCTCAATTTATACGGTCCTGTGACCTAGTTCCAACCTCTTTGCCTCTCCCCTTCTTTGCCTCAGTGATTGGTTCAGATGTGAATAAAACTAGCAAATGTGTTAATTCTAGGAATTTGATTGGCTCCTTTGAGAAAAGAAAGCTCTCCCATGAGGTCTCCCACATAGGGTGGTCCTGCTTGAGAATAGGGACAACATACACAAAATCACAGTCAGAAGATGGTGACCAAGAGACCAAGTCTTGAGCTTTCTCTCATAGCCTGTGTCCAAGTGTATTTGCAGTTAACTTGACATTGGGACTTTTGATAAAAGCCAGCTACATCTTCTGTTTTGCTTAAATTAGTTTGAATGGTGCCTCTGTAACTGACAACTGTCAAGAACCCAGATTAACATGATGTATACATGGTTTTGAAGAAAATAGAGGTACTGTGAGCTTTATTTAAAAGCTTATTTGAAATAAATTGACAACAATCTATTATATATACTCACCCACACATATACCTGTTAATGAGTATCTTGAGCAGTGAATCATTACAGTGAGGTTAAGAGGGAACTCTCTGGAGTCAGATCCCCTTGCTTCAAATCCATAGTCAGATACTGTTTGGTCTTGGAAAAAGGATTAATGTCTTTCTACCTGTTTTCTAATCTCTAAGATGGTAATAATACTAGGACCTCACTTAAAGGATTGTACAATTGGAGGGATTAACACACATAAAGCCCAAGACCAATGCCCAGTACAAAAACCTTAACTTTTGTTGCTATTATACAAGTAAGCATCAGCTGACCTCATCCAGATATAATTCAACTCAACAAAACTGCATTGCACTCCTGGTACTGTGCTGGGGCAAAGGACCAACTGAATAAATTTCAGCCCTAAGGAGCTCCTAGGCTAATAGAAGTGATTATAATTGACTTGTAATCAATGTGGTCAGTGCTGTGGTTAATGCTTTGAAATCATAACATTTATATTCCCGCCTGCCTGCACTGCTGAGCTGGCCGGGCAGGGTCCCTGTCCTCTGCCTCACATTGAAGAGCGGGCCCTGTGGAATTAATGGCTGGGACCTGGGAACTTGTGGAGATGGCTATAGCCGAGAGACCCTGAACATCTGCCCGCAAAGCAGGAGACTCTAGGCGGGCAGCTGGGACCATCCTCCTCCCTGACAGGTGTGTCTACACCAGGGAGGCCTGGGCACCAAGAAGAAGAGGACATTGAGCCCCTCTCCCCCACCCTCCCAGGATCCACAACACCATCACCGCTTCCCTGCGCCCTCCTTGCTCGCCTCTGAGGGGCGCGCCAACTGATCACAGCAGGGATTGAATGCTGGAGGCCCAGGCCCTGTGTTAGTTCTAATTCTAGAACTTCCCGCCTTACTCCATCCCTCACCCTGGAGAAGGCTCTAGGAAAGGCCTCGGGCCTGGAGAGGCACCTGCTGCCGTGGCCCCTGCTTCTCTCATCTCTGCGCCAGCGGCTCCGGGGGTTGCTGGCCTGTCAGCTCAGAGAGGCCGGCAGAGGCGGAGCGCGTCTCCTCCTGGGTCAATGCTCTGTTTGTTGTGGCCAAAATCAAATATAACAACTTTAGGATAAAAAATAAAATTAAATGAAGTGACGCGTGGACAGCAAGCTGTGTGGACGGAGTGGGAGATGGCAATACGGATACCACGAGGTCGTTTGTGCTGCGCTGGCCCGCGGCGAACTTTGTGGCCACTTTCAGTTCCCAGAGCAGAAGGACAGTGGCTCTCCCTCCTCCAGTGACGCACCGTCTACCCGAAGAGCATTCCCCTGCAAGTCTTCACCACGGACACGGGAACTGTGCCTATTCTAGGTCTGTGACGGGAGGGAACTGGGACACAGTGGATGAAGTTATCCACACGTCACTACCAATGCCAGGATTACGGGCTTTGAGAGAGGCGACCAGTTATGGGTTCATTCTGGCAAAGGGACACCGTGTCCACTTATTGGGCATGAGTGTCCCTATGGAATTAAAATAGCTGCCTTCCAGACACTGCACTCCTGCCACAGGCATCCTCAGACTTCGCCAATCCTTCCACCCTCTGCAGCCCTTCCTCTCGCAATATCTGCCCCTGCAGATGCGGTGCCAGTTCACCCCGCAGCCCAGCTGCCCGCGGTAGCCCTGCAGCTGAGCGATTCAGGCCAGGAGAAGGTCTGTCATAAAGCGGGCCTGTTGGCGAGTTCTAGCACTCGCCTGGGTAACTTGCCCATGTCACCAACCTCTCCTGTGCCAGGACAGCTCTGTGGAGTATCTCTGCCAAGAAACTGTGCGAGTGACCAGCTGCCCAAACCTATCTCAGGGACACTTTCTTTTCTTAATCAGAAAGGACCCTCACAAAGGGCGTCTTCAGACAGCCAGCCGGTGTGAAATCTCTCAGAGAGCTGAAGGGGAAACTGAATCCCGGGGTTGAATGACCTGGACTGTGACTCCGTATCTGTGATAGCATCTGTTTGAAAGGCTGTTGTAGGAAATACTCCTGGAAGTGTGTGGTCATCAGATCTGTCATCACTGGTCTGTGCGATGTGTCAGAGAAAAGATGAAGAGAAAACAAATGCAATTCAGGGGCTGCTAGACGAGCTTCCGAGGGCCTTTCTGGGGCAGTTCACAGCCTTGAGCAACACCCTCATCCAGGCAGATGACGGCATTTACCTTAGCGCTGTGCATCGCCCCAAGCATTCTGCGGCCTCTATTCCTCCAGCCCAGAACCAGAAAAGGTCAGTCTGCTTATTCAATTTCCGATTGGAAACTGCTGCCGAGAACTTGGAGAAGAGACCACTTCCCTCCTTGGAGAGCTTTAGGAGATGTGTCCTAGCGAGAATGCCTCCAGGATCTCTTGCTTGGGGGTGACTGACTTCTCTCCCCCAGCTTGGAACGTGAGCTGAGTGTGGGCAGTGACGCTCCGGCAGGGACATGGTGAAGAGCCTCGGTCAGGGAAGCAGAAGCGTGGACTCCCTCTTCGCCCTCCGTGACCATGACCCTGACCAGCCTGAGTGGGTGGTCTTCACCCTGAGCGACTTTGACTTGGGCCTTTCTGAACGTGCAGACATTCAAATGGAACGGCCTCCGGAACCCCGGCGGCTACCGTCCCAGCCCTGCACCGGAGGCCACCTGCAGGAGCACTCGGGCCACCTGGCACCACCACACCCAGCTCCCTGACCACAGCTGCAGAAGATGCTCCAAAAAGCCCGAGGCGACGCCGGGGCTGTTCGGAACCCAGCACCAACTATCTAGACTCAGTGCTTCCCCTTTCAGGCAGTTTTACAAGATAAAGCCATGCAAGTCCAGCTGTGATGCAATTCTCCCCGCAAAAGATAAGGACCATCTGAGGCAAAATGAACCCCCAGACAAAAATCACTTGGGTAGCAAGAGTCAGCAGGAGAAAGATGTCCTCCGCAGCGTGAGGGAAGGACTCAGCACAGGAAACCGATGGCTGCCCTCCAAGCTCCAAGCCCAGAACCCCCAACCCTGGCCTCTCCTCACACAGCTCCAGTTCACTCTCCCCCTTTCCTCCCAGAGCCTAAGGTGAGTGGCTGCACATGAAGTTTATGCATTGGCCCTTTAAGTGGGTGCCTGCATTTCCAGACATCTCTTGCTGGCAGACAGCACCCCTGTTGCTTCTCCTAGCCAAATGTTCTGTGGGTATCTTTCTCAGTTCTGACTCTCTGGGCTGGGAACTCAACTTGGGGTTTCAATCCCAGAGTTCTCAGTGGCAATCTCCCCCACAGCTGAGATACCCCTCCAGACCTTCAGCTGCTGTCTGTGGGAGCCTGGCCAACCCTTTCATGTCTTCATGCGTCCTACCAGTCTCTATGCGGTCACCACTTTCCATCCTTGGTTACTCTCCAGCTGGTCTCCAGTTGATTTTTCAGGGTGGTTTTTCTGTATTTTAGTTTTATTTCCAGTTTGGTCCTGGCAGAGTGTCAGTGTGGCTTCCACTTACTCCATCACCATTTTTAAGACCTTGATTGCACTTATCAGGCTCAAAGTGTGCAGGACGAACTTTCTTCTGACTTTTGCAGCTCCAGTCTCATTTCTGGAATGCCTGTTGCCTCCACTGGGCAGGCCAGCAGCCACCTGGCTTATACAAAAAATGACACCATAGAGAGTCACTCACCAATGCATTCTGCTACTCTTCAAGCCAGCACATGGTTGAGAAATGGTTTAGCCAGTTTGAAAAACTGGTCCCTCAAAAAGAAAGCACGGGCATCCAGATCAGAGGAAGAGAAAATAGCTCTCAAAAGGACTCATGGAGCGACCTCCCCATGCTCTGTTGTCCCAGAAGCCAACTCACTGCAAGAGAAACAGGAACACAAGCCCCTGAGGGCAACAGAAGGACTTGGGCTGTGCAGACAGCCCAGCAGTATAGCTCTTATCCCAGCCAAGGCTCAGAGAAACACAGCAGTTGTCCATTCAGCAGAGTGGAAGACAGATGCGAGTTTTCTATGAAATCACATGAGGAAGGAGAGAATAGTGGGCAGTGCTTTCCCAGTCACCTGCCTTGTGAGAGATCCTCACCCAGCTCTTTGCTTCTGGATGATATGTCCAGCTCAGTCTCAGGGCCTACAGTAGTCAATGATGTTGGGGACAAACATTCAAGCAGAGACATTTAACCACAAGAATCTTATTTCTACAAGAACAGACCCTGGGATACTAATGGCATCAAGACAAAAATTATTATGATTTTTTTTGTATAAAATACCTGGGGTAGGGAGCATGAAGATAATCATTGCTAATATTTAGAACAACAAAATGATTCTGTTTATTGAGACTATTTGGCAAAAAAGTTTAGATGAAAAAATGGCACCACCCACCTACGTGTTTGGGAGGAATGGGATGGTCCCTGTTGTGTGATTGTAGCGTTACCAGCAAAGAGAGAACACATCTTGGCTGTCGGGTCCTCCTCTGTCACTGGACTTGGATTTCCTCACCCCCAGAAGTTTTTACATACATTCATTCTAAGTGATTCATAACTTACAGGTAATTTATTTCATGTTCATGGATATTTCTCCTCTCTCACCCTTAGTGGTTAAACAGGATGATCACCCTGCCAGCCAGAATGAAGAGGAAGAGTCAGGAATGGATGTGCATCTTCCTTCAATTTTAACGTATAAGAAGTTGCTTAGATTTCATTTGGGTCTCTTTAGTCCACCATCAGATGGACCTTTCTCCCACAAGCTGGCTTATTCTGAATTATTTTTCTGAGCCCCCAGGAAACTCTCATGTTGTCTTTCCATATTGTCCTAATGTTGCATTTTTCAGTTATAGGGAAAAAAGTAATGTTTTCTGTAAGATATGAACAGTTGTTTCAGTATTAGCTACCGGTATACCTACCTCTAGGGTACATGGCCCTGTTTGTGCTAAGCATTATAATTAGCTTTTAGAACTCCTTCATGGCACTGGCCGTCTCAGTCACAGATGTGAAGTAGATGCCAACTTGTGTCCTACCACTCCTGTAGTTAGGCTCCTGAGTATCTGTGTGCACCTTGTGTGGTGTGTAAAGGCAGCAGGGATTTCCCTACCCTCAGGGCAATGCTGCGGTCTGACCACGAGCTGTGAATGAAGCTCTCCAGCCTGCAGGGCCTTTCTGGGAGAAATTTCTTCTCTACTTAACAAAATAATAGCTTGAACCTTCCTTTTTTTCTCATATTGATGAGTAGAAAATCAACCGCCCAGTTTGAAGCATAGAAGAACATAGATGTCGAGGTTCTTAAATAACCACTTCCCTCTCTGTTTCCCTTTAATACTCCTGCAATGCTTCATGTGAATAGTTTGTTAATATTGCTGTAAAGTATTATATTGTATGATGTGAAGAACATGTCATTTTATTATACTCTGTTAACCTATAATATATTAGACTGCTACTTTATCTAAAATGCTTTGAGTTGCATAATATATCTCGACAAATGTTAATGCCACATGTTATGTAATAAGTGTGTAATTTTGTACTTGCGGAAGCTGCTGCTTACTTTAATGTTGGTTTTTGATGGCACTGATAATGGACATGTATGAAGTCCACACTGTCAAACAAGAGTTAATAATCAAATAAAACATTTATGGAATTCTTACTGTGGGCCAGGCACTGTGCTCCTTGAATTGCATTGATTCTCTAATTTAATCCTTGATGGTCCTGGAATGTGAGCACTATTATTATCCCATTTTAGAGAGGAGGGAATTAAACAAGGCTGCATAGCTTGCTCATGCTCACACAGCTGGTAACGGGCAGAATTGTGAATCAGAGAAGCAACTCCCTCCAGAGCTTATTAGAGGTTGATGTCTGAGATAAGTGGTGAAGGATGCAAAGTAGAGTTGGGTAATCTCAGTGGAGGCAAAGCTGTGCACAGCCCCAAGCTGTGGGCTGGAATGCTGTATTCTGGGAACTATTACTGATTTGGCATTCTGGAGCGAAAGTGCATGTGTGTTTGTGAGTGAATGAGGGCAGGTGAGGCTGGCGTATTGTGGAATTTTTCAGTCTTCTTCATTAACTAGGCTTTACGTAAATGCAGTTGCTGTACCAAGTATGTCAAACTCAAAGGCTAACATGGCCCAAATAAACAAGGCATGCAGCCCGCAGGCCAGAGTTGGACATACTCACTGTAGCCAATCAAAGATGCAATGAGGATACTGGAAATGATCACTTTTGACGAGAGCAAGTTCTCTCTCATCTCAAATAATGCTGTTTCTCCATCAGATGAATTTCCCCTCCTGGGCCATGGTGCTGTGTTTGGAAAGTGCAATGTAGTAGACTCTGGGAATGAATGAATTCTTTTGGCAGAAGCAAGCAGTCTGTCCTCACCAGACATTTCCTCCAGTTTACATCTCCATCAGAGGTAGCCTGGAGGAGGCTTGCTCAGCATTTGTATCACTCCTCCTATTGCAGACCACTTGATTACAGGACTTGGTGTCACTGAGTGCTGTATCTGTAATCACCTCAGATGATCTTATTTATCATCAGTGCTGTGACTCCTACACACAGAACACAATGGAATAATCTCAATTGCTCTCATTCTCTTCTTCTCCTTCTCTGTTATTATCTCTTCTAGGAGCAGGAGGGAGAACTAGTTATGTCCTTAGAAGCCACACAATATCCTGGCTGCTTTCAATCTAAGACCACTTTTACTTAGGTTCCGTAACTAGACACATTAATTGAAGAGATAAAGAACTAGACATATTAATTGAATATATAAATAAGTGAAATTGTAAAATATGAACGAGCTACAACATAAGTAGCTTAAGTTTCCCAGCTAGCACTCAGATTGTAAAATGTATAAAGCAAGGCAAACATTACTTGAAGGACAGCTCAGTTTCAGCCCTGCCTCCATGATGAAAAAGCACAGACTGAGAAGTCATCTTTCTGGTATTTTAAGACACATTTAATCACTGAATTGGGAAGACAGCTTCCAGTACTTGAATGTCCAGGAAAAAATATTAAGCAATCAAGTTTTATCAGTGATGACCAATAAAAGAAGAAATCTAACTTCAGCCCTAAATTTCATTATTAAGATGGCTTGGGTGACCTCCAATATTCTTTAAAAGACTGATGGCCTTGAGTGCTTAGGATTCCAAGAGAAATGAATTTTAAAGATAAAATAGGAAATAGTGTATCATGGCAAAGATGCACAGAGGTACTCTCTCACATGAACAGGGACCAAAGTGTATCTATCTGCTTTTATTGATCAAAGTGAATAATGTGAATTGCATTTTGAAAATGAATGGCCAGGGTAGCTTGTAAACAATGCTTTGTTTCAACATTTGAATCTCCCTGGGCTACTCCAAACTTTATAGATAAGAAAGGTAATGTTCAAATTTATGTAATTAGCTCAAGTTACTGATTGGCAGAGTTAGAATACAAATACAGGCCACAAATTTTGATGTATATTTTATTCTATAATGCATGTTTGAATCAAAGGTTTTGTGATACCTAGCAACTATCTGCTACCTTGTCTTCTGGCATTCACACCCTAATTTTCCTTTGGGGAACTAGGGGTCTGACAATGTTAGTCAGATGCCTCAGATGGAGCTGACCCCATCCCTTGAAACAGAGATGGCACATGACGAGGCTTGTCCAATCAGGTCACTCCATCTCCAGGTAGATTAAAGTTTGCTGCAAAAAGTTAGCTACTCCTCCCCTTGAGAAATAGTCTCACTTCCCTCATGCTGAGCCTCTGATGGCACTAGTACTTTGACCAAAAGAATGCAGCAGAAGTGGCATCTAGAATTCCTTAGAGTAGGTCATGAAAAGCCTTGCAGCTTCCACCGAGCTCCTTGGATGCCTCTCTGGGAGTCCTGAGCCATCTCTGTAGGAGACACTGCATGGTCTTCAGTCAATCCATATGGAAGATGGTCATGGGAGTGAAACTGTACTTCTGATAGTGGGTAAAGAAAATTGTGAAGAGCTAATGGAACTAGTACCTAATTTTGTAAAGGACATTTCCTTAAGCTGGCTACTCATTATTCTTCATGTTGATAAAATAGTATCTACTTTTAAAATGGTAGTGAATGATGTTTTTTAAAGGTAAGTTTTTGGAAGTGCTCAGTTCTATATTGTGAAAGATAAATCTAAGTGCAATAAATGATGAAAGAAGCAGAATGAAGTTTGTAAGCAAATGGACAGGCCTGGTCACCATGGCTGTGCTCTGAACAGCGCTGTGATGTGGGTGAGAGTCATCTATGAAGTGAAATGTAGGATTGATGAGGCTTTGACTAAGTATGTAACTTCTTAACCTTGGTGTCCACTCTCATCACATGGGGATAACCACAGTGTCCCTACCTCAGAGTTGTTATGATGATTATATATTAAACAGTTAATACAGAAGGAATTGGGAAGAGGACCTGTCATATAAAATGCTATATGAATGTTATTGATGATGATGATGACCATCATTATCACTTACATTACTTAGAACTATTCCTGGTATATAACAAATGCTCAATTAAATACTGACTAACACTAAAATTATCTACTGTAATTCTAAAATGATATATTTGATTTGAATTTGAATAAGTAAACTATATGGATAGTAATAAAGGCAGGCAAGTGATTTCAGTTAATCTATGGTAACTAACTATCAGAAAAAGATTGAAAGATGATAAGTTTGATAAATATTATTTGCATTTAATAAATTGTATTCTTTTAAAATTTAAAGGAATATATATATCCAAACATTCTTAAATTTAGAGAAGAGAGTCATCAGAATCATTTTACAGCATAAAATAATCTCCTGATATTTACCAAGCACACACTCTATTGACTCTATTCAATTAATTTAGGTTTTATTGTTTAGAATCTAAACTTTAGATATAAGGACAATGGTTACCTTTTCTAGTGTATTTCTAATTGAGCTTTAGAATAAATAAGTTATTTCAACTTGTCTACAAGTAGAAATATATGATTAGAATTCTATTAAATCTATGAAGATAATTATATTAATAACATTTATGGTAACTTCATTTGCTAATAGTAATATTTTCACATTTGTTTTCAAATGTGAAAACAAATAGTAATATTTTCACGTTTTCATACTTTTTACTTCATGTTTAAATTTATCATCTCAACAGGCTGAGCATTATTTCCATATTTATTGCTATAATGTGAACAGATATTTACATTATATGTTTATTTAAAAAATAGCAATGGATATAATCTTGACTATGAAAAGCAAATTAAATACGATTGCAAAGATCTAATGAGTTTTCTCCCTTTCAGAGGCAAAGTGGAGAGATGCTTTTACATCTGAGTATTCTTAATATACATTGTGGAAAATCAATACAATAGATATCTGACCTTTCTCTTGTTCTTCTGAATAAGTAAGAACAAATTGAAATCAAAAGGTATAAAATCTTAAGAACTGTAATGAGCTGGTTTACATCAAGGAACACATTTTAACTTACATTTACCTGATAGCCAAAAAGGAATAATGTATCTATTTCTTCCCTTTACTCTTTGGTAGAGCACAATAAATCTGTCACCTTTCCACACTGTGTGAGCCCAAAATAATTTAGTTAACAACATCTGTTTCTCCTTATGGATACTGCAGCTCAGCTGAATGGTAAGTTTAAAGGGTATGATAAAGGGAGAAGAGCTGAAAAATTCTAGCTACTAGTTTTTTGTTTGTTTGTTTTTATCCTCAGCTGAGGATATATTTATTAACTTTAGAGAGAGTGGATGGAAGAAAGAGAGGAAGGGAGAGGGAGAGAGAGAGAAACATCAATATGAGAGAAAAACATTGATCGGTTGCCTCCCATAAGCACTCTGACCAGGAATTGAATCCTAGGTGTGTGCCCTGACTGAGAATCAAACCTTAAACCTTTAGGTGCATGGGATGATGCTCCAAACAACTGAGCAACCTGGCCAGGCTCTAGCTACTGGTTTTCAGCAAATTTGTTTGCTCTGATGTGACTGTCTGGTAATCATAGATTATAATTTACAAATAATACTACTGATCTCATTTTTTTCCATATAAATATTATTTCAACAAACCTTTCTCTTTATGTCAGTAACACCAGTAGCAAGGATCTCTTCCCTACACTATCTCAACATTGCTCTCCATCAGCCTATGTTTGCTATTTGCTTTTGAGCAGATTATCTCATTTTTCGTGAAATTTTGGGACGAAGAGTTGGTGCTATGATGAGGTAAATTAGATAAGTGACGGTAGGGTAAGTCCAGACAAAAGATGGTCAACAGGCTTTAACTCAATTTCTAATCCAGTCACTGTCTGGGATGTAGAGTTTAAGATTTCAAAGCTCTGTCTCACCCCGAGGAGAATGAAAACTGTGACTGATTATCAGTGTCTTCCATGGATGAGAAGGCAGGATGGCAGTCTGAGAGCTCTAGATTTGGTGTGCATGGCCTAGAACTTCAAATGTCCAAGATTCTTCCTGTATCTTAGGCTTTGCATGAAGCCATAGAAAATACCGTTTCAGTCCAGAAAAACAATGTAGAGTATCTATGGCCATAGGAGTACATGTTTCTAATTCATTTTCAGTATGGCTGCCTTTAGGAATGATTCAAATGAATTCAGTGGGTATATTTGTCATTTCAAAAGTAAGGATATTTTCAGGAATGTTTCATCTGCCAAATTCAATGAAATGGTCACTGTTAGGTACTAAGAGCACCCTGGAAAATTAACTTCTATGAAAATATTTCAAAAATATATAACATTTTCTCAGTGTAAGGACAGTTATTTCACCCTGAATTTTTGGGCACTAGTAAGCCAATCAGGAACCAATCAGACGGCAACCAAACACAGACCAGTGGAACTCAGTATTGCTTCGATTATGTCCAAAGAGGGTTTAAACCAGCTCTCAGATATTGGAAATTACCCTGGAGTATAAATTGAGAAAACATGTTTTCTACATGTGTGGTGTGTGGGGACACACCCTATGGTGACCGCCAATGATTCACGTTCTTGTACAGCCCCCTCTGCTTGAGTGTAGCAGGACTGTGACTTGGTTTTAAGAAATAGGATATGGAAAAAGGAGTGGAGAACCCTTTATGTAAAGAAACATGACATTGTTTCTTTATATAAGACTCCGTTCCAGTAGACTGGGGGAGAGTCTCCTGCTGGTCTCAAAGAAGCAAGCCACCGCTTTGTGAACAGCCTGTGGAGAGGAACATGTGGTAGGAACTGCAGGCAGCTCCTAGTAGGACCTGTAAGTGGCTTTCATCTGGCATCCAGCAAGAGGCGAGGGTCCTCTGCCAGACAGTTGCCAGGAACTAAATCCCGCCAACAGCCTGAATAGTTTGAAAGTGGGTTCTTCCCTCATCGAGACTCCAGATGAGAACACAGCCCAGCTGGCTCTTCGATTGCAGCCTGGTAAGATACTGAGCAGAGGACCCAGCTGAGTCAGCCTGAATGCCTGACACACAGAGGCTTCGAGTTAACAAGTGTTTGTTAAGTTGCTAGATTTGTGTAATTTGTTACACAAATAGAAATAGAAAAGGAATATAAGGCGAGGAAGAGGAATTTAAAAGCTGACCTTTGATTTTGAATAAGGTGATCATAAGGTTATAGCCATCCTCAAACGTTAACAAGTGTGAGAGAACCCGCTAAAAGACACAAGCAGAAGACATTGGATGCATACAGCTTATGTCATGTATGACTGTCCTCTGGGCAGTGCTTTCTAATGTTTTGTGTTTGCTGAACACTTTTAGACACTAGACATTTTGGCTAAATGCTTGAAAGGATTGAACTGTTTGGTTTCTGCAGGTATCTCGTACACTAGGCATCCTCCAACCCTTCGCTGTTTGAGTAGATCACTTCCTGCCGGGCTCTGCTCTCGCACATGTGCAGAGGAAACGCTGCCGTATTTCAGGGGCACACTCTGGCCTTTGTGGCCTGCTTGGCAGAAGGCAGTGCTGCTGCCCTTTCGCTGCATTGACATGCACTCTGACTTTTTTCACCAACCCGCACATTCTATAACCTGACAGCCTTTTCGTGTAACCTTTGTTTTGGAGTAGGTAAGTTCAGTCTTAGCAGGAGTCATTTTTATTGCTTGGCCACATTTTGATCCTTTGAAGGCACTGTGTACACCCCTGTGGCGCAGCACGAGTCTGAAACCATTATCCCCTGCTACCCTTGCAGAGACTTTCACTTTAAATGGCCATTGATAGTTTTGTTGATCAGATGGGGGACATTTTAAAGCTTATTAGCTTAAACGTTAAGGGTTGGATGGCAAATTGTGGTAAAAGGGTAAAGAAAGGATTGATAATAACAATTCTGATTTGGTAGAGGATTTCCTCTTCTTTTTTTTTTTTTTTAGAATCAGATGGGAAAACACTTGGAATATAATGAGCCGACAGGAAAAGCTGCGGGTCTGTGACTGCTTTGTGTGGAGCAGGTGAACTTCAGTCCTTGGGCAGTCCCAGTGGCCGGTGCTGCAGGAGCAGTGTGTCTGCCAGGCTTGGATCCGATTAAAATCCTGGTCAGGGATGCACCCTAGTGCAGGGATGGCCTCACAGGGCTGCAGCAGGCTGATGAGGACAGCTGCTCTGAGAACAGTTCATGCCTAGAGCAGCTCTGGGTAGGATGGCAGTGCAGGAGCCTGCCCGAGTTCAAAACCAAGGCTGAGCAAGCGGCTTCCCTCCAGCTCAGGTGGTGAGCTCCGCAAGGACTCATGGCTGCACAGGAAAGATCCTTATTAAAAAACTAGAGGCCCAGTGCATGAAATTTTTGTGCACTGGTAGGGTCCCTAGTCCTACCAGTGGCTGCCGGCTGCCAGTGGAGTCTCCCTCCCTTCCCCCAGCAGGCCTGCCCCCTGGTCGAACTCTCAGATGACCTCCCAGTTGAGGGGACAATTTGCATACTATGCTTTTATTATATAGGACTAGAGGCCCAGTGCACGAAATTCTTACATGGAGGGTGGGGGTTCCCTCAGCCCAGCCTCCACCCACTCCAATCAGGAACCCCTCGGGGGATGTCCAACTGCCGGTTTAGGCCCGATCTCACAATCTGGAACTACTCACCTTCCTGCCTGCCTGTTTGCTCCTAACCCCTCTGCCTGCCTGCCTGATAGCCCCTAACCTCTCTGCCTGCTTGCCTGATCACTCCTAACTACCCTTCCCTGCTGGCCTGATTGAACCTCCAACTGCTCTCCCCTGCCGGCCTGATCTCACCCCCAACTGCTTTTGCCTGCCTGATCGCCCCTAACTGCCCTCCCCTGTTGGTCTGATCTCGCCCCTAACTGCCATCCTCTGCCGGCCAATTTAGTTCTGATTGGTCAGTTTCTATGCCAGCATCAAAAGCTCTGCCTTCTAGGCAGCCATTGGCTCCTCACAGTTGACCCAGATTTGGTTCTGATTGGTCAGTTTCTATGCCAGTCAGTGTCTCTGGGCCTATCAACGGGGCCTGGTTAGAAAGGTGGGGCTGATCAGCAGCCCTGGTGGAGGCCTGGAGAGAAATGGAGGCAGGGCTGTTGGCCAGGCTGGTAGAGAAAGAGAGGCAAGTTCTGATCAACAGCTGCCACAGAGGCTACGGATCAGACCCTGCCTCTCTCTCTGCAGGCTTCTCTCTGGGCCTGATCTGCAGCCCCCTAAGCAGTCAGTGCTGGGTCAGGGTGCCCACAAAAGCCCCAGTCACTGCTGGGTCACCACAGCAACCCAGCACTGACTTCCGGTCTGGTCAAGCCTTCAGTCCTTAATCGGTCTTTACGACCCTGGCTCTTTATTATATAGATGCCCATGCCAAAGGAAGTAAAGGCAAAATTAAATGAATGGGACTAAATAAAACTAAAATTCTTCTGCACAGCAAAAGAAACAAAACAAAAAGGCAACCAACCGAATGGGAGATGACATTTGCAAACAACAGCTCCAACAAAGGTTTAATTTAATATATAAATAACTAATAAAATTCAACACCAAACAACCCAATTGAAAAATGGGCAGAGAACCTGCACAGACACCTCTGCCAAGAAGACATACAAATGACCAACAGTTATGTGAAAAGTTGTTCAACTTCAGTAACTATTAAGAAAATGCAAATCAAAAATACAGTGAGCTACCACCTCACACCTGTTAAAATGGCTATTTCCAACAAGACAATTAATAAAAAGTGTTGGAGAGGTTGTGGAGAAAAGGGAACTCTCATTCACAAATGGTGGGAATGTAGACTGGAACCATTATGGAAAGCATTCTGGTGATTCCTCTAAAACAACAATTTTACCATACAACCCAGCAATGATGCCTCTCCTGAGTATCTACTCTAAAAACTCAAAAATGTTTTCATAAAGATATATGCATCCCTATGTTCATTGCAGCACTATTCATGGTGACCAAGACATGGAGACAACAAAAGTGTTCTGTGATGTGATGATTGGATAAAGAAGATGTGGTACAATGGAATACTACTCAACCATAAGAAAAGACTAAATACTGCCATTTGCAACAACATGGATGGACCTTGAGAACATCATGCTGAATGAAATAAGTCAGGCAGAAAAAGCTAAGAACCCCATGACTTCACTCATATGTGGGATATAAAACTGAAACTTGTGGACACAGACAACAGTGTGGTGGTTACCAGAGGGAAGGGAGGGTGGGGTTTAGGGGTTGGAGAAGGCCTAATAAATGGTGATGGAAGATGATTTGACTTTGGGTAGTGGGCACACAGTGCATTATACAAATTTTATACAGAAATGTACACCTGAAACCAACATGATCTCACTAACCAGTGTACCCCAATACATTTAATAAAAATAAATAAATTTAAAAAAATGTCTGTGAGACTAAAGGGATAGTTGAACTCCACTTGCAAAGGTTCACCCTCTGCTGTTTGCTTGGTTGCACATAAATAAGGCTAAAATCTTTTCCTTGCCCCTTTACCACAAACATGCATATATAACCCTTCAAAAAAGACAGCAATCAATTATGTATGCACTAAAATTCAGTTTGCTATGCATTAGATTATTTTTTCTGTGATTATCAAGTTCATTCAGATTATATGATGATTATCCTATCTAATAAAAAGGGAATATGCTAATTGACTGCCACACCCTCAAATATGGTGGCACCCACAGCCAATAAGGAGGGAATATGCTAATTGAATGCCACACCCTCAAAGATGGTGGCACCCACAGCCACAAGATGGGCAGCAGGGGAGGGCAGTTGGGGCGACCAGGCTGTCAGGGGAGGGCAGTTTGGGGTGATCAGGCCTGCAGGGGAGGAGTTTGGGGTGATCAGGCCTGCAGGGGAGGAGTTAGGCATCGATCGGGTCTAAATCGGCAGTCGGACATCCCTCAAGGGTCCCAGATTCGAGAGGGTGCAGGCTGGGCTGAGGGACACCCCCTTCAGTGCACGAATTTCATGCACTGCACCTCTAGTGCTATAATAATGATCATGGCTATCTTTGACATGATGTCATTATCATCACCATCATCATCAACAACTATTTACTTAATCATTTGAGCAGCATTGAACATTTAGTTCAAATATAAAAACAGACCCATTAGTGCCACTTCACTGGCTTCCTTTCCAAAATATGTATTATTAGAAAATGATGCTTCCTTCTGGGGAAATGGACACACATTCACTTTTTGCCAGAAGGGCCTCCCTATGAAGAATGATTTTTAAAAAATTGTTATGGTAATATTCACATAACTAAGACATACCATATTAGCCATTTTATTTTTTAAATACATTTTTATTGATATTTCAGAGAGAGGAAGGGAGAGGGATAGAGAGATAGAAACATTGACGAGATAGAAATATTGATCAGCTGCCTCCTGCATGACTGCCCCTCCCTCCCCCGCGGATTGAGCCCCAAATCCAGGCATGTGCCCTGACTGGGAATCGAACCTGTGACCTCTTGGTTCATCGGTTGATGCTCAGCCACTGAGCCACACCAGCTGGGCCATATTAGCCATTTTAAAATGTACAAATCAGTGGATTTTAGTGCATTCACAATGTACAATTATCACCATTAACTAACATTTTCATGATCCCAAAAGGAAATCCTGTACCAATGGATGTCTATTCCCCTCTTAAGAACTATTCTATTAGAACTATTTTGTGTTTAAAGACAGTTCTTATTTCTGTGTATTCTAAACCACAAGAAGACCCAAATTTATTTTTCTAGCAGACAAAGGAATAATTATAATCATCATCTGAAAAATGGAGTTAATAGTAGGGTTACTGGGAGGATTGAGTAAGTTAATATGTTTAAATTGTTCAGAACATTGTCTTAAATATTTCTCAGTCATTGTTATCATTACTCATTAATGCACAGCAGTGAAAGTGATGGTTCAACAATTAAATGAAGTCATATTATCCCTGCAAAGTCTTTCTACTTTACTGACTCAGCAAAGAATTGGCATGTGCAAAGGCCCTGCCTGATCAGTTTGCCTTCTAATTTCCTAAAGATTTTCGGAGTATTTTTCTTCTTGCTTACTCTGCTCCAGCCATGTGGGTTTCTTTTCCTAGAAATGACCAAGATTTCCCTGCCGCTGGGACGTGGGGCGGGCTTTTCTCTCTGTGGGACTGCATCCCCACTTCCCCTGGCTGCTGGCTCCTCTCCTGCTGGAACTTCGCTTCAACATCACTTGCTTGTAGATGCCTTCCTTGCTATAGAAGACCCTCTGTTACTGACTTCCATTTCCACTCCCTTTGCTACACAGTGAAATGCTAACCTGATTATAATCTGCACTTACTTTATTTAACTCCCCACGGACTACAGTTTGTTCATCCATCAGTCTCTGGAAAGAACTGATGTTTAGCCCACTGTTTTTCTATCATGATATATATTTATTAAATATTTTCTAAATAGATATAACCTTCAAATAGTATCCATTTCCATTTCTGGAAAGTTGAGTTATGTAAGTATTTAGAAATACAATTACACACAATCATGTTTTATACACTATTACGGTAGGTGCCATTAACTCATATTATAATAACATTGTAAAATTATTATGTATTCCTTTGCATGTTTTATTCCTCTTCCTTCTTCAAAGGATTTGAAATATGAGTCCTATTGAGTCTCAGTTATGGCCTGAATTCACTTAAGGCGAGTTTTCACTTTGCAGTGTTTATTTTATATAGTCACTCAATTTTAAGTAGAGTCAAGAAAAGAGGAAATTAAGAGTAAAAGGTCTAAATTCTGTACTAGACACTTGAAGGTTCTTAGCTTTCTAAAATAATACCCTTTTCTTTTTATAGCTGAATCTCATTTCCTTTGGAGAATCATGCAATCTCTAACCTCACCCATACGCTTCAGGAGTGAACCTGTGGCTCCTCCTTGCCAATCACCAGTCACAGTCTTGGGGTTACAGTGATTGCTCAGAGTAGGAATTGGCAAGCTTTTTTCTGTAAAAGGAAGATAGTAAACATTTCTGCCCTAAAGGCCACATAGTCTCTGTCCAACTACCCCATTTTATCATTATATCACAAAAGCATCCTAGACAATATGCAAACGGTGGGCGTGGCTGAGTCCCAGGACAGCTTTCCTGGCCCCTGGTGGTGGACCGGACACCTGTGTGAGCTGGAGTCGCTGGCCCGGCTGAGAGCCCTGCCCACAGGTTGGACTGGCATTGCTCTGCAACCAGGTAAGTGCAGGGATGGAGAGACTTTGGGTAGATAATTTTATGCCAATTCGGCAGTCATTTTGTGCTGTGAAATCTAATCATGATTTAGGCTTGTATTGTGTAGCTCCCTTTCACTTTTATGCTAACTCATTCTTAATTGTATTCTATAGAATTATTGGTCCATGACAGGTTGGCTATTTTAAGAAATAATTAAAAAATCTTTCATGAAAGAGAATTTGAAAAGCACTGGCATAGGCAATAACAAGAGAAGCCAAATTCATCAGCCCAAACCAACCTGATCCAAAGAATTATATAAAGAGACTCCTTTCCCGCCCCCATCCCATGGAGACCCAGGAAATGTGAGCCGGGCGCTGTCCCGAGCACCTCCAAGAGCCTCGGAAGGCAGGCAACATATGGGAAGGTACGACCCCACGGTGGACAGGGATTGAGCACAATGATGTCAGTGGACACTCCGCCTTGATAGAACCTGGTGACTGGTTGCTTGTGTTTTGTCTGTTTTCCCAACAAAGTTTTACGACCTGACTCTACTTGTATATAAGCCAAGTGTCTCCTACCCCTTTTTAAAAAAGCCAGTTTCAATTGTTCTCTGTCACTTGTGACCAAGAGATTCCTGACAAGTACACCTTTTCTTACTTTTTGCTCCCATTTACTCACTGTAAGATATTGGAAAGTCACCTCCCTTATTCATATATTCATTTCTCCAAATATAAAAATCATGGGGTTTTGCCAAATAATACATTAGTTCTACTAGAACTTTAAACTGTTTTATTACACTCACATTTTTATGGTTACAATGAATATATTTGTGTTCTAAATTTAAAATGTGAATTAAAGAATTTTAGTTTGTGTGTATTCTAAAAAAGAAAGAAAGAACCACTGAATAATAAAGAAAAAAAAGCAAAAATATCCTCCCTCTTGAGAATTCAAGATTTGGTTGTCACGTTGTTCCTAAAATATATTAAGAATGATATGAGTGCTTCAATAAGCAGTGTTTTTAAATCAACATACAGTTTCCATGGAAAATACTGCCCAGATAGTCCTGATTCTATCAGCTTGACCCTGACAAAGAATTAGTATATACGAAAATTCTGCATGGATCTCAAAGGATATTTTAATACCCAGGCTGCTTTAGGAGCTTTGGGAGAAAATGTATGTCTTCGATGATTTCCAGTTTCCAATTTAATGACATGAAGTTGACAACTGTGGTTTCTATCAGGATAAAGGGAAAGGATTGTTGCAAATGCAGAGAGAAAAGGTACTTCTAGGATCCATCCAGTGCACGTCGAAGTGCTGTCTGCTGGAGACAGGCTTCCTAGGCTCTGCTTCTCAGTGAGCGTTAAAATACCTCCTGGACTCATAAAAGTCCCTGAAGCCCATTTCAAAGTCAGTCGCCCTGGTGGTGCGCCCCGCAGACAAGGCAGTGCTTCAAATGTCCCCTCTGTGTGGTGGCTACTAAAGAGTTTTCTCTAAAAAAAAAAAGCCACCAAAAAACTTTGGAGACACTTTTTATGATCCAAATAGTCTTTTGAAAATCCTCCATTTGAATCAGGTGCCTCTTAAATCACTGTCCACAGAGACCGCCTTTCCCTTTAGGGTTGTGCTTTTGAAGGAAAGCTCTCTGGTGCCCTCAAGCTGTCTTGCATTTTCAGTGACATCTTGGGCTCTGCAACTGCCAGGCTTTCAGTCAGGGGTCACCTTGGCCGCTTTTTCTTAAAATAATAAACTTCTCTGCTTTAGAGGGACGCAGCTACTTGGAACCCTGAGCCACACTGTGCCGTTTCTAACTTGGTGCTCATATTTGGCACCTGCAGGCCTGTGGCTGGCCCCCTGGCGCCTGTTTATTTCTGTGATTTATAATCCAACCCTTGTAGATTGTAAGTATCCTTGAGAGTGAGGACATGAACTAATTCACCCTTGAATCCCAGTGCCTGGCTCAGTATGTGTGGAATGAAGGATTACAAAATAATAAGAATTATCATGGAATATTCTCTCCATTGCAGGTGTTGTCACAAGTGCTTTTCATACTTCTAAACCCCATGAATAAACCGTATTCATATGCCCATTTTACAGATGAGAGAACAGGCACAGAGGATTAATTTTTCCAAGGTCCTATGACTGCCAGTAATTGCTGAACCAAGATTCAAACTCTAACTCTGAATCTCTAAACTATTTCACTGTACTGAGGACTGACCCTCACGTCTCTGTTAGGGAAGTGTACTGACTACCAAGCAAGGGACTGGCGATCAGAGTCAGCGACAGCTGATGCTCTCTAGAGTAGCATCAGACCCAGGTAGATCCTTAAACTATTTGCTACCAATTGAGGATCATTATCCAATGGTGGCTGACTCCTGAGTATTTCTCCACCTGCACCACACCCGCCTAGCCCAAGCTATTATCCTCTTTCTGCACCATAGCCATATCCGCTCACATGCATACCTCTCCAGCCCTTTCTATACACAGCAGTCAGAGCCATCTAAACAAAGACACACACAAACACACCATTCTATGTCACTTCCTTACTCTAAAACCTTCACTGTATTCTACATGCCCTTGGAAAATGTCAAAATCCTCCCCTGAGTGTGGAAAGGCCTTTGTGAGTGGCCCTGCTCACTCATCCAGGCTTCTCTCACGTGTCTTCCCTGTGTCCAGCACAATCTTTCATTTCCTGGAGGAAGCACACTTTCTCCTAGCTCAGGACAGATGCTCAGGCGGAATCTTCTGCCAGGCACACTACCACCCCACGCTTCTACTGCCCAGCTGTGTCACTTTGACCTGCTGACACACTTCTACTCATCCTGCCTTTTGGCCTCAGCTTAGCCCTAAAGGACTTTCTGGATACATTCCAATCTCAGGTCACATTAGAGTCCTCTAATTTACCCAGCATAGCCTTGTCTTGCTCTTCTCTTTTTAAAACTCCCATTGTACCCTTAAAATTACTCATTGATTATCTCCCTGCCTTCTCCATATTCCCAGTATCTATCAGAAGTTCTGTCATATTGTTGACACTCCATAGTTGTTGAATGAATTAATGAAAATATGTTAAATAAGTAAACTTTTATTACTTCTAGGACCTTTACCTTAGAGATGATAGAGTCTGAAGCTTATGTTAAAAATCTAAATAGTTGGTAGCATACTGGAATAGTGTATCCAAGAACATTCATAAGTGGTTTGATAATAATAGCTAATCTATGCTAAGCATATACTATGTAAAAGGCATTGTTCTAAGCAGTGTACAAAGCGGCCATTTTTATTTTGGGTTTTCGTTGGCTTTTTCACAATGACCAAGTCAGAGATCTTTCTCTTTCTACTTTAAAAGCTGGTAAGAATCAACAACACTATCAACAGTAGTGACAGTGTTGTTGCTGGTAATAGTAAAGATAATGGTGATGACGATGGTTGTGACAGTGGCATGTTGTGGTGGGTTACTGTATGTTATGTTCTTCAGATGCAGCATAATCATATGTGGTTCTAAGGACCATTTTAAGAGATAGCTAACATTGTTACCCACACCACAGAGATGAAGAAACTGTGGAACAGAAGGGTTAAGTAATTGCTTACAGTTACTTAGATAATAAGGGCAGAGTCAGGTTTCTCATCAATCCACTCTTTAAATTTATTTTTTATTTCTCTATCACAGTTGACATTCAACATATTAGTTTCATGTGTACAGGAGAGTGGTTAGACACTTAATGTAACTTACAAAGTGATCCCCATTAAGTCTAATGCCCATCTGACACCACCACCGCATCAATCCATGGACAATCGGAGCACACACTCTTGACCACTGTGCTTGACAATATCTGTTCCAGTTCCCTATTGTTCAAAATTTGGAAGCTGAAAACAACAGGATAACTCAGTTTTGTGAGTTGACTGGCCTTAGCTGTGTAGCTCTTTAGTGGGGTTTCCCATGTGATTGCAGTAGATTGGGGTCTCTAATCATCTAAGCTTTGTTGGGCTGGATAACCGAGATGGCTTAGGTACAGGGCTGACATAACTGCTGTCTGGGAGCTCTTTGAGACCAACACACAATCTCTCCACGTGGCTTGAGCTTCTCCCAGCACTGAAGCTGGATTTTGATATGAATCATCCCAACAGGAACTTTCCATGTTACCATGGAACCTGCAGGGCTTCTTATGACCTGGTCTTAGAAGTTCTGAATGTGACTTCTCTCGCACTCTACTGGTCAAGCAAACACTAACGACACTCCAGGTTGAAGAGGAGAGGAATTAAGCTCAACATGGAGAGCAGCAGATGTGCACAGAGAGGGAAGGACTGGATGAAGGTCGGCTCAACAACTATCTGCCTCAACATGCTCTTTTCCTTAATTACCCTTGGTGCTGATAATCTTTAACACTGATGGTGCCCAGTACATTGCCTGCGTCCTTCCAGGGCTCAAGGGAGATCAACTTCAGGCATCCTTTAGACAAACCACAGACAGAGTGATATTTGATTTGAGAAAATCTATTTTTTGTCTTTTTTTCTTTCTTCTTTTTTTTCTTTTGCTTGAGGGAAAGAAGATTCACTCTCATTCTATTTCAAGAGGCAAGTGGGAAAATGCTGCAGAACAAACAGGAGCACTTCAAAGAGTGCCTCTTAAATCGCTGTCCACAGAGATCACTTTTCCCTTTAAGGCTGTGCAGGAAGTTCCAAGTTGCCTAACTTGTTTTGATGTAAATTTCTTCATCCGTTTCCTTTCTTTCGGATCCACCTGGGAGCCAGGGGAGCATGTGTCTTTCTGCACCCCTCAATCAACCCCGGGTTGCTTTAGATATCTGTCCTCGGGCTATGCCTGCAGCAATGTGGACTCTGGATGGCATTGAGAATGTGCCCTCTAATCCAAAGAGGTTGAGGATGGCAGTTGGTGAGTTGAGAAATTCAGTGAAAGCAATAAATGAGAAGTTGATACACACACCTCAAATACATTTCAGTGAAACTTAAAACAACTAAATGTACAATTATTTTCCAATTTTTAAATTTAAGGCCAAGGACTTTTCTTGGATTTAGAGTTTAGATTTTGAGGTTCCAATTAGTCAATCTTTCATGATCCACATTTATTATGCATCATCCTTGGTGTGCAATTTTGTTTATTTTAAAGTAAAATGAGAATTTTAAGGCAAAGCACAGAATACTTTCAAGTTTTTAAATGATTTTCCCCACATGCCAAAAGATAAAGTTTCTCTCTTATTTAGCTTTTCTAAATATAAATTACACATTTTATATACAATTAATTATGTATTTCAATAACATATACAACAAGCAGCAACAGGCTTAGACACAATCTTGCTAAGTATACAATTCAATTGGTGAGAACAGAAGTACTCAGCTGCACTGAAAGTGGCCTACTTGTGAGAGGCCTGTCTGTGGGGCTGGTCTCCATCGGGGCTCATAGAGGACAAGGAGAGTACCCGCTCCCTGGAGAGCAAGGCTGGTCTTCATGGGGGTGGGAGTGGGCTCATGGAGGGCAAGGAGAGTACCCGCTCCCTGTGCTTTGGCTTTTTACTCTGTCACTTAACCTCAGTGAAAACCACAGTGACCACAGCCCAGAAAGGAACCAGCATGGTCCTTTTGTGATGTCCTGTGGAATCCAAACCCAGTTTAAACAAAAATTATCATTTTTTAAAGCATATTCTATGTGCCAGGTGCTGATCTGAGTGTTTGACATGCTTTTTTTTTTAAAAAAATATCATTATTGATTTCAGAGTGGAAGGGAGAGGGAGAAATAGAAACATCAATGATAAGAGAGAATAATTGATCGGCTGCCTCCTGCACATCCCCTACTGCGGGGGATGGAGCCTGCAACCCAGGCATGGGCCCTTGACTGGAATCGAACCTGGGACCCTTCAGTCCACAGGCCAATGCTCTCTCCACTGAGTCAAACCATCTAGGTCTGACATGCATTGTTTAGGAAATGAATAAGCTGCTAGTGCAGGAGTAACAGGGGCTTAGAAAGACATTTAGTTTTCTTGTAAGGAAATGATAAAATCAAACAGCCCAGGGTTTGGGTGGTATCATTAGGAGTTCATCCATCACGTGTGACTTCCCTTTTCAAGATTATTGCCTGATCCAAGGTGACTAGTGGTGTCTTCACATCTGTTTTCTGGCAGCAAATGGCAAAAGGGAGGAAAGTTCTCCGGGAGACTTATCTAAGATCTACAACTTACACTGCAAAAGCCACACTTCTGTGAGGGAGTTAGTGTATTTTTTAGCTGTGCAATTTGATACTCGACATAGAAACTTAGTGGGCATCAGCTACAGACAAGGACCCAGGTGGTCCTGTGACTCTGTTTTGTAGAGCAGGGAACTGAGGTTCGTCAAGGTAAGATCTTGATCATCAGAGTAGTGACAGATCTGACACTGAGACCAAGTGTGGTGTTGTTTTAACCCTTACCACCAACCTAGCAAGGTTGATCATAGCTTTCCTAATTTTTAGGAGACTCAAGTTTAGAGAGGTTAGCCCACAAACAATTACATGTCAAGTAAGATCAGAGACTATAAGGGAATCCTGGTTTAGCAGATCCTGAGGTGGGAGCTCCAAGCCAGTATACTGTCCTGGCTCCATTGGGTGCTTTTGGGAAGAGTGGACACAGAGTCCAGATACAGCCTTACCTTTCTGTGCGTGAGGCCCACAGGAATGTTGTTCAGCACCCCAACTATTACACATTTACAGTATGCAATTAGCAATATGGCTCATTCCCCTTCAACCTGTTTTCAAGCTTTCTAATCACTAAGTATTCAAATTTGTCTGATCATAAAAATATTTGTCAAAGAATAAATTCCCAGGATTTCGCCCCTAGAGATTATAGTCAGGAGATCTGTGGTAGGGAAATCTGTATTTAAAAAATGCCCCAGTTTATCCTTATGATAGGCTAATGTGGGAAATATTTACATGGTTAATCAAATTCTGTCTCCGTTAGTGCTGAGTTCACAGGGAGCTTGAAAGTGTTTTTTTAATGTCTTTCCTTCCAACAAAAACAACAACAGCACATTGTTGCTTATTCTTGATCTACTGTTTTCCCAGCAAAATAGATGTGGAACCATCACAAGCAAGCTATTGTTCCAATTCCAAAGTCACTTACGTTGAAACTTCAGGATTAAAAACCATCCATGAATAAAGTAAAACATAAATACCTACAACGAAACCACAGAAAACTGGAGCAAACCCTCTTTTCTGACTCATTCATGTTTTTTTCTTTCGGTCACAGAGAAACCAGGAGAACCGGGGGAACAAACTGGGAACTGCAGACCTGAGCAGCAGTTCACTCAGGAGCTCTCCCCGAAGCCTGGCTTCCCTGGCTCACCGCCTTCACTTTGGTGAGAGTCTCAGCGGCAGACACCTGCTCTGAGGGTTTGGAAAAGGCTTCGTGCAGAAGAAGGCTGCTGGTCACAACAGAAGAGGGAGGAAGAGGCAGCGCTTAATTCATCGAGGCTCAGTCACTGGAGGAAAGGGTGTTTTTACACCTTTCTAGGGAGCAATGCAACTATAACAGGAGACCCACATGGCTCTACAGAGCAGTGCGATATATAGAACCGAAAACATATCATCCTCCAATTTTATCTTTTGTGCATGTTCCTGTTTTTTTAAAATCTAATGTTCATAAAATATTAGTACCAAAGCATATAGACTACTAACTATAGACTGAGTAAATGAATAAGTATACGTAAATTGAGGGTGTGCTCTCGAGTTTTCTAACTGTGATGTAGGTGATCAACTCAGTTGTATATAGAACAATGCTTTGTCTTTGAGGAGATTCTAATCACCTGGAAGGCTTGTTAAAATGCAGATTTCTGGAACCCATATCCAGAGATTCTGATTTGAGAGGTCTAGGAATTACCTTTTAAACAGTTTCTCAGGGGGTATTCTCATGCTCATCCATAAACAACACTTTGAATAGCAGGATTCTGGAGCAGTGCTTTAATAGAGTTTGTTCTCAGGATTCTTTTATATTTTATTGGTGAGGAACCCCAGAACTTTATTTACCTACTAAGATCCATTGATACTTACTGAATTAGAAATTAAAAATTGAGAAATTTATTTATTTGTTAATTCATTTAAACATAATAATAAACTCCCTATGTTAACATAAATAGCATATTTTAAATGACAAATAACAATTATTTTCTAAAACAAAATAATTAGCAAGAAGAGTGGCTTGTTTTATAGCTTGTAAAACTCTTTAGTGTATGCCTTGATAGAAGAAAGGAATTATTTCATATTTGCTTCCATACTCATATGTTTTGATATGTTGTTTAGCTTAAGGTATATGAAGAAAATCTGGCTTCCCATAGATATGTAATAGGAAAGAGAGGGAATATTATCTGATCATATTACAGCATTATAGGGTCTTTAAGGTAATTGTGGATATTCTTTGATGCTCAAAACTCGAAAGGTTGTCGTTTCCTAAAGTTTAATTGCAATGTAGCTGTGAAACCGTATCAATGATCTCGAGAATTTGTTCAATGTCTCACTTTGAATGATCTCCTCTCCAAGAAAGATTCTGTAATAACATGAGTCATTCACTGGAAAATATTGGTTCACTGAGTTAAGAAGATTTTATAAATGTTGAATTATGTCACTATACTATATTAAAAAGCACAATTGTTCATATAGCATACCATACAATCTTTTAAGTATTGGGAATCTCTCAAGTTGAAGTTTTGAAAAATTTTAATTTTTCACTTGAAACTTGAGCTTTGTCATGAGCAGAGTGTTATCAGTTGTTTTCCTTGGATGTGGTAGGCTCACTTTTTTTTTTTTTGGAGAAAATGTCTGCCCAATACCAAATCTGAGTAAGCATGGTTTGTGAACTTACTGTTTAAGTAAAAATGGCATTCCATTAAAAAGGTGCTACTTCAGTCCTTCGCCTAGAGAACGAACTTTGTATAAACTTACCATTTTATCACACTTAAAAGATGTATGTTCAAAGGTTTAGATTAAACAAATGAATACTTTTTACTGCTTTATTAATGGCATTTTAAAATAAAACTGGCATTGTTTTATTTTTCTGTGAGAATGTAGTAGTGAATAAAACAATAGTTAGTGATATATTTTGGAAAAACTGCCTGAATTCATCGTAAGGCATCAACATTTCTACCCAACACTGCTTTTGCATCATTGGTGCAAATGTCAACACAACATAGAACATATTTTATTGTTATTGTGAAGATAGTTTTGAACATGCAGAAACACGTAGTCACCGTGAAAGGGTCTTAGGAGACCATCAAGGATCTACAGATCACACTCTGAGAAACACTGATCTAGAGAATAATATTGAGGTGACATTGTAAATTGAACTTGGCCTGTAGACATTGGCTTTGGCTATCACAGTATTTCAAAATAAACTGAATTAGCTATAAACATTTACTAATCAGGAGGCTTCCTATTAAAATCTGGGTTCTAGACCTTTCTTCATAGATAACACAGCTGATACCATTGGTTCCCCGTTCCTTCATGGTGATAATGAGTGTTGGCTACCCCTTTACATGAGGCAGGCTCTTCCCAGGTGCCATCATTTGCACTCAGCTTATTTCAGTTATTACATTTACCTCCCCAGGTGCAAAGCAATCTGAGTCTGTAACTCAAGGTATTATGATAACATGGTGAAAAGCAAAGGCTTTGAGGTTAGATATAAAGAATTAGGAACTCAACTTTTCTACATGCTAGCCATGTGACTTGAGAAGTTAGCTCAGTCTTTCTTAGTCTCAGTTTTCTTATAATCTAAATGGGGTTGATAATATGATAACATGAAAGTTGTGAGGATTAAAGGAGATTAGGAAAGTAAAGAATTTACTTTGGAACATACTACATATTAGTTCTGTCACTAATGCCACCTTTTTTGGTAGAGAAAGAGAATAGTTTGACATTGAGAAAAGTTTCAACATATAAAGGAATAAACATCACTTCTATCTTCACAAATATGCCATAATTTGTGAACCATTTATAAGAATGCATAGTTAATTGGCTGTGAAAAATTAAAACCATGGACATAGCTATGTTTTCTTTTGTCATATTTAAAGGTTTTAAATAATAAAAGAAATTCACAGTGTGTTAAAAAAATCTTGCTGTTTTCTGACTGTAATTAGAATAACCTGAACTTTGCTGTAGAGCACTAGCAAGCTTCCAAAATCTTTCCTGACATTATAATGTTTGGGATTTAGGTCACATTTCTGGGCAATTGACATTCTCTCTTATTTGCAATTAAATTCTGAAGTTTTCAAACACTCTCAAGTCATCATAACATTTCCATCTTTTCATAAGTTTAAGAATGACCTTGCTTGGGTTAATTGGATCCCAAAGGGCTGTGATTTCTGGTATTTTATTTCATTTTGTCACTGGTTTATTGTCAAAATTTATTGGAAATAAAGCACCACAATAAACTCATATTTAGTTTTAAATGGCTTCAAAAATAAGCATACCAACAACACATAAGGTGATGCCAAGCTGCCTCTGCAAAGCTGTGTAACGCCAAATGGCAGTCGGATGAGACACAGGTAACTCAGTTGTCCGAATGCCCAGATGTCAAGACACCTGGGTGACTAATGTACTGCTTACCTTTCTTTCATAAGGGTTGTTGCTATGTCGACAACATTAAACAAGGGTTTGTTGCACAGATTTGAGAGGTCACTATTGTTAAGTGCTTTGCTATGTGCCATGCATTGTCTCTGACAACAGCTACCATATAAACAGCCTATAAAGAGGTGAGTTACTAGCCTCATTTGACATATGAGAAAAATGAGGCTTAGAAAGATTAAGGAAGTTTCTGCAAATCACTGAGCTGGTAAATGGCAAGGCTGAGATTTGAGCCCATGTCTGTTGGATTCCCAAGCCCAGGCTTTGGTGTGGCTCAGGGGCTGTAAATGGAAACACTTCCAGGGGTGAGGCCGATGGCTTGCGTTTGTGAACTGCGTTCTGTCAAACCACAGGGTGTGGCCAGACCTGTAAGGAACTGGAGGTTGCGTGCCTTGGCTGACAGCTTTCAAATCCAAAATTCTAAAAAGCACTGTGTAGGCAAAACAAAACAAAATCTCCTGTTGTTCCCAGTTTTTTACTTTGCTGCTCTGATGTACATAAAAACAGCAAAAAACATAAATAGAGGTTTCTCTTCATTTAGCAGCTAGTTGTGTAGGCAGCTGAAATCTGTATTAATAAGGACTTAGTAAAGGAAGGAAGGAAGGAAGGATTTCTGGTTACTGAATGGGAATGAAATACAGGCTCAATTTTTTAAAGCGGTGCCTGGAGTGGAATCACTGACTGTCTCCTTTGAATCCTTACACTAGCTTTGCACTGTCTGAACATGCGCATCTCAGTACGTAACGTTTCCTAGAAATTATAGTTCAAGGTGCTAACCAGTGGAGAACTGCCCTCAGGCCAGCGGCCAATGTGGAGGTCTGAATCACCTAATGAATGAACAATTGGGCATTAAAATTTAATTGACTTGCTATACAATTCTTTATGAGATAGACACAAAGGCCTTTTACAACAGCTATCATTTGCCTACACTTATTGGAATGTCAAGAGAAGAGAAGAATAAAATTATCTTAGACATTAACTGGTAAATGTGGTGCGTACAGACTGGGTTTTAACATAGAACCAAGAGTGGTCCAGTAATTTTCATCAGGTAACCAGCTTTTTTATTTAGACCTGACTTTGTCAGTTGGGGAAAAATGGATCTACTGACTTTTTGTAATTCTCTAAGGAAGCCAGTGGCAAAGTAGGAAAAACATTCAGATTTATTGAGGCCACTGTTACATATGTAGTGTGGTTTGGGATAGAGCAACTTAATTCAGACAAGTGGTTATTTCTAAAAAAAAACCAAAACTGTCTAGAATTAAGTTAAACATCTGGCAGAGCCAGCTGGCGAGTTACAACATTGACGTTCTTCTCCAGCTGGCTTCGGTGTGATAAGGTAGTGGAGTTGACTATCAAGAGAGCTTTTGTAGCCTGTGGAAATCATTAAGAGAGGGGACAGTTATTGGTTCTGGGTGGATTAGAAGCCCTGGAGGCTGGGGCTGGAACCAGTGAGCCTTTCACTGCTTCTTCTTCAGTGTATAGATAGAGCCTCCTCCACCTGGAAATTTCCACAATCTCCGGCTCTTTGCAAGAGCATGTGTTCTCGGGGAAGGTAATGAAGGGAGGGGTTACAATTACCTGGGATATAATTTTTGCCTTGAAATGAAACCCCAGCAAACAAATTGTTTCTCTTTTCCTGAGAAGATTTTAAATCCAATTTTATTTGTGGTTTCTATTTAAATTGAAAATCCTGTAGCATCTCTTGCAAAGTGAAATCAATCTCTTTAGAAACAGGAGGAGGAGAAGGGAGAAGGGGAGAATGGGGCCAAGTATATGTAGATTAAAACTTGTTTCTTCAAAGATTTTGAAATATGAAAAACTATCTTTGCCTTTAAGATTAATGATGGTTCATCAGGACAGACCCGCGCTATTTAACTGCTTTCCTGGATGTCTAATAGGCATCTCGAACTTAATACATCTAACCTCCCCCCCAACCCCTCCTCCTGCTTCTGCCCAGCTTCATTCTCTCCTCAGCTTTGCTCACTCAGAAAATGAAACCAACAACCTCGTTGTTTTACCATCCCCTATCCAATCCAGTAGACCTTTTCTCCACCACACATCCTAGATTCATCTCGCTGCTGCTGTGACCCTGGGCCATGCCCTTCCACCCAGATCCCTGTGATGGCCTCCTGCCTGGTCCCCTTGCTTCCACTCTTACTTTTGACCAGCCAATCCCTCTCCAGTAGTCAGATGCTCTCTCTAAAACTGCACTGTCCAGCATGGTGGCCACTAAACATAAGCGACGACCTAGTCATGGAAACGTGGCTAGTTCCAAATGAAAAGTGCTGTCAGTATAAACTATCCACTGTATTTCAGAGACTCAGTGCAAAGAAAAAGTAATGGGAAATGTCTCATTAATAATTTTTATACAAATTACACGTTGACATTATAATATGTATGAGTTTGGGTGAAAGAAAATACAAGGTGCAGCAAAAGTAGGTTTACAATAGTTTATATGGAAAAAATAATCATTGATACATAACAATGCAATAATAAACTGTGTTTTGCATACTCTGAACTGTAAACCACTTCTGCCTCACCCTGCATATTATTCAATTTCACTTATTTCTTTTTGCTTATTTCTTTGGCTCCTAGAAAATTGAAGATCTTGGGTATGACTCACATATTTCTATTGGACATTACTATAAAATATGTCAGATCATGTTATTTAAAAATCCTTTAATGGCTTTCCATGGCATGAAATCCAAGCTTCATACTACAGCCCATAGACGCGTAAGTGACCCACCCCCTCATCCTGTTCTCTACAAGCGCTAGGCTCTAGTCACACTGGCCTCTGGCTTGGGTTTTCAGTAGGTGAAAGACATGCTCTTCTTAATGTCTTTGCTCTTGCTATCCCTTCTTAAAAGGCATCTCTCCCAGGCATTCACCTCTCTCAGGCCCAAAGAACTTCCTTTAGAGAAGTATTTTCCATCCCAGCTACAGTAACCCTTGACTCCTCCAAGCTCACCACCCTGCTTACCCTTCTTCATAACAACCGTCATCTCAAATTATCCTGTTGGTCATTTGTTTTATGTCTTCTTTCCCCATCTGGTCACACTCCACCTCAACTGAGTCAGAAAGCAAGGCAGTGTGTGCTAACTTAGCGTCATATCTAGAGGCTACATCAGAGCCTATTGTGTAGCAAGTGATCGACAGGCACTATTCGAACAGATTAATGGCCAATCTGAAGCATCATAGACCAGGTGTTGGCAAGCTATGGCCCCCACCTACCCATTTTGTATGGCTTCCCCACACAGGCATGCTTATTTGTTTACATATTATTTATTTTTTACTTCCATCTTACAAAGGTGGCGTTGAATATTTATGAGAGAGACCATATTTGGCCTCTTGGCTGATAAAGCTGAAAATATTTACTATCTTGTCCTTTCAGAAAAAGTTTGCTGACTCCATTTATATATATAAAGTCATACAAAATCCTTTATGAGCTGGACATTGTCTCACCAATATCTGCTTAAGTCACTTCCTCTGTCCCATTCTGTGCTGCAGCCAAGCCAGGTCCCAGGCTGAGGACTGCACTAACCATCTTCTCCCATATTCCCTTCACTGGAAATGTTTTTCTTTCCTACATCTGGCAAAGTCCTATGCTGGTTGCAAGAGACAACAGAAATGAACCTAACTAGTTTAAGAGAAAAGTTGAATTCAGTGGTTCTATTAACTAAAAACTTTGTAAGTAGGACTAATATTTGGTACAACCAGGACAAGTGTTCAAACTATGTCAACAAGATCCAGTTTCTTTCTTTCCATTGCTGTGTTCTTCCTCTGTGTTGACTCCAACTCAGGTAGATTTTCCACTTGTTCTGCAAAAAGGCTTCAAAGACATCCCAAAGCTGTGAGGTTCCAGAAGTCCAAGGAAACTGTACTTATTGGTTCCAGTTGGACTATATGTCCATACCTGAACCCATCACCCTCCCCAAGAACTAGGTTAAATGGCTCAGAACTAGGTTAAATGTCAGCCAGCTGAGTGTAGGCGGTTCTACCAGAAGGCAGAGAGTAGGGAAGGTGATTTTTCTGAGGAAAGTCAGGACTTTGTAACCAGGAGAAGCAGGAAATGAAAACTGTGTGACAGGAATCATGGATACCTACTGCCTTGTCCTCTAAGTCTTAGTGGAAAGGTCATCATCTTCTTTGGGGTTCTTCACTGATTTCTTCACCACTATTGCAGCTGAGTTCTACACCCATTTTTGTCCCCCCTGGCCCTGGACCTTCCTCTATGTCAGGACGGCTCACAATACATGTTAATAACTGGTCAACTTGTTTCTCTCCTGCACAAACTTCCAGCTTCTTGAAACAGGATTTTTCTTTTTGTATTCATAATATCCAAACACAGTGCTTGGTTAAAAGGAGTCTGATAAATGCTGAACAAATGTTTATAAATCTGTACTTTATCCATTCTTTTCTTGAGTAAGGAATAATGCAAAGGTGTTATTTTAGGAGGGTTACTCTGGTAGTGATGTGTAGGGTAAATATGGGAAGATTGCAGCTAGGAGGCCATTATTATGTTCTGGTGTGAAATGAAGAGGATGAGAGCAGGGGTTGAGTCATGACAATAGGAAAAGAAATGAAGAAACTTAATTTCTATAAATTTAGAAGTTAGGTTCTAGATCAGTGATACACAGAGAGAGTTTCCAGACATCTTCTAAATCATTGATCAAAAGCTTAAACTAAATGTAAAATGCTGCTGTTTATTGATAACTTGCCTATGGGCTAGACACTATGATATATGCTTTATGTAAATTAACAAATTAAAGTCTTTTGATACCCTTGAGGTAAGTGTTATCCTAATTTTAGAGATAAGGAAAGAGTTTCAGCAGCATTAAGCAAGCTTTCAAAAGTCATGCAGTGAGTTCGAGTAGAATCTAGATCTGAATGAATATCTGTCTTCAAAGGTTACACTGTTGATAAAGCCAAAAGAAGTATGTATATGTAGTCACCCAGTTCTTCTTAAACTCTTTTAGGTCCCAAAATGAGTGACTTTGGGATTAAGGATCCATACTAGTTTTAACCATTTGAGCAAGACATCACTTGTTTCTGGTAATATTTTTCAGAAAAACCAATTGACTAAGACACACACTGGTTATATACTCCAAAAGGTCTGTTGTCACATTAATGTCTCAGGAGATCTCCCTGATGGCAACCAGTAAAATCAAATTCAGATAATGGTCATGAGTTGAATAAAGAACTCATTACTTCATTGTCATGGGACATGAGAAGAAGTATTAGGTCCAGCAATCAAAGAGATATTAAAACTCAATCATGAAGATTCAAAAATATAACTGTTTATAAGATGGACAAGCTTATAAGGGATTCTTATACTAGTAATACTTATGTCCTCACTATTTGCTGTAGGACGTAATAGCTACTGTCCATTGATTGGATTTCTGACCCATTTATTGTTCTCAAAAACTTCACAATATAAAGGGAAGAAAAGAGATATCTGGGATCTTGAGGATTTCACAGGTTCATAGAATGTAAGAGCTGGAAGGGGAATTCCAGATAAGTTATGTTCTCAAACCTCAGTCTGCTTTAGAAAGACCTGAAGGACTTTGCTGAAACATGGTTTACTGGGCCCTGACTCCAGAGTTTCTGAGTCAGTTGATCCTGAGCAGACCCTGAGAATTTATATTTATAACAACTTTCCAGGTGATGCCGCTGTCACTGGTATGCGGAACACACTTTGAGAGTATCTTTTTGCAAAGGAGAAGTAAAAAGCTTGTCCCAAACCACATTAACTAATGTCACAGCTGAAAATGAGTCACATGATAATTTGTGGGTTCCTCTCTAAAATGGACATGAGTCTGTATGAGCTCGTGTGTATGTGCACGTGTGTGAATGTCAATGTATGCATGTAAGTATGCATTTACTTATTTGTTTTTGGCCTGTGAGGCATCCTTTTCTCCTTTTCATCACAATGCTCCCCTCCTCTTAGTTCCCATGATTTGAGTGAAGTTGATATCATGCCCACCTGCAAAGACAAGCATGTAAAAAAGGCTGGGAACAGTTTCAGAATTTATGTAGCCCCTCTGATTGAGCATGTACATTTTTCAGAATCTATCCTACAAATATAGTCTCATGTTATGTAGTAAAGATATTGAGTATGGATGTTTATTCCAGCATTGTTTTAATATGAAAAAATAGCAAAGAACCAAAATGTTCATCAAGAAGAGAGTGTTTAGCTGAATTATGGTAGATGCTCATGATGGAATTTTATGGAGCTATTTAAAAAAACAACAACAAGAGATGAACTGACATTGAGTCCTGAAAATCTTGAAGATGCTGAAAGAACTATAATATCTAAGTGAGAAAAAGCAAGATATAACACAATGCATAGAACTGCCGTTTATATAGAGTACAGCAATAATTGTATTCACATAAATATACACATAACACAAGCATACATGTGTGTATTGCACTGTGTTCTTGTAGGGTTTAGTAATATAGATCTCTCTCTCTCTCTCTCACTATATATATATATATATATATATATATATATATATATATATATATTAGAGGCCTGTTGCACGAAGATTCGTGCAATAGGCCTTCTTTCCCCTGGCTGCCAGCACCAGTTTTCCTCTGGCACCCGGGACCCAGACCTTCACTCTGGCCACCACCTTCCATCTTCGCTCTGGACACAGTCTTCGCTGCGGCTGGAACCTTCAGTCTTTGCTCCTTGCTCCGGCCGGAGTCTTCAGTCTCCGGCCAGAACTGCTCCTGTAGCTCCTTCCGCTCCCCACCCTCCCCCTCATAGCTTGATCGCTGCTTCGCCTGCAGACCTTGCCGATGGGCTCCTGGGTCCCAGGGGGCTGCCTTGCCTGTGGCCCGGCTTTCTGATCACGATCATGATTACGATCACAGGCCACAGGCAAGGCGGCTCCTGGGTCCCTGGGGGCCGCCTTGCCTGCGGCCTGGCTTTCCAGTGGCTCCTGGGGTCGCACATGGGGGCCTGGATGGCGGCTCCCAGTGTCCGGCCCTGCCTGCAGTATGCAAATTAGCCACCATCTTTGTTGGTGGTTAATTTGCATATCGCGCTATCAGCCAATGGCAATGGTAGCAAAGGTACAGTTAATTACTATGTTTATCTATTATTTGATAGGATTATACATATATAAACATACATACACAATGTGTGTGGTTGCATATTTAAATACTTCATGAAACTATTTTTTTGGACTTGCTCATAATATAGAAATACAGATTTTGGTATTTGCATACATGACATGTATGTATTCTTCAGGAAATCATTCACTCACTTAAATCATATGTTTAAACTACTCTATACTTGCATGTTATACTTACAGGTTGTCCTTCTGGGCTTAAAAAGTCTAGTTGCTTCAAAGTGGAACATAAGTTGAGGACCACTTGTAATAATGTCTTAGAATGATAGGGACAATCTACATAAACTTATATTTATTAATCATTTATCATAGCTTATAAACTACCATGGTACAAAGATGATAACAGAATTTGAAGGAAGAATTATTTCTTCAGCTTTCAGCATTTTATGGGAGGTGATTAAATATTCATTGAGAAAGAATTCCATGTTTTGCAGCCTCTAAACCTCACTGAAAATAATTTTTACTTGTCTTTCTTTTTACTTCCCTTTCGTTCATGTCATAGAAGTTACTAGATTTTTTCCCACCTCAAACAGATTACTGAAAGCCTTGCCAATCTGTCCTTCAGGAAGAGCCTGCTGACTTTCTGGTCAAAGAGAATGAGAACAAAAAATATTCACAAGTGTCCTGAACTCATTATGTTCATTGCTGAGAATTTGCCTTCACTCTTCTGCCAACTTGCCACACCGCATTCTGATTTGTTAAACCAAGACAGCAACAAAGTTGGGAACATATATGGAATTACCAACTGCTGCTACTGTCGTCTATGAGAATTCAAGAATCAAAGAGAATGTGCTCATACCTCAAGGACCAGCTTCAGTCTTGCTTTCTATGAGAGCCCTTCTAGCTCTAAATTCCATTCTATGATTGAACCCCTAACCCCCTTTTCTGGTGAATAAAGCATAAGATCCAAAGCTCATGAATAGACAATCCCCAAGCCACAGGCAGAACTGTTAAAACTCAAATTAAAATGATAAATAGACACCATCATATATCAATAGGATTTTAAAAAAATCCCAAACCTGATAATACCTTATATTGGCAAATTATGTGAAGCAATTTGAACTCTCATTCATTGCTGGTAGGAGAATAAGTTGGTAGAACCTCTTTGTAAAATTATCTGGTAGTGTCTTCTAAAGTTAAAAATATGCATATTCTTTTACTTGGAAATTTCACTCTTAGATTTATATCCAACAGAAATACTCACATGTTTGCCAAAAGACATGTATAAGAATGTCTATAAATGTATGATTTGTAATAGTCCCAAACTAGAAGCTACTTGAGTGCCCATCAAACTTATAATAAATCAATAAAATATGCTATGCTGTTTCCTGTGGAATACTACACATAAATAAGAATAAAGAAAAAAATTATTATGCATAACACTAGGGCTGGATCTCACAAACAAATTAAGTTTAAAATGCAGACATAGAAAAGTGTGCAGTATACATATTCATTGATATAAAATTCAAAAAAGAGTAAAAAATGAATATATGGTGTTAGCAGTCAGAATAGTCAATATCCTTGGGGACAAGTAGAAGTTGAAAGGAGACATAGAGGGCTTCTGGGATGCTGATAATGTTTCTTGCTGTGAGTGCTGCATAAGTGGGTGTGTGCACTTTGCAAATTCCAGCAGCTTTTTAGTATGTATGCTATACACTACATGACAACAACACAACACAAAACAACAATAAAACAATAACTATTGCAATAGAATTTATTCATTTCATCATATTTCCAATATTTAAAATTCTAAAAACTATAACTATTCTAATAGCTATAACAATTTCCAGGTTAGAAATGTTTTACACCTCTTTTGCAAACATGCTGATCCTCCCAATAAAATCCTATGAATTTGAAAAGACAGATATTAGGAAATAATTTACTCAAAGCTATTTAGGTGGGGCCCCAGGTTATACCATGTATTATAGTCACTATCCAATGAATATTAGGCATGTAAGCTATCCTAAGCTAACTTAGAAAAATTGCATTTATTGGGCTTCATTAATTATTTGAAAATATTCATTCTTATACCACCCTTTCAGATATATAGTGAATGGGGAATAGATAAAAATTTAAAATGGCTAAACCTGAGTTATTCACACATTTGCATACCACCTCAACTTCTCCAGTGCCTGGTCTTTATTTTTAAAGTCTAGTTGAGTTACATGCTCCCTTTTTATAACTTTTGTGCCAATAGGACCAGTTTCAAGCACTTTCTCACTGTATGGAATGGCTGTTGGTTTCTGAAGACCATGGCTATATCGGAGCACATACCTGGGTTGTAGGTTTGACCCCTGGTTGGGGCATTTATGGAAGGCAACTGATCAAAGTTTCTCTCTCTCTCTCTCTCTCTCTCTCTCTCTCTCTCTCTCTCTCTCCCTTCCTTTCTCTAAGCATGCCCTCAAGTGGGGATTAAAATAAAAAAAAAACACAAATAAAAAATGACAAGCCAACCTTAAAAAGTTGCTCTAGCAGTAGTTCTCAACCTTCCTAATGCCGCGACCCTTTAATACAGTTCCTCATGTTGTGGTGACCCACAACCATAAAATTATTTTTGTTGTTACTTCATAACTGTAATTTTGCTACTGTTATGAATTGTAATGTAAATATCTGATATGCAGGATGTATTTTCAGGGGTCACGACCCACAGGTTGAGAACCGCTGCAGAGGTTTAGCTAGAACCTTTCCACATTTGACTCTGAGTAAAGGGATTTTCAATTCCAACATCAATGGTAAACTCAAAGGAACAGAACCTCTGTGATACAAAGCAAGACCTTGGCTAGTCAGTTCAGCAGAACTCATCCCAGCTGCAAGAAACTCTCCACGTTCCTAATATTCAACAGGACAAATATAGTCATACCGACAAAACAAAGCCACAGTAATGTGATAAACAAGAACTTTGTCCTAGGAGTCAAAGTTATCTTTGTCACTTTCAATGCTTCTCTTTCTTGTACTATTTTCCCCTCTGCCGGAGACGGTATCTTAGTGATGATTTATTCGGCTCCCCGTGTCTTAATCTCTTGCATGCCTTTCTATTTATGACCTCTTTCTAAAATTTTCCCCATAAAAAAGTCATAGTAATGATTGGAAATATAGTTAGGGCAATAATTTTCAAAGATTTATGAAACCAAGATGCCAAAGCTGCATTATATCTATGTAAACTCGGTTCTCTTGACAACCACTGCTTTCCAGAATCTGCCTTGAACTATTTCTAGTTCTAGAGACCAAGTCTGCACAATGAGTCCAAACCTTACTTAGTGTGGCTCTGGTGGCTCCTGCCAAATAACCTCTAAAGCAGCGGTTCTCAACCTGTGGGTCGCCAACCTGTGGGTCGCGACCCCTTTGGGGGTCAAACGACCCTTTCACAGGAGTCGCCTAAGACCATCGGAAAACACGTATATAATTACATACTGTTTTTGTGATTAATCACTATGCTTTAATTATGTTCAATTTCTAACAATGAAAATACATCCTGCATATCAGATATTTACATTATGATTCATAACAGTAGCAACATTACAGTTATGAAGTAGCAATGAAAATAATTTTATGTTGGGGGTCACCACAACATGAGGAACTGTATTAAAGGGTCTCAGCATTAGGAAGGTTGATACCACTGCTCTAAAGCGTCTGGATATGGATAGCCTTCTGACAGCTGAAGAGCCTGTCTCGGTTCTATGGATGGTGCAGCCAGGCTGCCATCATTTTCAGGAATGAGGCACGGGTGTGGACAACTCTGAGGCAAAGCCTCAGGTCCTCAAATGGTTGAGCAGACAACCCCTGTTCCTAGTCCCTTCAGAGAAGTGAAGCAGCTTGGAAAAGTGGTGAAAATACAGGTTTGGGAAACATATAGATTTATACCCTAAGTAATTTTCTCACTTAATCTTGTTAGCCTTTGTTTCATTGTCTATATATTAGATCAATAATACCTCCACATTAGCATTATTATGTTAAAAAACACCTATGTCAAGTGCCTAGGAAATGGTTTGGCACTTAAATTGCAGCCCAGACTTGTAATGATAGATTGGCATTTTATTTCTTTAGGATGATACGTTTTCTTGAAAATGCACCATTTCCTTTTAGGCTCTAAGCTAATCCACTGCCCATGGTGACTTTCTTCTCCATGAAACCGTTCTTCATTCAACAAATATTTACCCCACACCTTCCACGTTTCAGGTGCTTTATGTCTGGAGGTTTAGAGTAGAACAAATTAGAAACTAGTGGGGAGGAGGTAAAGAGTAAATACGCACACAAGTAAATAAATGAAATGATTGAAGATTATGATAAACTCAAGAAATAAAATAAATAACAATGATAGCAAACTCTTTGATAGAGTAACTGGGGTTGAAGAACAAGTATGCTAACTCAAGTAGGGAAGATCTTTCTAGCCTGTTCTGTGCCTGTAGCAAACTGGAAGCCAAGCGATCAAGACTTAGAATGACATTTTCTTTGCTTGGCGTTACTTGCTCCCCTAGCCTACCAAGGCAGACAGATTGCAGACCTGATCTCAGGTAACCACTCTACCTTTGTCACTCCTCCTTGAGAAGGAGGCAAACCAAACAAGTGAGGCTGATGCCAGCTAGTGGCAAGTTTCATTATGGAAACAATGCTACCCCATAATAAGATCCCTGGGTGGTTAGTGTGAGGTGATAAATGCTTTACATGGAAATAGATGGGAAAATAAAGAGAAGACAGCTGAGAGTTGTATTTCCTGGAACCCCATTCCCCATGTGTTTCCTGGTTAGCTACAGTCAGTGAGAAGCATTTGAGAGAGGTTGGGAAAGTGGAAGAGAAATAGAAGCCAAGGTTCTCTGATGGCAGTTTCAGATCAACAGCTTTCCTGGGATACTGAGGGTCCCAGCAGCCAAGATCATGGACAGTGGGTTTCTTTATCTTCTGTGGATTCTTCTGAACATCAGCAACTTTGGTCTTGAAAGCGGTCTCCTAACCATTTCCTCACTTTTCCCACATGAACCCTCTTGTCAGTTATGTAAGCCTGTAATTCCTGTATGAAATGACTAGTTCAGTGGTCGGCAAACTCATTAGTCAACAGAGCCAAATATCAACAGTACAAGGATTGAAATTTCTTTTGAGAGCCAAATTTTTTAAACTTAAACTATATAGGTAGGTACATTGTTATTAACTTAATTAGGGTACTCCTAAGGCTTAGGAAGAGCCACACTCAAGGGGCCAAAGAGCTGCATGTGGCTCTGGAGCCCCAGTTTGCCGACCACGGGCAGCTAATCAAAATACTAGAGTGGCTTTTATTTTTCTTTTCAAAACTTGAATGATATACCATTCCTCATTTTTTATGTTGTTAATTTCCATAAAATAAGCAAATTTTATTATTGAAAGCAATTTATCAGATAAGTAGGCATTTGCTTAAAAGTAGCTATCATTCATTGGGGATATACAATGTCCCTAGGCATTGAACTACTTGCTTTACATGCATTTTATTATTTTTTAATTGAGATAATTACATGTTAACATACAGTTGTAAAAAACAATATGGAGAGATCCCATGTACCTTTTAACATTTTGCCAAACTATAGTACAATATCACAACCAGGATACTGATGTTGATATAATCTATTGATCTAATTTAGATTTTCCCAATTTTACTTGTATCCGTGTGTGTGTGTGTGTGTGTGTGTGTGTGTGTATTTTGTTCTCAACCATTTCAGCATGTTATAGGCTCATGTATCCACCACAGTAGTCAGGCTAAAAAACAGTTATTTCCATCACCACAGAGACTTTATATGTAGTTTTAAAGTTCAACCCTTACAGTGGACCTATGGGTGCTATTATTATCTGCATGTTCTAGGTAAGAAAACCGAGGCTTGGGCAGCATAACTCAATGATCCAAGGTTATGTAACTAATAAGTAGTAGGGCCAGAATTTGAATCCCAGTTCTTTAACAGCTGGCCCAGTAGGAGAGCGGACCTGCCTCTGTAAGACAGCCAGAGAAGCTTCTAGTACCTCGCTGAATGTCTCTGCCTTTTCAAGACAGAAAATAGCAGAAACAGCCTTCAAAGGCAGCCAACAAATGGTGGATGAATTATCCTTCACCACGGTTAATCTGCTTCTTTTCTGTTTGGAGAGCAATTGAGTCTCCTGACTATGTCTTACCCTTTTTTTTTTCTTTTAACATCCTATAATACTAGAACAAGTCAACACTCCAAATGCATTCTTCTCTCTGACTTCTTAAGCCTGGGTCAATTCTTCACAATTGCTTGGAAAATAGCTCTGATTTGAGGCATTGTGGCATATTTCTCACTTCCTCTTTCTTCTGTGGCTTTCTAATGAACCACCACTTTGAAAAGCAATAATTTGACACCTTGTGGAATTAATTTCTTACTACAATGACGTAGCGGTTGATGAGTTGGCAGTTTTTAAAGTCACGTAGGCAGCAAACATATGTCTTTCTTAGAGACCAGATCTGAAGATAAGAGGCAAGTGCTGATTATGTGGCCTCATGCTGGATGTAGCTAACCAGTGAAGAAGGCTCATAAATCTCAACAGTATTGCCAACTCCAAGCTATTGATAGTAATAGGGGTCTAGAGAGCACAGATACTGTAATTGAAATCCACTGATAATCTAAAAACTTCATTTTATCCAATAGTTTCAATGCCCTCTTGGGCCAAGCTCTTGACAAGAATGGATACCAAGAGATGTGAGTTTCATCTCTTTCTTCCTGTCTTGTCACAGCTGGCAGTGGAGGCACCCAGCCTGGGAAAATGCAAAATTCAGGAAGCAGAGCCTGTCACTGAGAAGATGGGAGTGTAATTTGGCTCATGTCTCATAAATACAAAGAACCTCAATTTAGACTTATGAAAACATCTCCAAATAAAGTTTTGTACACATAGTCACAGAGGCACAATGTAGGATTGAAAGAAAAATATGATATGTTGTTCATACATAATTACACTTATATGCCATTTCTAAATCACCATCTCCCTAATCTAGATACCATGCATTAAATTTTTTTTATATTTCACATTGTTATGATGTGAATAATGCAATTTACTGTTTCTTTCATTTTGCACTAAAAACTAAAATTTGTTAAATATGCCTTTAAGCTATTATAAATATTTGAAACCCTGTTTTAGTATCTCCTGACTTTTTTATGTATCAGGGCTACCAAAAAGTGACAGTGGCCTGTGGTGCTAGAAGAAAATGTAAGAGAATTTATGAGGAACTGGATAATCATTTCTTAACATCACAGTAAGGTATATAGTTATTTTTACTTTTCAAAAAATAGAGGATACCCATTAAATCTTTACTATGATGAATATAAAGTTTATGGACATCTCTAGATTTTGAAATATTTACCCACCCATAAGCATGGCATTAGTATGATTGGTTAATGGTCAAACACGTAGTGTTAAAATAAAAATATTGAAATTATGGCAATGTGAAGCTTCAGTAAGACAAAAAAATATAAATATATTTTGTTCATCAGTATTCATCTTTAGGATAAATAAGTAGCTCAACATTTTGGATTGAAGTATGAAGAATTGGAAAGACTCAACTTTTCATCCTATATAATAAAAGGCTAATATGCAAATTGACTAAACAGTGGAACAACCAGTTGCTATGATGCACACTGACCACCAGGGGGCAGACACTCAACACAGGAGCTGCCCCCCCTGGTGGTCAGTGTGCTTCCACAGGGAGAGTGCCGCTCAGCCAGAAGCTGGGCTCATGGTTGGCTAGCACAGCGGTGGTGGCGGGACCCTCTCCCGTCTCCAAGGCAGTGCTAAGGACCCCTCGGGGGATGTCCACCTGCCGGTTTATGCCCCTTCCCTGGAGTGGGCCTAAGCCGGCAGGCAGACATCCCCCGAGGGGTCCCGGACTGCAAGAGGGCACAGGCTGGGCTGAGGGACCCCCCTCCCCCTCAGTGCACAAATATTGTACACCGGGATTCTAGTATTTAAATAAGATCCAATTTTTCAAGGGGTGTGGCCTTTGCCATATCATCTACCTTCTCTCACCATATGAAAAGTAGGGATTGTAATATTTACATTTCAGGGTTGTAATTTAAGAGATTGTACATGTATTATTATATCAGTGAGGATTCCTGGGTTACATCATAAAAACACACAATCTCTAAATCCCAGTGGCTTGAAAAAAAGGTTTATTTTCTCCCTCATGTGTCCACTGCAGGTGGCTGAGGTACCTGCTCCATCTCATTGGGCATTAGGCCAACGGGGCAGCTACCACCTGGAACAGTGCCATCCACGGTGGCAGAGGAGACACTCTCGGTAGGTTTCCTATCAGTAAATAATGCTTTTCTGAAAAGTGAAACATGTCACTCCACTCACGCCTTTCTCACCTTGAGAATATCAGGAAGTACATAAACCTCCTGTATACCCAGAAACAGAGGAAGAAGTGGAATATTTGGCAGCCATTTCAAGTGGAGAGCTTGATACACTCAACAAATGGTAGCTATTACCATAGCAATACACACTACAATCAGTTCTCAATCCTATATAATACAACCCTAATATGCAAATTGACCAAATGGTGGAATGACTTGTGGAATGACTGGTTGCTATGATGTGCACTGACCACCAGGGGGCAGACACTCAATGCAGGAGCTGTCTCCAGCCTGCAGGTCCCAGGCCAGCCAAGGCGGGTGCCAGTAGGGGCCCCCAATCGCCCCGCCGGTCGCCCTGCAGAGGGAGGCGACCAGCAGTGTCTGTGGGGTGATGGGGGGGCAGGGCTGGTGAGCTGGCTGTGCCTGGGTGCCAGGGAGGGCCCCCTGATTGCCTCACTGGTTGCCCACAGATTGGCCCTGATAGCCAGCTCGGCCGAGGACCCTACCCATGCATGAATTTCATGCAACAGGCCTCTCATATACTAATAATTGCTGGTCTTTTGATATAGCTGTCTATGGCAGAAAGACTAACTGCTATTTCCCCCTCCACCAAATAGGTTATCCTCCTCTTCTTTTGGTAACTGATTCTCCACATCTTAATCAGCTACATAGCTTCCTAGCCAAAGACATTTTCCAGCCTCCTTTGCATCTAAGAGTATTCATCTGACTAAGGGCAAATGGGATACAGTTGGAAATGGTTGTCTTTAAAGCAAAAAGTCATATCCTTCCCTGTCTTTCCTCTTTCTTGCCTGGTGGCTGGAGCTGGAGCTGTTCCCTTGTCTCACAAGGTAACTATGTTGTTTTTAAATCCTCACCCAAGGATGTGCTTTTATTGATTTTAGAGAGAGAGGAAGGGAGAAGAAGAGAGGGAGAGAGAGAGAAAGAGAGAAACATCACTGTTCCTTTCACTGTCAATTATGAAGAACTGGACTAGTCTTAGCAAATTTACACACAGGTGCATCAAATTAGAATGCATTTGGCTGCAAGTAACTGAACACTCAAATTAATAGTGATTTTAACATAAAAGACACCTAGAGATGTCTAGACATCAATTTTGATGCTTTTTAAAAAATCTGTGATCCTCATCATTTTGGATTTGGTCACGGTATGGTTACTAGATGGCTGCAGCAATGCCAGTTAGCCCTAATGGTACTCAAGGCATAGAGAGGAGATAGGACTCTATTTTTTATCAGAAACCATTATCCTTTACAGAAGTTTATCACTGGTCTCTGCTCCTCTCCCTCCCACCCCACCCCACAAGGGATTTTCTTTAGTGTCTAGAAGAACAGTGGTTCTCAACCTTCTGGCCCTTTAAATACAGTTCCTCATGTTGTGACCCAACCATAAAATTATTTTCGTTGCTACTTCATAACTGTCATGTTGCTACTGTTATGAATCATAATGTAAATATCTGATATGCAAGATGGTCTCAGGCGACCCCTGTGAAAGGGTCGTTCGACCTCCAAAGGGGTCGCGACCCACAGGTTGAGAACCGCTGGTCTAGAACAAAGCCATGTGCCCTCCGCTAAGCCAATAATTAACAAAGACTGGAATGACCATGGCTTAGGGCATCATTACTCACGTCCTGGGGCTGGGGAGTGAGTAGCCCTTCCCTGAGCAGACTGCTGCCCAAGTAAAACCAGGCTCCTGTACATGAAGGAAGAGGGGGAAGCAGAGTCTGTCTCACAATTCACGAATCTGATTTATACTCGACTTTTACACTCAGCAAGTCATGTAGCTCCATGTTTAGTCTAAATACAGCAAGTCCTCACTTACTGTCATCAATAGGCTCTTGAAACTGGTGAAACAACATATAGCAAAACCAATTTGCCATAGGCTAATTGACATAAACAAGAGCTAAGTTCCTAGACATCTGTAATGGCAGGACTTTGAACGAAACCACGTCAAAGACTTCTTGTATATAGAACCACATGAGGAGGTAGAGAGAAAGGATACTTCATAACCGCTCTGCCAGACGCTGTCCATTTTCCTTACCCACATAGCTCCAGCAAATAGACCAGTGCCTGGCACAGGGTATGGGCTCAACAAGTGAACAAACAGTTGGGTGATGGACGTGGTATTTGAAGATCATCCCTACCTGGCTAAAGGAAATGGCATGGAATAGTTTCCTTTGCCCATGAAAATGAAATGACATCCTACCTCATCCAGAGTGTGCTGGTCAAATCTATGAGTCAGGCAAAGCACAGTTGTTGAAATAAAGTAAAAGGCATAAGCCTATCCATTTACTGTTTTGAATCCATTTGGCTCACTGAATTTGTCTTAAAGCCAATATCCTTTTCTTTTTTGGTAACAATATGTATCTTACTCATGATGGCTATTCCAGAGGCTATGGAATTGCCTGTTAAGCTGTGGAGCATAACTCAGCAGACATGGCTCAAAGAAATAAAAACTGAATATCAATCCTGCAAATAAAAAAAAATTGTCATCAGATTTTAACTTCACTCAGCATGTTCCCCAACATCACCTGGCAAGGCTTGCTCTTGGGTATGAGGACATGCTCAGTGTTTCTTATTGAACTCCTATATAAATCTGCAAGCAGGTTCAAACATGGAGATAGAAAAAGAGTTTTCAAGTGACAAAGATGGAGGAGTTAAGCAATATAATTCAATTGGCAAGAGTAGTTGGGGACAAATCCAGGGACAAAACCAAAGTCATCAGACAACTAAAATTCTCACTTGTTTGTCAAGAAAAAGTGCTAATAAAAAAGCCAAGGAAAGTGAAACCTTTGGTAGAAACCTTGTAAATGACTGCATTTGAAAATGCAACTTGTTCACATCAACCCCAGGATGAAACAGTGGTTTCTCCATTATGCTCCAGGAAATAGATTCTTGCTAAATAACTTCAACTTTTCTCTGGCATCTATTGATTATATCCATAGAAATTAAGAGGAGAAGGCAATTAAGTTTAAAATTTAATGGTGCTCTGCTGCTGTGAATTTAGTGGCTGACTCAATCAATGCGTCACCCTGGCTGGAAATCTATGCTCCTTTCCATGCGATAGAAAGCTTTACGACGGCCTTCCAGCTAGAATTATAATAATCACAAGAAACCGAAGAACTAAGAAGCAGGCACCATACAAAGATGTGAGAGAGTGACTACCACTGTCTGCAACAGTTTAATCCATATTTTTAAAGAGGCCACTTAAATGGAAAATTACAAATCTTAGTTGTTTTGTTTAACGTAGTACTTGCCAATTTTGGAATTCACTAAATGGTACATAAGCCACACTCATAACAAAAGGTAAGTTTTTAGACCCATGAGAGCTAAAGTAGGTATGTGCTATAGAATTTCAACTTGCTTGTCAGGCAATGAACAGAAGTTCTGGGTATATGTCATGATTTAACCTGAAAAATACATGGTTACTCTAAAAGGAGATTATTTTATTTGCCCTAAGATGTTAGCATATTAGATAAGCCCAAGGCTTAAACAGTTCACTCTATGACAATAAACTTTCCTCAGGATACAACTCAAGACAAAACTAATGGTAATTAGATATAAGTAACTAGAATATCTTACTTTTCACAAAATGTATCTGGAATCTGTTATCTATTAGGTTTATCTAGCTTTTCTTTTAAATTATATTTTATTAAAATTAAATTTATGTATATAGGAAGTCCCCCAAAATGTATACACACACTTTGAATAATTGTAAAGGCAGTGTTTATTAAAATAAAATTCATTTTCAAAATGGAGCTATCAGCTGTTAAACTGTGTACACATATTTTGGGGACACTCTGTGCATGTCTCTGCATTTATTCACATTACAAAATACAAGAAAAGAATAAAATAACAATCTTCTATTCCCTTAAGTTTCCCTTTTTACCTACCAATGTATTGAGAGTGTTCCCAAAGTCTTCGCAATACCCTTTTAACTGCCAAGACCTATTCTGTTATTAGTGCCTCACGACCCCAGACTCTCCTCCTGCTGCACCCTGTGATCTGCCCACTTTTGCTACCATGAATCTCCTTGTTGCAACCCAGAAAGCAGCTTGAGGAGTGAGTGGTTCTTTCTTTTCTCCGAAGGCATTTGCCCATTATGCATGAACAGCATAGGTGTTCCTAGAACAGGCTGTCACAGTAAAATTAACCAGAAAACCAGTGAAAGTGCGCATGTGTCCTGCCTGCCTGAACCACAGGACGACACCCTGGAATTAGCACCATGTTTCCAGAGGAAGAAAAGCAAATGGGACCACAAGGGCAACTGCCTCCTGCTTGAGAAGAGATGAGCAGAATAACAGAGTGGTTTTCGTTCCTAACGACATTGCGATGACATGCTGTGGTAGGTGTGTGCTCTGTCTGGCACTAGAGTTTCACAAAACCACAGAGGCCGTTGTTACGAAAGGGGGGTGTGGGGATCAAGGCCTCAGTCCTTCTTCATGCTGCCACCCCACCAAGACTCAGCCTTGAGTGGGTTCAGCCAGGGAAACTGAGGGCAGACTTAATTAACGGTGATAGGAAAACAAATTGGGTCACAGCCAGGTCCCCTCGCTCCTATCTTTACATGCATGTGTATATAGTGCAGCATTGCTAGCAGGGCCCCTTCAGGATTTCCTGGGCAGGGTATTTGTCCTCTTTCTCTTCTCTATTTTGGGCCTTGGAGCAACTCATCTTTATTTGTTTTATATCTTGGATGTTGGAGAAAAATTTTATCTCAAGATACCTCCCTCTTTTTAAATATCTATATTAAAATGTTAAGTTTCTGGTATGGTGGTTCTCCAGGTGTAGTCCCCAGACCAGTAGCATCAACATCACCTGAGAACTTGTTATAAATGCACATTCTCAGGCCCAGCCCTCTCGACAGAGTCAGACATTCTGGCGGTGGACTCAACAACCTGTGTGTTCCCAGCCACTCAGGGTACTGTCTCCTCTTGTCCCTGGCATCTGTGTGGGTGAGTATCCATTCTCTGTTTCTGGGCTCCAGGTCAGGAAAGAGCAGGGGATGCTTTGGACCTAGAACATGAGGAGGAAGTAGACATTCTCACAGAGATCTTGCCTTTGAATGTTATATCTAAAACTCTAGGTCGACTTCCTTTCCTGGACTGGGTAAGCTCCTGCTGCCATCTACCCTGTCCCTTATTATGCTAAAGGTCTGTGTCTTCTCTGGACCAGGGTGACAGTATCCTATCTAATAAAAGAGAAAGATGCAAATTGACTGAACTGCAGAATGACTGGCAGAACCATCGGTCACTATGATGCGTACTGACCACTAGGGGGCAGATGCTCAATGCAGGAGCTGCCACCAGGCCACAGGACTCAGGCTGGCCAAGATGGGTGCCAGCGGGGGCCCCCTGATCGTCCCACTAGTTGCCCCACAGATCTGCCCTGATCTCTGGCCAGGCCTAGGGACCCTACCCATGCACACATTTTGTGCACTGGGCCTCTAGTTGAAAAATAAAACTCCTTTATTCATGGAGAAACCAGACCCTAGGAAGAGAGTGGTGAGGGGAAATATAGCCACCTCACACTGAGTTCTTCCACTAGGGGAGAAAGGAGAGCAGTAAGTGCATTTATTTATACCTATGGTTAATTGTTGTATGAATCTTAACAAGCAAATATTGGAAACACAGCCCAAATGGAAAGATAACATCACTTTTCTGTGCTTTCTAGAGCTCTCAGTATCTCTAATTACACATGACAAGTTCACCTTTATTTATCATGTTCTTTTATTTTTATTATTTTTTAAAATCTTTCTTGTTGAAAGTATTACATATGTCTCCTTTTATCCCTCATTGACACCTTATAGCCTGCCTGGCCTCCTGCCCCTGGCCTCCACCACTCTATTGTCTGTGTCCATGGGTTATGCCTATATGCATACAAGTTCTTTAGTTAATCTCTTCCGGCCCACCCACCCTCCCCCACTTTCCCTCTGAGATTCCACAGTCTGTTCCATGCTTCTATGTCTCTGGATCTATTTTGTTCATCAGTTTATTTTGTTTATTAGATTCCACATATGAATGAGATCATGTGATACTTGTCTTTCTCTGACTGGCTTACTTCGCTTAGCATAACACTCTCCATGCTGTCTCAAAGGGTCAGAGATCCTTCTTATCATTTTCTTTTATTTCACTAGGGATTATATTAGTTCTTGAGAATTTGACTGGGGCATCTTAAAATGAAAGTCTTATATGAGCAAATAGAGAATTAGGGAAAGAGCAACAATGAGATTTCTTTGTATTGATCTTATCACTCATTTAAAAGATGAAATAATATTTTCTATCCACTGCAAACACTTTCATTTAGCTCCCATAAAACTAGTATTAGTTCCATTTATTTTGTCCTCAGAATCGAGATATTTATTCAATTCTCAGAACTTGCATTTTGTAAAAATGAACAGTCAAGGGTGAAGCATTGCTTACTTTTCTTGCGTGCATTTAGAAATAAAGAGAACAAAAAGGTAATGTCTTTGAACTCAGTCCCTGTTTAAAAATTCTCATTTCTTTCTCTCTAAAATATAGATTCTGAACCCAAAGTCAAAGCATAATAATACATAAATTTTCCAATAATTTTCAGTGCTCTAAATATTCTCAAATATTCCATTATTTTTCGTGTATTCTTATCGATTGTTGTCCTAAAGGGTGGTAGTTATTTCTTGTAGTGAATGCTGTGATGTGCCACCCAGACCCCCTCAGGACCAACACACTCACACTCCCAGTCTGTGCTGGCCAAGGGCTCACGGGGAACTTACTGGGAACTGCCCTCAGCTGAGAGAGTTTCCCTGTCCAAAGTCAATGTCTGGCAAATGTAGGGATGAATGGGCCTGATTCCTTGTCTAAGGGAGAACAACCCTGCAGGGCCCCCTTGTGGAATGGCTAAGGCTCTGTTCTTTCTGTACACAGCCCAGCTCCTCCCTCTGCCCACCTGACCCCACCTCTCCCACAGTGTGGATCCTGAGGACATCACCCCCTAGACATCCTGAAAGCAAAATTGCCTTAGAGTATGTTTCCCAGGGAACCCACCCAAGATATTACTAAATATCAGGATTTACCCTTTCCTGTAGGAGAAGTGAAAGTTTTTAAAAAGCAAAGAACACTCTTCAAAAATATCTCTACTACAGCCACATAATATTCTCATGCAAGTGACTTACCTATAGAGGGTTGGTACCTAAGACATCTGGAAATGTCATAAGAGTAGTTGCCATTACATTATTTATTCCCAGTTGAAAAATCTATAGAGCCTCTTAGGAAGACTGGGTGAATGATAAACTTAGAATCAAAATCCTGACTTCTAATGTTGGATTCTGAGTTAATGACTTTGGACAAACCACTCAACTTTTCTGAGTCATCTTGGAAATGATAAAATTGAACAGGTGAGTGAATCTCTGTGCAAAGCAAAGCTGTAACTTTGGCTTACCAAACAAATATCCATCTGTTAATTCATACAGCATGCTGCTGTTGTAGAATAAGACCAGATCATTAAATGCTTCATGGAGTCCTCTCCTTACCCAAGAGTGATAGGGTAAACTACTTTAAAGCACAGTCCATAAGAAAACATCACTCAGCCTGTCTGTTAAAAAGTACCTGCTGAGCCAGGCTGGCATGGCTCAGTGATTGAGTGTTGACCTATGAACCAGGAGGTCATGGTTCGATTCCTGGTGAGGGCACATGTCCCAGTTGAGGGCTTGATCCCCAGTGTGGGGTGTGCAGGAGGCAGCTGATCAATGATTCTCTCTCATCATTGATGTTTCAATCTCTCTCTCTCTCTCTCTCTCTCTCTCTCTCTCTCCCTTCCTTTCTGAAATAAAAATATTTTTTAAAAAGTGCCTACTGAATCTGAATCTCTGGGAGGTGGCATTAGGGATCCAGCATGTTCAGTAAACATTCTTGGTAATTCTCACTCACCTGCATTGGAGAGTTGCAGAGCAGGCTGGGTGTCAGGGCTCAAGGGGGGAAAAGAAGGCATGAAAGACCACCTGTTTGGATTACCAACAATGACAAAGAATTGCCACGAAGAGCTCCTGTGAGGATGGATCAAATTGTTGTACATAGCATTGGAACAGCCCAAGATTTCCAGTACTTAGAAGCTCCGGAATGGGCTTGGAGGTAATGAACTCTATTCATTCAGAGCTGGGGCTGTGTCACTCAGGATCCAGTGAAGGAATGTAGGTATTGACTGCCAAGTTCACAGTGATGAAACAGCTGACATTGTGATCTAAGGCTGGAGGAAGGGCACTGAGACCAGTTGGAGGCTGATAGACTAGGGCAGTGGTCAGTAAACTGCGGCTCGGCAAACCGTGGCTCGCGAACCACACGTGGCTCTTTGGCCCCTTCAATGTGGCTCTTCCACAAAATACCGGCTCTTCCACAAAATACCGACTTCTGCACACGGGCCACGAAGTTTCAATCCCACTGTACGTGCGCACCTGCACGTGGTATTTTGTGGAAGAGCCACACTCAAGGGGCCAAAGAGCGGCATGTGGCTCATGAGCCACGGTTTGCCGAGCTGCAGTTTGCCAACCACTGGACTAGGGGAATTGGGAGGGACCAAAGGGGTCACAGTGGTGGTAAAATCAAGTTCAGTAGAAGTGACAAAGTAGATAAAAAGAACAAAAGTTTAAAGACAGACAAGAACATTTAAGAGACAAAATACATATGGCAATCCTATTTCTTGTAAAGGTAATATAATGCTAGAAGCCTGGAAAAGCTGCCACGATTCTTTGCAATTCCTGGGTCAACTACAGTAGATCTCATATTTTGAAGCTGCAGAATATTCATTTAACAACACAATTGCAATCACTGCTATAAATTTACAAGTTGCTATAGGTGCCCCATTGGTACCGAATATCTGTTAACCTGCCTTTACTTCTATGAGATGGGCAGACTTAATTTTTCATTTCAGTATTTCTCCTGAAGCTTTATTTACTCAGAGGCTCCTGAAAGTGAACTTCATGTTTCCATCAGAGCCAAGGTGAAGAGCCACAGAGTCAGTGCATCTTTATCAATAAAGAATAAGCCCCAGAGGATTATGGGGAATGTGAACACTTTAACTGCAATGTAAACCTTGTAACTAATTATCATTTAAATCATGGGGTTGATAAACAACATCCCAGGAATAACAAATATTCATTTTGACAACTAGTTCATTACATATTATCTAACACGATGTTGGCATATTGCTTTTTGTCAAATTAATCCTATGCCAGATGCTTACTAAAAATCTGTTGCCCATTGCCAAGTGGCCTAGCAGCACATTTTTCTCATGCTAACTATCTGGTTAGCATTGGTAATCTGTGCAGAGAATACATCATGTATAATTGAGGACAAAGAGGTGTATGTGTTCTCTACACCCGCAATGCCTGTTACCACCCTACACTTCTATTCACTTGCCTGTTCAAGTCAGCCCATGTACACTGCAGCCTCGCATTTGGGGAATCAGAATGTGCTAGTCTCTGGGTGTAGGACTGCAGCTTGCATTTGATCAGACAGAAATGAAAAGTGGCGTGAAGAAGACTTGCTTGTATAATGTGCACCACTTTTGCCATTTTTGAAACATGCTGTATTTTTTGATTGAAGACATTTTCACATCCTAATACAGAATTTGGCACAAATTCTGTGAGGGTCTGCAATTCTGAGAGGAATCTGCAAGGACTTACTTGTCAAGGCAGAGGGCTTGGGTCATCACCTCTGACCCACTCAAACCCCAGCATTCTTAAAAAGATTTTGAAAATCTTGAATCCGGCAGCTCTCAAGGTTAGCAAGTACTTATGTCTCTAGAGATGAATGCAATTTTTCAATCGTAGAGAAAAAAGCAATGCCATAGCAGCCAGGGAAAAAAGGGAGTATCCAGCTACATGTAGTATTTCAGATGAATTACATTATTCAAAAAGGCGAGTAGCTGAGCCCATGATTGACAACTACAGTATTTGACATTTACAATTCCCTCCTTAGGGATATTTGGAATCGATTGAAAAAGAATGCAGTGTGTAGCAACTACTCAGGGGCACTTTCAGTAAAACGCTTTAAATAATGACTGTCTGAAGCTTGCGAAACACTGTGTAAATGTCAGAAACACATTAAATATGTTAAATGAACATGTTCGATATCTAGAAAACAACACAAGTGATTTACAATCAATTTCCCACTTGCGAGGAATGTCTCTTGATGGAAGACAAAAAGGCCCTTTCTGACGGGCACACCGACACAAAGCCTTTATTCTGGCCCAGTATCTAGACTCCCAAGGCCGCTGACACACAATGGGGGCGTTATCTAGAGCAAACTACATGCTGTGGAGCTGAATAAACGGGGTGTTGAGGATGTCTCCTCTGGCTGCATGACTAAAAGTGGGTGAGAGAAAGGAACTGGCTTCTTGAGGTTAAATTCTGAATCTCTGCCCGCAGCCTCTTGTCTTTTGGGCTTTCTCTGCTCTTCCTTCCACTTCCCGACTCTCCACCATCATCCAGGCGTGCAAGCATTTTGTCCCTTTATTCTTTCCAGCCCTTTGTCCCTCCTCTGGCTTCTCATTCTTTCTTGGGTGACCGTCTGAAATACTCTCTCATAGGCCACCTGGATTCCTTCACAGTTCTCTCTGCCATTATGCGTGGCCAGAAAGCCACATTAAATGCAGAAACAGCATGAAGCCCATCTTTCACCATAAAATGCCTGTTCTCCAACCTCAATTAGAGCTGCCCTTCAATCCTTTTATCGGTTAGCAGCCTCTGCCTCCTTTTGGAGTGGTCGCTGCATATCCCATACCTCCCCCTCTCTCCTTCAGCCCTCACCACTCTCTTGACAGCTGGCTTTGACGTCTGTCTCGTGAAAAGTGTGTAACTCTTTTGTTCTCTACTGAAAACTTCCTTTAAGTCTTATTAATATGTTCAAGTCTTACCATTGTAGGTGCTAGTCAGCTTCTAGTCTCCCTTCATGAATAACATTTTTCATGTATTCATTTAAAGAATGCTTCTTGAGAGCTTATGAACAATGAGACACTGTAGCTCAAAGAGCTATTTAGACTCACAATTGGTATTTCCTGACTGTCCACTCATTGCATGAATGGGTGAACAGATAGAATTTATATTTCAATCTGGAAAGGAAGTGCTTCTGGGACAGCATTTGGAACAGCAGGTATAAACTTAGTCATCCTATTTACTACCCACTGCAGTCTGGAATGATGGTCTCAGAGCAATGAAGTCCAGAGCCTGGACTCTGCAGCTAGACTGCGATCCAACTGTGGCTCCATCACTTACTTGCAGTGTTTCCTTGGGAAAGTCATATAACCCCTCTGTCCTCAGTTTCCTCCTTGTAACCTGGTGATGGCCATAGTACCTATTTCATAAGGTTATTGCTTTAAGTAAATTAAAACGTAAAGCACTTAAAGCTCTGCCTGTCTATAGCAAGTGCGATGGAATTATTATTGTTATCTGGCATTGTCCTTATAATTATACTGGGATTGCTTTCAGTAAGATTAACAATGAACTCCAAATATCCCAGTTGAATGGATTTCTTATTGCATTTGATACTTTTTAAAAATTGTCTTCTTTGACTTCCATACTACTCTCATCTCTGGACTCCATTCATTCTGTGTTTCTATCCTGGCTTCATTTCATGAGCTCTCCTCTTTAAATGTGCCATTCCCTGAGCTTTTGCCCATGAATCATTTTTGAAACTCGGGCTCTCCCTGAGTGATGGAATTCACTCTCATGGCTTCACTTACCAACCATCTGCTGCTGACTCATTAAATCTGAGGTTTCACTCAGATCTCTGTGGATTTCATACTTACATACTCAACTTTCTGCTCAATATTGCTACTCTGTGTTCCAAATTTTCCTCCAACTCAACATTTCTAAACCTGATATTTTCTTTACCGTAAATATGTCTTTTCTTTCTTATTCCTTTAGCTGATTGAACCACCAGCAGCCTCCAAGTACTAAGGAGAAAGCAGGGAAACCATCCTTTTCCTCTCTTAGCCTCAGAGTCAATAGGTCACGGACCCTGTTATTGCATCGCCAGCAGACTGTGGAAATGCACTTCTCCTTGGGCATCATAGTCCCAACTCTCACTCTAAGTATTTCTTGCTTGGATCATAGTAATCACTCAACTGTTCTCCCTTCCTCCAGTTTTGCTTCAAGAAATCTGTCTCCATGAGTCCACCAGTCCATGCTGTCCATGGCCAGAAGAGCTATACACTCAAATATCAAGCTTCAGGTACGTACTATGAGTGAGTGAAGCTGGTTAGAATAAGAAGTGAAATATTGTTTCTCCCATTTTTCTCAAAACATGTGGTCTGTCTTCTACTTTCCCACTTTTAAAAATATATATTTTTTATTGATTGCAGAGAAGAAGAGGGAGAGATAGAAGCATCAATGATGAGAGAGAATCATTGATTGGCTGCCTTCTGCGTGTCCTACACTGGGGATCCCAGCCACAACCCAGGCATGTGCCCTGACTAAGAATCAAACTGTGACCTCCTGGTTCTTAGGTCGACACTCAACCACTGAGCCTCACCGGCCAGGCCACTTTCCCACTTTTGACACAAATATGAGTACAGAGAAATATTTATTTCCTGTAAGAAGAATGTACTGAAGTCTGATGATAAATGGGCCCACTCTTATAATTCACTGGGCATTTGGCAAGGAAACAGAGAGTAGGATAACCAAAGCTAGGTCCAGTCAGGCCAAAAGATGCCATGCGGAATGTAACTCTGAGATGTTGAATTTTTCTTTCTTTCTTTCTTTCTTTCTTTCTTTCTTTCTTTCTTTCTTTCTTTCTTTCTTTCTTTCGAAAGGTAGTCACCAGCTTTTTAAATATAGGAAGAATTTTTAAAAATTCAATATAATGGCCAAACATATATAACCTAGATTTTTCCAGTCACCAATTTGTAACCTTTTCCTAAGACATAAATTTGAACATATAAATCACCTAATCAGAAGATATTTGGGTCTCCCATCTCCTATAGAATATGGTCCAAGATCCTTAGCACTTCAGGTAAGAATTTTCATGTTCTGGCCCCTATCTCTCTCTTCTTATCTCTCAAAAATTTCTCTCCTTTCTAGTACATCATGCTTTGGCAATGGCAACATGAGTCTCATTTTCTGCATACATAAGCCTGTATCTTAGTTCTATGCTACTTGTTGTGCTGTCCCCTCTAAGTGGAACACACTTACTCTTTCTTTGCATGACTAACTTCTATTCAACACTAAGGGCCAGTTGCATCACCTCCTACAGGAAGCCTTCCCTGAATCTACTCTTT
>NW_005871171.1:909335-913048 GCF_000147115.1 Myotis lucifugus | reverse complement strand
CATGATTTTGTAACGTGTTTGTCTTTCACACAGTAGACTCAACCTCTTGAAGGTAGGGTCCTCTCTCATTCATATTATACCTTAGTATGGAATCTATCCCAGTATAGGCACATAGTAGGCAATCAATGAAATATTGATTTTAAACAGTATGAATGAAAGCTGAGTAAAAGGCTACTTAAATTTGTATACTGCCTTGCAGTAGGTTTTCAAATAATAATCAAGTTATCCTAGAATTAATAACAGTTTTTACACCTTATAGAATCATTTCCAACACTGTTATTTTTTTTCTCCTGCTATATATCATCCCTGTAAGAGGTCTATTTCTATTTTGCAGTGAGAAAATGAAAACGCAGGGAGGGTAGAAGACTTGTTAAGGTTGTACAATTACAAAGAAGTTAATAAATTCTACTTCTGCCTTTCACATCCAGTTTTCCCTTTACAACATTAGAGCCACTCTTACTATAATTCAAAGATTCAGTGGGTAGAATTCAGAGGGTCTGTGACCTTAAATGGGAAAAAAATTACACCTTTACTTTCATTAACCTTTAACTAAAATTTAGCATCTCTTTCAATTATGTGGGAAGGCAACAAACCACAGCAGAATCAATTGTACCTGTGGCTGTCACCATGGAAATCACAAAGATTTTCGTATCTCAGGAAAAGCTGATGCAGAGTCTTTGAAATAGTATTTATGTTCTTCCTTATTTCAAAACGATGGCTGCTCTTGGACTCACTGATGAATCTTGTTATTTACTTCATTAATGAGGAAGCATGCATCTTACTCTCTTACAAATTTACTACTAATATATGTTAAACACTGGATTTCAATATATTTGACTTTCTAGTTGCCCGGGTCTTTTGGTTTAGACATTTACAACATTATTCTCAGAAGGGATCTGCAGGTGTTACAAGACTGCGAAGGCGCCCCTGCAGGAAACAGACTCTGCAGCCCCCAGACTTCTTGTTCCGGTGCCTTCACCAGGAGGCTGCCCCAGGGAGGCCGAGGCCTGTCCCACTCACCTGCTCTCTCTGGCCTCCACACTGGGCTGCAGGCTGCATGGGCTCCCGCCAACCCTGCTCCACTCCCATCCTGACTGTGTGTGCCGGGCAAGTCACTGAGCACTGTGGCTGTTGTTCCCTCATTTGCCCTGTCTCGTAGGATTGGTGCAGAATTGGCCAGGTTAATATATTTAGTGTGTTTAGGTCTGTGCCTGGCAAGTTGTGCTTTGTGTGTTGATTCTTCTGATTACTATTTATAACATTCTTTCCTTCCGAGGCAGAGCGTAGCTTCAGAATCCTGCTCAAAACAGCCCTGCAACAGCCGCCAGCCCACTGAAAAGAGGTGGCTGGAGAGGAGGAAATGGTCGTCAGTCTTGTTTTCATTCAGTTTGCGGGCCTGGGCCTGTTGCTATGTTTCGAGTTACAGCACCCTATGCAAACATACACGTTTTTATTCTCAACTACCATCCACACTCATCTACCTGTTGCCTATATCCTTGAAGTGGACTTTGGTCTGTTAATGCTCAGACCAGAAGCTAGAGCGTTTAGGAGCGCTGGTCGCAGGCACCGGAGCAAGAGCAGACCAGAGACTCCCTGGGAGCACGCGCTCAGAGCCAGTGACACATCATGACTGGATCTAGTGATCACACCCAGAATACTTTGAAGGCCTTCGCAAGTGGGCAGAGCAGAGCTGCCGGCAGTTTGGTCCTTAGTCCACAGTTCAATCCCGGCTCAAGCATTCACGAGTGGTGAACTTAAGGGAGTCCTCTTAGCTCTTGAAAGCTCAGTTGTCCTTCCCATAGAATTAAATTCGCCTGCTGTTACTGTCACACGCTGCCACCAGGAGCTGGAGGTGGCACACATAAACATAAGACCCTCTACTGGCACACTTAGGGATACTCAGCAAATGCCAGTTTCCTCTTCTTTACCTCGCCTTTAAAGTAGGGGACATTATTCCATTACCATATACATCCTTTACAAACGTCTCATTTAATGGGCCAGCAAATGACCGACACCACCAACGAGAATCTAATCTGATTCCTCACCCTTTCCTTTTGGACCGGCTCAGAGATGCGATAGACTGGTACTGAGTGAGGTGCAGTCATCAAGCCGAGAAGTCAGCGGAACCACACAGATCTCGCCCCCAGGGCTTCACTCCACCAGAGGGACCTCATCGAGTAGCGACTGCATTCAGACACTTTGTTCTGTGCAAAGGACGCCTGTTTCCCTTCTTGGGCTTCCGCAGCAGATGAGCAGCATGTCTAACCAGCTGGGCCACCATTCATCGCCTTGGTGGAGCCCCTTTGTCATCGCAAAAGGGAAAGCTAACCACTGTGTCTTTTCAAAAGGTTCGTGATAAAAACTGACTTTGTGATTCTTTTTAAATAGAAGTCTTCTATCCATCTAGTGGAAATTACACTGAAGTGTGTAATTCAATTCCCTTTAATTTTCAATCTTTAATGACAGGGATATATACATTATTTGTCCTTATAATTGTGCTGCTGGTGAATCCCTAACTCAAGGCAATGAAGGGAGCTTCTGGGAGGTATAGATGGGAGGGAAGGGGCCAGGCCTCTTTCTGTTCCATTTTCCACTCACTTCCCTGTTCTTTAGTCAGGGGTCAGCAAACTTCTTTTCTGTAAAGGAACAGATATTAAATATTGTTGGCTTCACAGGGCTTATGGTCTCTGTTGGGATGATTCATCTCTGCCACAGTAGTGTGGAAGCAGCCACAGACATTGAATAAATAAATGAGAGTAGCTGTGTTCCAATAAAACTTTATTTATAAAAACAGATTTGTAAGCCTAGGTGTGCAGAATCACAAACCTTAGTGAGGAGGCCCAGTGCTATGTCCTAAGAAGCCCTCTAGGCGAGTCAGATGCATGAGAACCACTGCTTAGCCTGTAGGACCCCATGTTGGATCCAAATATAACTCCCTCAAACCCAGTTTACAGCTAAAACTCATTTCAAAGGATTTTCATGCTGAATGCTAATTTTAATGTCTGCAACTGCATCAGCATTTATATATTTGTTCAATATAAATTATCCATGGATAATTCCTCAGAGAAAATTAGTTTGCCCATACTTCATTGCATAGATCACTTGTTCATTTGTTGACTAATTAAAACAATAATCTTGTAAAGCAGATAATCCTTCAGTGCTACATTCTACAAAGGTGCCCATAAATTTAGATCAAATTATGCACTGTTTGGTGCAGTCAGGCTTTCTTCCAAATGGATTGGGGTGGTTGCTATTACTTTCACAAAAGGCACAATTAAAAATGGCAGAAATAGATGATGCATTATACATATATTTTAGTAAATCAGCTACTTTTACAGAAATAAAATGCTCAAGTGCAAAGTTTATAAAGCATAAAATGCCTTAAAGATATAAATATCAGCATGTCCAGGTCTTGTCTAATTATCACTCAATGACTAAAAAAACTAGACACAGATAATGACTATAATTATCAAAATAAATTTTAACTCTCATTTTAAATTACTGCACAGTTATTGGCTAGATAAATACATTATTTAAATATATCATTCAATGTAACAACTTTGTTAAATGGGTGCTTCTCAATATCTTAAAAATAACAAATTGTGATATTGAAAAGAAGGAGAATAATGTTTGAGATTATAGGAGATGCAAATATTAAAGGTAGAATCTGAACCCAGATGCATCTTAATTAAAAAGAAGAGCTGACAGAGCTG
>NW_005871171.1:801758-908270 GCF_000147115.1 Myotis lucifugus | reverse complement strand
TGAAACTTGTAGCCTTGAGCGGAGCTCAGGGCTGGCAGGGCAGGCGGGAAGCTTGGCTTCCTCCATTGCCGGGGGCAACCCAAGCCTGCTGCTCACTCCAGCTCCGTGGCTGCCGCCATCTTATTTGGGTTAATTTGCATATTTGCTCCTGATTGGCTGGTGGGCGTGGCTTGTGGGTGTAGCAGAGGTACAGTCAATTTGCATGCTTCTCTTGTATTAGATTAGATATACATAGCAAAATATTTCTATTCTTCCAAATATTCTCAGGGAGATATGGTTCATTGGTCAGCTCTTTTCTGAAGATTGGTGCTCCCTTCCATGGCATAGCATGGTTACTGGAAAGCCCAGACAAGGACCACATTTCCCAGGCTCCCTTGGTTTTGGGCAGTCATGTGACTAGTTATGGCATACGCCTTGTGAACTGAAATGATGCTTCACACAAGGGTGAAAGCAAAGAAATAAAGCAGACTTGAAAATAGCTTCTAGGAAATAACACTGAACTAGATCAGTGGTGGGTAAAAATTATGGGGAAAAATAGATCAGGAGCCTTTAGTGTTTTAGGAAACTGTATTGCCCTAATGACAACAATCTCAGATTTAAAAAAAGGAGTTAGCTGTCAGAGATTAAAACTACCCTTGTGCTCCCAGTTCAGTATGAATGAAAGGTACGCTGTGAAAGGTGCAGGGCGAGGAGGGCACAGGCCTGAGCCTCCCTTCAGGTGAAGCCAGGAGGTGATGGACAAACAAACCCTACCGGAGGGCAGAGGCAGCTTTGTGGAGGGAATGGACCCGGACTTCCTCCCACGCACAGGGCAGGGGTCTCCGCAGTGTCCTTTGGGCAGGATTTCGGATTGTTAAGAAATGGTGACCACTGTTTCTTTTCTGCTCTTTCCTGCTCTGAATGGGAGTTTTTAAACTTGATTCTGCCCTGCTCCAACACCTATCTAGTTAGTATGTGGGATGGGGACAGGGGTGATTCCTCATGCTCTGGTATCTGGGAGGCCAGGTTATGAGGAGGAGTCTCAGCTACACTGGATGGAGAAACAATCTGCCACCTGGAGAGCCTGGACTTTGGGCTGTTTTGGGTGAAGGGGAAGGCATGTGATGTGCATGGGAGATATCTGGTGGCTGGAGGTAAGTCCTGTGGAAGAGACTGTGCTCTTATTTCACACAGAAAGGATGTGACAGGGAAGCAGCTGCTTGCACAGGCTATTTTCAGCTCCCTTGCAATACGGTGGGGCCACTCACCACTCCGATGTGAAAAGATGTGATGTGGGTCATTCCTGGGCCCATGTGGATAAGAGGTAGATGGGCCTTCTTCCCTGCCTGCCACTTGGTGTGGATGCCCCAGCAGCCGTGCACCACAGAGACACAATATGGAAGGATCACGGTTCCCGAAGCACCACATGAAGGAGAGCCACCTGCCATTCAGTATGCGGGAACCAGTTCTCATATGAGCAAGACGTACATTTCTATTATGTTCAGTAACTGAATCAAGCAGCTGGGGTTTACAGGAGTATATCGTCAAATTACTGCTCCTCCATCCTTAGCAGATGTCTGGTGGAGAGAAGGTCTTTAGGAAAGATTGCCTGTAAAATACCTAATCTGTTCCCTTCTATGGGCACTAAAATCTATTGCTGGTTTCAGTTAGACTAGCTGAGTACTGATTCCTGCACCAAGTCATTCTGCATACACCACCTATAGAATTTATTTTACTGAATTGTGGGAGGCCATCAGCCCACTGTGAGGAATGTTAGCAAAGTATCCCATAGATTTTGTGAGGCAGGTTCCCCTCCCCCATCTTTCTTCCTCTCCTCACTCATTAAATATGCATTAGCTGCCATAGTGTCATGCCTGCTATTGGGGTGCCGGGATGTGATGAAGATGCTACTATTTTACACAGTGCCCTTTTTATTTCAACTTGGGAGACTTCTCTCTGGCATTCTCTCTCTCCTCACCAGTTGCCAGAATTAAGCTGAGAACCTTCTAAATATTGTAACCAACCTTGTTTCCCTGTCTACTACAAGGCTTAAAGCCAACCTGTGGCCCACTGCTGGAGTATTCACAGCCTCCGTGTGTTCTCATCCCTCCAGCCTCTTCTTCTGTCTCCTCCCCTATTTTCCCTGTACTCACTCCTTTCAGATCTATACTAGTGGTCCAGTGCATGTATTCGTGCACATTGAAAGGAAATTAATTAGAAGGTGGCCGGTGGGGCAGGACTGGGTGAGACAGGCTGGACAGGCCCTGGAGCCAACCTCCCCTGGTCCCTCCCCAGCCAGCCACACCTGGGGCACAGTTCAGCAGTAAACCAGATTCGGGGTCAACAGTGCCCCAACAACAACATAATCCACAGCCAAAGGTGGAATTGCATGGCCCCTCGAGGAATCAGGCTCTTTCCTCTCTGGTTCTGGGGTGCATCACTCGAGACTTGCTGCTGCCAAGTCACCGCAGCTCAGCGGCCCTGGCATTGAGAGTCTGCCCCCTGGTGGTCAGTGCATGTCATTCCTACCAACCAGTTGGCCAGTTGGAAGGTCGCTTAGCTTTTTATATATATACTAGAGGCCCGGTGCACAAAAATTTGTGCACTCGGGGGGGGGGGTCCCCCAGCCCAGCCTGTGCCCTCTCACAGCATGGGACCCCTCGGGAGATAACGACCTGCTGGCTTAGGCCTGCTCCCGGGTGGCAGAGGGCACGCCCAATCCCTAAGTGCAGCCCCTGGTCAGGCTCAGAGCAGGGCCGATTGGGGAGTTGGGGCGCCGCCCCGTCATGCACAGAGCAGGGCGGATTGGGAGGTTGCGATGCCACCCTCAGTCATGCTCAGGGTGGGGCCGATTGGGGGGTTGGGGCACCGCCCCCTGTTACACTCAAGGCAGGGTCGATGGGGAGGTTGTGGCACCACCCCCTGTCACTCACAGAGCAGGGCCGATCAGGGGGTTGGGGCACTGCCCCCTGTCACTCACAGAGCAGGGCCGATCAGGGGGTTGAGGAGCTCCCCCCTGTCACTCACAGAGTAGGGCCGATAGGGGAGTTGGGGCACCACCCCCTGTCACACACAGAGCAGGGCGGATCAAGGGGTTGGGGCGCTGCACCCTGTCACACTCAGGGCAGGGCCAATGGGGAGGTTATGGCTCTACCCTGTCACACACAGAGCAAGGCCCATGGAGGGGGGTTGGGGCGCCACCCTCTATCACCCACAGAGCAGGGTCGATCAGGAGGTTGGGGCACCGCCACTGTCACACTCAGGGCAGGGCCAATGGAGAGGTTATGGCTCTACCCTCTCACACACAGAGCAGGGCCCGTGGGGGCAGGGGGTTGGGGTACCGCACCCTGTCACACACAGAGCAGGGCCGATCAGGGGGTTGGTGCGCTGCACCCTGTCACACACAGAGCCACAGGGCAATCGGGGGATTGAGGAGCTCCCCCCTATCAGGCACAGAGCAGGGCTGATCAGGGGGTTTGGGCGCTGCCCCCTGTCACGCTGATCCCGGTGCCGGGAGCCTCGCTGCTCCACTGATCCCAGTGCCGGGAGCCTCGCTGCTCTGCTGATCCCGGTGCCGGGAGGCATATTACCCTTTTACTATATAGGATAGAGGCCTGGTGCACGGGTCGGGGCTGGCTGGTTTGCCCTGAAGGGTGTCCTGGATCAGGGTGGGGGTCCCCACTGGGGTGCCTGGCCAGCTGGTGTGAGGGGATGATGGCTGTTTGCATCTGGTCACACCCCCTTCAGGGTGGGGATCCCCACTGGGGTGCCTGGCCAGTCTGGGTGAGGGGCTGAGGGCTGTTTTCAGGTTGGCGGGTGACTGAAGCTACCAACCGCTCCTTTTTTTCTTTTTTCTTTTTAAATTCTGGGCCAGCTTTAGCTCTGAGGCTCGGCTGCTGAAAGCAGGTTTCTGGCCTTTGTTTACCTTCTGTATTTGAAACAATGTTGCAGTCCTGCTGGCTGAAGCCTGGCTGACTGAAAAGAGGTTTCTGGGGTTTTGTTTAGCTTCTATATTTGTAACATAGTTGCTTAGAGTTGCAGTTGAGAGGCCGGCAAGGCAGGCGGGGAACCTGGCTTCCTCCGTCACTGGAGCAAGCAAGCCTCCCTGTTCACGTCAGCTGCCTGGCTGCCGGCCGCCATCTTGGTTGGCAGTTATTTTGCATATCTCAGTGATTAGCCAATGGGAAGGGTAGTGGACGTACGGCTAATTACCATGTTTCTCTTTTATTAGATAGGATAGGTAACATTTCATCTTTTCTTGCCGGAAGGGTTGCATCCTTGTAAGTTACTTTTAATCTCTTCTGGAATATTTATAAGGGTAAAATGAAAAGAACAGAAACAATTTTCAGCACTATTTAGAGTTTCCTGATGAAGTGGTCTTGGCTCTCCCTGTGAATGAGCCATGGGGTCAGGTGTAGCAAAGATGAGGACTGGTCTTGCTGAGCCCCAGCATTTAGTAAGACCCAGTGCTTTGCTGTTCATTGTCGAAGCTTTATGATTATTTAATTTCAACTTTCCAAAGAGATATCTATTTGTTCCAACCTCTGTGTTAAATTCAAATCAGAACCTGAATTTGGAATGTACTCTGAGCAATTCTGTAATTTATTCTATATTGTACACTAAACACCTGCTTGCCTCACATTTGGAGACTATGCTATTAGATCATCAATTAATGAAAACTTGGCTGAAATTTTAACATTAGCCTGGAAGGCAAGAAAGCAATTTGGCCCCAACTTGTCTTTCTAAATGTTTTTCCCCATTATTCCCTGAAGCACCAGCCAAACTAATTGGTGCCCTTGAAACATGCATTATGGTTTTTATCTCTATGCTTGTTTCTCCTGTGAACTGCATCTGGGTTAAGAACAATAGCTTACATTTACAGAGCACTTGTCTGCCAGGTATTGTAAATCCCTTTACTTGCACTGATCCTATCAGCTAGATATTATTATTATTTTCATTTTACAGATGAGGAAACTGAGTGCAGATAAAAGCTAAATTCCTTTTGTGTCTATATTTGATGTATCCATGTAAGCCAGCATTTATGAAATGTTTATAAGTGGAAAATTAAAAGACCAAAAATAAATCTATTTCCAGAAAGAGCTGTAATTCCAACCCATCCTGCTTATGCTCCCCAAATAAAATAAAAATAAAATCATAAATAAATAAAAATTGAAGAAAAAAAGATAATGTTAAGTAAAAAGAAAAGAAAAGTACTTTTGTTGAAATGTATCCATTTTACAGTAGGATGGCCATTCAGAGAATATGGTCTGTCATATTGCCAAAAGAGAGTACCCATTATTTAAAAAAATTATTGTAAACTTGAACAAAATTTGTCTAAAGTTTATTCTTACACATAACGAGTTAAGTAGTTATAAAATAAAGCATCCCCCTATTATTCCATCTCCCCTCTCCAGAAAAAATCCCTTTGCCTCTTCTAGCTTATTCTTGTGGAATTCACTTCCATATCTCTAAATAATATACTTCTTGCCCTAGCTGGTTTGGCTCAGTGCATAGGGTGTCGGCCTGAGGACTGAAGGGTCCCAGGTTCGATTCGGGTCAAGGGCACATGCCTGGGTTGCAGGTTTGGTCCCCAGTAGGGGGCATGCAGGAGGCAGCCGATCAATGACTCTCTGTCATCATTGATGTTTCTATCTCTCTTTCCCTCTCCCTTTCTCTCTGAAATCAATAAACATATATTTAAAAAATATTTTACTTCCTGGTTTTTTTTCCCAATTTTAGGCATGATATTGACTTCTTGCTATGGGAGTTATTTCTGTCCCCACTGTCTCCTATCCCCACTATGTGTGAGCCATTCCTCAGTACAACTATATGTAACTTTGATGAGATTAGTATTCAGTGTAAAAACTATTTAGAGTTGAACTATGTTGTAATAAACTAATTACATTTCCTTTTCTTCCTCCCCCCAAAAAAGTGAGATGTTCAATAATAACCTGAAGGAAGGGCCTGGTGTTTGGACGTATGGATTAGGTTAGATAGGAGCTGTTTGGGTCTCTGAAGCCGTGAGAATAAATGAATGAAGTCACCTCCGGAGAGTGTCTATAGTAAGAAGAGAAATGGCAGCCATTATATGAAGGCTGAGAGAAGACCAAAGCCAGAGGTATGCCAGTTTGTGCCTGATCTTGAAGGAAATGTACCCTTCTTGTTCCATTCTAAAATTCATCATCCATATGAGATCTTTCAATCTCAGAGATGCTGTGTGCACACCAACAGGCACTTGAAAAATGAGTGTTTTCTCTTACTTGGACTGGCATTAGAAGATGATGTTCGTTTTTAATGTCTTCACTTTTGAATAGAAAACAAGCGCATCTCACTGAGAGCGTGAGATGTTCAGGCGACAGCAACCATGTGGGTAACGGTGTGTGTGGAAGGTAGTGCTATCAAAGAGGCAACCTACTTTGCTTTGCGTTGGCGCTGTCTGAAGTGTTAGCGTACTGCTTTCAAATCTGCTTCCAGACTCCACAGGCGGAGAATGTCTTCTCAGTAGAGGACTCTCAATGCTCTCTCATCACACATACAATCCAAGTTGACTTACCATCCCACTTCCCACAGCAGATCCCAGCACTGCTGCCTTTTCTAAGTATTTTACTAAACTATCTCACTTTTAAAAACTATATTAGGAACTGGAGATACACAGCTCAGTCACAACACTACTGCTTGGCCCCTGACTCTTAAGCCTCCTCCTGAATATGATACTATTGTTCTTTGGTTTCAGCCACCATGGCTTTCTCCCAAAGTCTCTATCAAAACCCAAGACTTTCCCCAAGGCTCTTCTTTCCTGGAATCTTCACCAGCTACCTTGAGTCACACCTCACATCTGCAGTCACTGGAGCAAGCAAGCCTCCCTGTTCGCTTCAGTGCATGGCTGCCGGCCGCCATCTTGGCTGACAGTTAATTTGCATAAGGATATGCTGATTAGCCAATGGGAAGGGGAGCGGTCGTACGCTAATTACCATGTTTCTCTTTTATTAGTGTAGATAATATTTCATCTTTCCTTGCCGGGAGGGTTGCATCCTTGTAAGTTACCTCACATCTCAGACCTTGGTCACTTCTCCACAGAAGTCTCAGCTTTCCAGCCTCCTTCAGATCCTGTTATTACATCCTTTCCAAAGCCCGGGTTCTTTTCCTTTTGAAGTACGGTTTCTACTTGTGCGTCTTTATGTTTGATTAGATTAAAGTCTGTCTGTCCTGCTGAGCTGTAGGCTCCACAGGTGCCAGGGGCTATCTCTGCTCATCGTTATGTGATCAAGTGCTTGGCATAACTTCTGGCACACAATCAATGTCCTGAAGATAATAGTTGAATAAATGAATACATAGGTAAATCTCTTTAGCAGAGAAGACCACAAGTCAACAAACTATTATCGTACTTTATGGTCAGTTATGATAAATGTTGTTCAGGAGGATGTTGCTCTGCAGAGGAGAGCATCTGTTAGCTTTAGGCATGGTGGGTTGAGGGAGGACCTCTGGAATTGGTGATACAAGTTGGGAAGTAAAGTCAGAGTCAATTGAGGACACATTTTAATTAGATAAGAGTCCAGATTATGGCAGTATTGAAATTCGGAAATGGTGAGAGGTCGATGGGTTTGAGATATATGGGACATGGATGATGATGGTGTGTATGCTAAAGGGGGTGCTTAAGTAAGAGTCTAGCATACCTGAATGGTGCTGTCCTTCTGCAAGGAAGGGAATACAGGAAGTGAACAGGTACTCTGCACCTTTCCTAGCCATGCTTCTGATGCTCTCTCCTACCGGTCTTGTGTGGAAGTTCCTCATCTGGGGCCCCAGAACTACTGCTACCGTGTCCTGGATGAAATAACGTCACCTCTCTAAGGCATCAGATTCCTCCTCTATAAAATGGAGTGTTAATAGTACCGATCTTATAAGGCTGCTGTTGTGAAAATGACCTAAAGTAATAATACAAGCAATACACAAGGTCAGCACATAGTAAGGGCTCAATACTTATAACCCAGTACAACTAGTAGTTTTAAATTAGTACTTTAACTATAGTTGAGAAGACCCTTGCCAGCTGACCTGGACAGACTTAATCTCCCTAGTTTCTGGAGGAAAGAGAAAGAGAACGAGGCAGATAACTAAGGAGAGCCCAAGAGGAAAGGTGACATCGGTGAGACAGAGCCATGGTGAACACACATGCCTGACCCAGTTGCAGCTGCCCAGAGGCCTGCTATGAGCCACATCTGCTCTTGGGTTTTGAGGCCCTAATACATTCTCACAATAATTCTCTTTTCATTTGAGCTACTACTAAGAAGACTTAGGTTTCTTGCATCCTAAGAATGTTGATGAGAGCAGCATTAGCATAAAGCAAAATTATTTTATAGTAAGAAGGAGAGCATGAATGACAACTTCTAAGTTGGCACATGTAGGCAATTCTACATTTGAAGGAAAATGACCTTCCTTTAAGTGAGTGGCTGGTTAACCATACAATCATTTTACCAGCCTAACTAATATTAGTTGACATTGAAATTTAGTCCATTAAATCTTACCATTAATTTTTTAAAATAATGCAATAATGAAAATGTCAAATAACACTAGGGATTATAAGTGAAATAGTTATGTTGGGGAAAGTGAGAATGTTCCACCAATGTCCTAACTCCATTGGAGATCTTAATTCAATCTAACCTTGTATAATTGGTACATGAAATTTCCTTTCCATGTCCATCCCACCCAATAGGAGCCCAGGTCTCTCCTCTGGCTTCCTGGTTTTGTAAGTGTCCTGGGGAAACCTATTCAGGATGAAATGTGAAGGAGTGCTTAGGACACTGGTGGTTATGATTCCTGTTGGACAGTCAGTGCGCCATATGCTATATGCTATTCATGGATGGTCTAATTGGAAGACAACCAAAAGGATATGAAGAGGGAGTGCTGAGCTGTCATACATAATGCTCTCTTGGTTGGCAGTTGGAGAGGTGGTCTACCAGGGGTGACACGTCTCTCTGATGGTGGTGGCAGAGAGCCTTTGCTCCAGTGAACCACACTTCTCTTACTCCTGTGGTTCCCCCTCCCTCAGCTCACAGCATACATCATAGTCTGGGGGTAGGAAAAAAGTAATTCTTCAATTTATGTCTAAGTATTTAAATGGCTTTTGAACTTAATCATCAAATATTTGGGTCTCTGTTCTTTGGTTAGTGGGTAACTAATGTTTCATTGTTTGAGCTTGGGACAGACCCTCAAAAACTCAAGGAGCTGGAAAGGATGGAGGAAGACACCATTAATTTTCAAAATAGTATCCATCCTCATGAGTGTCTACACAGCCTTAGCTGGAATGACCGGCATCTTCCACATAGAAATGTACTGATATTCTCAGCAGCTTCCAGTGCTACTGCAGAAGGACAGGCTATACATTTCCCGAGAACTGTGAAAGAACAAGCCGCACTCGTTATTCATATGGAAAGCACATAAGTAACACAGGGCCTGAAATCTTGCCTTGTCTAGGCTGGAGCCCAGCTAGAGGGCTGGGAGCTGACTCCTTAGATTTAGAACAAGAACATCTCCCCCGCCCTTTCTGAATAGAAAAAAAATGAATAAAGTGCTCTCATTTCAGACAAGAGCAGGTCTTTGAAAACACCTGAGTTCCTTGGATGGAAACCAATGACTTTGAGGCTACTTTAGGGAAATTTTCTTGTTGATGAATTTGAGATTATTGTAACCAAGTACATCACAGCTACGTACATGACAGGGTTTGTGTGTGCCATGCCATGATGTCTCTCTGTCTCTCTGTCTCTCTCTCTCTTACACACACACACACACACACACGAATGACAAATAATTGTGCAGAGAATTTTATACCTCCCAAGTGACTACTTATGATGGAACATACTGTATTTAGGCCCAATTATATGCACTAAATATACTTTTATATATAGTTTGAAGTGACATCAAGACATCAAAATCTTTATATTTCTTAGATAATATCAAGATTAATTAATTTGATCCTGTTAAGGAAATGCAGAGTATTATACATCCAATAATTGTTGCTAAATAAAGTTACCACCAATAGATATAATGCATATAATTTGTATTATGTTCCCCAAACATCCAGTCTCATTACAAAATTTGGTATTTCTCTTCTCTCCTTTTAGTGAATCAAATAAAGAAAAGTAGCTGAGTTTGTAAGCTGTTTATCACTGAGTATGACTTACATGTAATTTTTCTCCCTTCCCTCCTTAATACTGGGTATTACCAACCTTTTTATCTCTGCCCATTTGATTGATGAAATATTGTGTATTAGTGTTTAATTTATACTTCCTCAATTAAGTGATGTTGAGCATTTCCCCATGTTTACCGGCCACTCTTTCACTGAAAGAGTGAACTATATAAGACAGTTATTTGTACTTAAAAATACAAATTCAGACCATTTTATATAAAACGATACCATTTTCATTTATCAAGTTTTATGTATGGGCATATATAGGTCTGCATGTATATAGATATTTTCTGTAATATACACAGAAATATGGGAACAGTTGTTCCTTCTGATAATTAAGATATGAGAGTACTGATGGGGGAGGGAGAAAGAGGGGGCTACTGATATTTTTATATTTTCTTTGCTATTTTTGTATACATGCTTTTATTTCTACTTATACCCAATTATGTGTATTATTTTTATACTATACAGAATTGTTTTCCAAAAAAATTAATTTGCTTATTAACTTGAGAATAGTAGGGGGGACTGTGAGCCAGAGCTATCCATTCTGCTGTCTTCAGCAATCAGGCAGGTAACATGCATGTGCCGGAGCCAGGTATGATCATAGGCGTGGTGAGCCTGTGGGAACTGAGAGGCACACAATGTCACATTCCCATCACTCTGCTGCCCTATGGAACAGGCCTGAGGGTGGTGTCTGCCCGTGGGCTGTGAGCTGGCAATGGCTGCTCTACACTATAAAGCAATGACATCCACTATCAGAGGTAGGGGACCAGCTGAAGATGGAATTCACACTCTTTATTACGCGAAGGAACAGGTACAGAGACTGACGTTTAGTATGAAAAACTGTGTCCATTCTTGCACGTCCTTCCTCTCATTCCTCTTACTAACACAGGCTTCCTAATTTCTCTTACCCAAGCAGTGTTAAGTGTCAAGTAGGGGAGCACAAGAAAATTCATATGTAATTCAGAAATTATACCTGAAAAATGCCACCGTCTTCTAATAAAAATGACTGGATCTCCTTTCACAAATGCCTCCTGATAAAGCCCACTGAGCTCGGCATTCATAACAAGCCAGAACCTTCCTTGATAGAACAAAGCAAGTTTCAAATGACGACGTAGGAAGAGAGCAAGGAGCACTGCTGTGGCCCGTCCCAGACCCACCTCCACAATTCATTCCTTGGTATTTCATTGTGTGGGATGGTAAGTAACAAATGGCAGAACCAAAGCAGGCCCTCTTCCCTCCCCTACAATGTTTCAAATCTGTGACTAACAACAAGGGCTTAAGCTTTTCATATTGTCTTTGCTCAGGAAGGTCTCTAGATGGTTCCAAACTACAGCTGAGTCTGCCATGTCACTGAGACATGAGCCTGGTCAGCCAGCCTTAGGGAAAAGCACTGAGCTCTTGGCATAGCCGTTCTCAGCTAGCCCGGGAGACCTACAAAAACACTTAGAGAGACGAAAACAGAACGTCCTCTATCTGGTTGGTACCAGCATGGCCCAAAGTCTAATGTATAGGACACTGGGTCTGCAGGATGCATTACAGAGAAAGGCTCTCTCATAAAACATGTGTACTTGAAATATCGGTACATCACTTTGTAAAATATCTGATTGTCTAACGGTTAGACTCTAACCACCATGCTGTACCCCTGAAACTAATACAACATAATAATTAATGTAAACTGTAATTGAAAAAAAGAAAAAATTTAAAAAGAAAACGTTTGAAAAATACTGTGTTCAAGCTCCTCAAGCTTCTTATCTGTGGAACGTCTCAGGACCTTACTTGCTGTCATGGTTTGGAAGCTAAGAAGGGGCTATTTCACGCCACATTCATCATATACATTCCATGGTCTTCTACAGAGAACTGGTGCTGAATTTCAAGTTTCCTCTGATCCCAGACCTTTTTCTCCACCACATTTGTTTCTAAGGAATATGATGGTATGTGGTCAAGAAACTTTTATCAGGGTATTTCCATGGTAAAGAATGATCTCCAGAAGCAATTTTTTTGCAGAGATTCTGGTTCTTAAATTATATATAATGTACTTGAAAAAAGTTGAAGTCTCAATCTACTAAATAAGTTTTATTTAGTTAAAAATAGTTATAAGCTGTGAGCCTGAGTACAAACTGTTGTTTGGAAGGATGAAGGACCCAGTCTTATGGATAGATGCTTTAATATGTCTTCTCAGTGTCTAGTCTCTTACTTCTCTCTTTTGTTACAGTTCTTTCTGATTTTTCCTTCCGATGGCCCTGTCTGTCTTCTTCCTTGTGTATCTGTTTGTCTTCCTGGGTTTAGCCTTGTGCATCTTTATTTCTGTCTCTCTTGCTCTGATCCTGGAGGCTAAGTATGATGAGCAAGGAGCAGTGTCTTGATATATTGTGGGGGTTTTTCTTCACAGAAATAGGTACGATGGCTTTCTCATTATGTTAACTGTGCTCTAATAGTTAACATCAGAAATCTGGGGTTTCCATAACTGAAAATTACAAAGTTACATGTTATAAGCTGACTTCTTCTTGCTGTTGCCTTTGGCTTGTATCCCAGTATAAAAAGACAAGAATACCAAGTAAAGTTTGCTAGCCATCAGAGTCATTAAAATGGTCATAATTTACACTGAATGGAAAAGAAAGGCCTATGAACTTATCATGGGGATTTCTCTTAATTAGGTTGATACTAAAATCCACCATTGGACAAAAAGACCTCCTCTACTAACCAGTAGTTATAATCATTTTTCACATATTTCTCTAAGTTAGAAATAGACATAAATTACATGAGAATAAACCCTAGAGAAAAATTGAATGAAAGTTTCCCCGTGAAAGTAATTTTATCCTCTATGCCTTAAGCACTGAAGCTTTAGTCATTCTCTAAAACTGAAATCATATTTACAAAGCTGCTTCTTATGTAGGGCAATCAACCAACCATCCTTAAGACACAGGAAGGGAAGAGGCAGGTACTGCCCAAAGTGAAGCATGGTAGTTTCGAAAGTGTCCACCTGGTTAGACTTTCTTCCTCTTCTCAAAGCCCCTGGGTTAGAACCTGTGCAATGTTAGATCCTGGTTTGGCTGTGATTGATAGTCGGAGGCCCTGGAGTCAGGGAGCCCAGGCGACCTCCTGCTCTGCCACTGCGGGCTGCGGGGTGTTGAGCAAGCCTCCAAATCTCTGTGGCTCGCTTCTTGATGGGTAAAATGGAAAAATGGAAGGATATACCACATGGGCTTGGAGTTAGAATTAAATAAATGTACAGACTTGAAGGACGTGGAAAAGTGGTAAGCCTTCAAGAAAATGTTAGCCATTATTTTTATTATTGTCATCATTATTTTTATTAATTATATTCCATTAATTTTAAAATGTTGAGCTGGATATTCTATGCCATTACAGATCAATTAGAATAATAAAGCATATTTTAAAAAGCCTCTTTTATGTTTGTTTGTTTTCCATATCTGCTTGGAAAAGGTCTTCCCTAAAGTAAATAATTATGTTTTGAAACACCATCTCTTGTTTGTGAACTTTTATTTTATTTTAGGTTTAGTCCCTGGAAAGTACAACTGACCTGGGAACAACATGGGTTTGAACGGTGTGTGTTCACTTATACGTGAACCTTTCATATCAGTCGGCTTCTCATCTGTGGATTCAACCAACCACAGATCAAAAAGCAGTTTTGCATTTCCAACCATGGTTTCCAACCATGAATTTGAAATACAGCTTTTGGTTCTTGGTTGGTTGAATCCAAGGTATTGAAGGGTACACTCTAGAGTCAAAAGTTATACTCAGATTTTCAGCTACTTGGGGCTGAGGGGGGGAGGTGAGGGTGGCACCCCTAACCCCAGCATTGTTTAAGGAGATTAAGAACTGTAATTGGAGATTAATAGAAGGTTGTACATTATAGTCTGAGTTGGTCTCAACCAAAGATATTGAATAAGGGTGTCCCCACCCCCATTTTGGGTTATAGAATAATTAAAACACTTTAAGGTGTGGATTAAACTATAAAGGCATATTCCTTCAGAATTATGCTAGCCCCAAGTCCAAGGTATCCTGATTTTTATAATATTTACAATGAGTACCCCCAAATTTAAGTTGTTGAGTATGCTTTTTGCTATTTTCAGTCACTAGCCAATAGAATATCATTTTAAAACTAAAATTCACTACTTAAAAATTTCTCCAAATATCATAAATCACACTTTTAAATAAGTTGCTAAGATTGTACTGCAGAATTCATGTCCCATTTAAAATGATCTGGCTTCAGGTTTGGAATATATGCTTATTACTATAATCCAATATATGCTTATTTTAAAATCTTCTGTTCCTCTGCTTTTGAAAGTACTGTAGAAATTGCCACTGACCCACACTTTCAGAGGAAAGCGAGTAACAGCCATCAGAACCCTTGCGATGGGAAAGGCACCAGGTGCGACAGATTATGTTTAGGACAAATGTGCTTCATGGACCGACAAGTGCTGTCAAGGGCAGGGGCTGGTTCTAGGCTTCCTGAGCTGAGGGAGATAAGCGCACTAAGCCCCATCTATGCACCAAAGTGGGACATAGCTACATAAACGGTGGTGATTCTCCCTGAATCTATGTGGCTACTGACAGAGATGTCCGAAGAGTGTGTATTAAGGTGGGAAATGCTCATCATATAGCAAATGAAACAAACTGCTGGTAAAACAGTACTACAATATTTTAGTTTAATAAAATACATAGTATGTGAGTTTCTCTTTAATAAGGGGTAATGCTGGAAAGCGGTGCACATGTTACCTTATAAAGCAATGATAATCTTTGAGCAACAATATTATGGGTGATTTTAATGTACAGATGCATTTTTTTTTTTTAGTTTTCAAGATTCCTAAAATGAACATGCATGTATTCCTGAATATGGCATTCGCTATATCCAGGATAAATGGTCAGAAGCAGTTCCAAGAAAAGTTGGTGACTAAAATGCCCCTGTGTTGAATTAACATAAAAATAGGACTTCATGAAGCAATGCCTCCTCCTGTGAAACAGGAAACAGAAGCCATCATTTAACGAGCACTGGATGGGAACTGGCCATCATGCAGAACACAGTGTGCACATGACTCCCTTAACTGTGTGAAGTAGAAACAATTATTATCCCCATTTTACAGACCAGGAAGCAGGTTAGAAAAGAAATGTCACTCGCCCAAGGTCATGGCTTAATTACTGTACCAGAAATATTAATTTACATACACACTTCAGACTTAACATGCATGTAGAGATCTAGGCCATTAAGTCCATTTTGATCATAGCAATACACAGACTTGCCATCCATGGCAGCGGATCCTAGGAAACCAGCCAGCGGGAGACTCTGGAACACTTTATTCTTTGGCTTTCACTTGGAAGATAGAGACTAATAATCCTCGTGCCCGAACCTACCACCCTAAAGGTTCAGAGTTTCCCACGCCAAACAGACCTGCTCTGAGAGACAAATGCTACCATGACACGGCCTAGCTTCTCTCAGAATGAGGCCAGTTGCCACCCCTCTGCCAGCAGACACAGCATCCCCCTCGGCGCCTGGCATCCAAACCCTGAAGGCAGTTACAGCTCTCGATCATTAGAGACAAAAATGAACTGAAACGAAATGGGATTTATAATTAACAGACTCAGGGCTTTCTTTGGCGAGAACAGGAGAAACCATCATGGTTTTATGTTTATTGGTTTCTAGGACCAAGAGTTTTCTCTGGTGAGAGGGTGAGGCAGCTTTTCTGGTCTAGCCGCCTGCCTTCCCCACACTGGAGGTGCCTCGTTGTGTTGACTGGGATTTAGAAATAACCACATGCAGGTTCCTCAATTGCAGCTCCACTGACATTTGGGGCTGAATGACAGTCTGTGGTGGGGGCTCTCTGCATTGTAGGATGTTTAGCAGCATCTACCCACCAAATGCCAGGAGCACCCCTTAGTTATAACAAATGTCTGGACTGAAATGTCTCCAGACATTGACAAATAAACCCCGAGGATCACCCCGATGGAGAACTCTAGTTCACGGTGTGTTTCCTCTCCTCACTTAAAAAAAAAAAAGCTTGACCTTCCCACAGAAGAGAATGGGCACCTGTGCATGCCACATAAGTTCATTAAGTTTGTTCCTTTGGCTGATTGGGCAAAGGTTGGCATGTGACCCAAGCTGGGCCAATCATATTTAGTGTTTTCAGAGAATGCATTTAAGACATAAACGGAGTCAAATATATTTGGGACATATGATGCTGAGGGAGTTCAGAGCAGGCACAATGGAAATAAAAGCCTCACGCCGTCCTTGAGTTATAGGGAGGCAAAGGTTCAAATCCTCAAAGAGGGAACCAGTCCACACAAAGGAGAATGAAGGAAACAGGTCAGAAACAAAGCAAAGCAGATGGAGAATTTTTGAATTCTCCAGGCAGCTGAGGTTTGGCTGAATTTCCTGTGACCGGCTCGCCCAGAATTTTTCTATTTTCTTAAAAAATAACTTCATCTTTACTTGGCCCAGTTTGAGAGTGTTTCTCTTACCAACTACATAGTGATTCATAATGAAAATCCGTAACAGGAGCCAATCTGGAAGGCTTTTTACCATCTATATCAGGAGGCAGAAGAATGAGCCCTGAGCCAGAAAAGTCAAGCTCCAATTCCTGCCGTGTGACCCTGAGCATGTGACTCACTTCTTTAATCCTGATTTCCTTACTGAAGAGTTTGGAGGTCAATTCATATGTAGCTCTAAAATGATAAAAGCTGAAGCTGCCAAGAGAAAGGTGTGGTCCCTTTGAACCTTCGACTCACTGTTTGATAGATCATATAAAATTGCTTTAAAGATGGTGCTCAAGACCTAGTATTACTAGGTCAGTTACTCAGGGATCAAGAGTTAGTTAAGCCCAGCCGGTGTTGCTCAGTGGTTGAGCATTGACCTATGAACCAGGTGGTCACGGTTCGATTTCCAGTCAGCACTGTGCCCAGGTTTCGGGCTCCATTCCCAGTGGGGGTTATGCAGGAGGCAGTCGATCAATGATTCTCTATCATTGTTGATATTTCTATCTATCTCCCCCTCTCCCTTCCCTTTGAAATCAATAAAAATATATTAAAAAGAAAAAGAGTTAGTTGAGCTATGACTTATCATCCATGAGACACTGAAAATTACTTAACCCTTCTAAGCCTCACTTTCTTCATGAATTAAATGCAGGGCAAGTGTACCTGTGCCAGGGGTCCCTGTCTCCTGGTCTTCAAGCCCTGGCCCATTTCCACACTGAATGCAAGGGCTGGTGTGTATAACCAATAGGTTATCATGGAAACTATGACGTGTCACTTCTGAGCTTAGATTGTCAAAAGGTCATTTTGGCTTCTGTATTGTTCTCTTGGCTCACGCACTCTGGGGGAGGCCAGATGCCATGTTGTCAGGACGCCAAGCTTCTACAGAGAGGTCCCCTGGCGAGGAGCTGGGGCCACCTGCCCACAGCCAGGTGAGAGAGCCGTGTTAGAGTCGTCTTCCAGTACCAGGCGGGCTGGGACCGCAACTCCAGGAGAAACCCTGAGCCAGAACCAGCCAGCAAAGGTGAATTCTTGACCCACAGAAACTGAGATAATGTCTGCTGTTTAAAGCTGCTAAATGTGGAGGGTAATTTGTTGCAGAGCAAATGATCTAGTGCATGAGAAGTGTTTAGGACAGTGCTTGGCACACTCCATCAAGAATGTACGTGAAGCACCGAGCATATAGTAAATGCTCATTAAATATGTGTTATATGAATGTTAAGTATTGTTTTCTTACTACCATTATCACCCACATCATTGTATGCAACCTCAATCCACAATCACTTCCCAAATGAGCTGGATTCTCACATTTCTTCTCTAAAATTGTGAAAATAGAGCTACTTAAAAATGTGATAGCCCGAGAAACAAGAATTCAAACTCTATTCTGAGGGCTGGCATTTACTCTGGATGCTCCTTATTGACTATCCTGAGCCACATTTAGGTGAAACAGAAATATATGTTGTGCCTGGTAAGCACCCGGAGAGAGAGGTAACACCAGTGACTCACCGTCCACACAGGAAGGCCGGTTCCTGGTCGTTCCGGCCACTTTCCCAGGTAGACAGGAGCACTTCACCGTCTGCGACCGCTCCTCGATGCGGTTCTTATTACAGCATCTGTGCGCGGCTATCACTTCACACGTCCCTCCTTCTGGCGAGAGAGAAAGAATAGGGCGTCTGATAAGAGGGGATTCAAACGGCCATTTATGCCTGTGGGGATCCGTGGGGAAGGCTGGGGAAATGGTGTAAGGGAGAGAAATGATAGAAACAGCCACCCTGAGATCTAATTCCTACGGGAGTCTTCCCACCCTCTCCATGTAACATGTACATATACATGTAGACACAATTACGTACAAGGTCTGTGTGATCTTGAGGAGGACAATGGCATTGCAATACACTTCAAATGCAACAAAGGCACCACGCAGAGCCCCGGGGAGGGCGACTCGGGGCTGGCGTGTTGAAAGGCCGAGCTCAGCGAGCGCCTGGGGCTGCCACAGAGAAAGGGGCGGCCTGACTTGAGTGCCTGAGACTATGGGAGCTCACTGCTGGGTTACCTTTGATTTGCGATTCTCTGCGCTCCCGTTAATGGCAAGCACCTGCTCCTCCAGCGATGCAGCGCCTGCAGAGGTGGGAGGACTGCCCAGGATTTCTCTCTCCCTCCGGCTGCCTGCCCTCTCTTAAGGGGGCGCCATAGAACATCTTACTGGGAGTCATTTCCCCAATCCAGATCCATTCCAGAAATTATAGGAATAACCGCTGGGGAAAATAGGTCTGTGCTGTAAATGGCACCTCAAACCAGAGACCGAAGCAGAAGGCTTCGCTGGTTGCTGCAGGCCAGCCATGCATTCCTCAGCGTTCCTTGGCACCTGTTCATGTCTGTCCCTCTCCTCCGGGTTCTTCCCGGGCGCACTGCCGTGACTGTGACTGTGAGGTTTGGTGAGCATTCAGGTGGGCCTGTCCTGCCTGCAGGGCATCCCGTTCCCAGGGGACATAAAAGACACTCCAGGTGACCAAGAATCAGAAATTATCTTCCCAACATCAAGCTTCGCATTTAGAAAAACTGTTTTTCTTTTGACAAGAATCAGCCATAACATTTATGATTCTTGGCATTTAGGATTCAGTTGGCAGAAATGCATCACGCATTTGCTAAGCAACCACTATATACAAGTTACTGTGTTATAAACTGTATGGGAGCACTTAAATAAGGGAAAAAAAGAAATTAAGAAAAAAGAAAGAAAAAAAATCATTGATAAAAGGTGGGGGCGGGGAGGAAGGAACGAGGACTGAAGGCAGCTCCTTCCTGTCCTAAAATGTACAGTGTAATCAGTGCTCCTCAGTGCAGGGGTGGGGGCTGAGGTGGTCTGACTATTTGTCCTACCCACTAATGATATTTGACAAAACTGGAGACATTTTTAATCATCATGACTGTGAAAGTTGGATGAAACTTTCCATCGGTTGCCTCCTGTACATTCCCCGACCAGGAATCGAACCCACAACCTGGATATGTGCCCTGACTGGAAATCGAACCGTGACCCTTCAGTGGATGCTCCAACCAACTGAGCCACACCAGCCGGGGCACATCACTGTTGCATTCAATATGTTGCTCAAAATATTCCAACTTTGGCCACTGAGCTCTTTCAGGTGATTTCTGTGTATTCCCCTTTCCCCTTTTCTTGAGCACTTCCTTACTTTCTGGTGCTACAAGACCCTCCAGATTTACCTCATTTATGTCCTATGCTGGTCCTAGAATCAGCCATTTCTCTAAGGAGACTGTCATTTAATAATATTAAATACATTATTTATATTATTAAATTATTAACTAGAGGCCCAATGCACGAAATTCATGCAAGGGGCTCTGCCCTCGCAGCCCCAGCTTCATCCAGAAGGTCATCCGGAAGGATGTCCGGAAGGTCGTTTGGCTGCCTGGTCTAATTAGCATATTATGCTTTTATTATTATATATATTAAATAATATATTATATTATTAATATATTATTAATATTAAATAACGTTATTTATTTAAAATTATTTAAATGATTTATAATTTTTCAATTAAAGTTGACATTTATTATTATACTAGAGGCCTGATGCATGAAATTTGTGCAAGGGGCTCAGCCCTCGCTGCCGCAGCAGCTGCCTCGGCCCTCCCAGCCTTGGCTTCGTCCAGAAGGTCATCTGGAAGGATGTCCGGAAGGACATCCAGAAGGTGGTTCAGCTGTCTGGTCTAATTAGCATATTACACTTTTATTATGATGATTAATTTCAGGTGTGTAGCATAGTGATTAGACATTTATATAATTTACAAGGTGACTTCCCCAATAGGTCTTGCACTCACCTGACACCATATATAGTTATTAAGATACTACTGATTATATTCCCTACACTGTAATTTACATCCCCATGACTATTCTGTAACTGCCAATTTTTACTTTTTAATCCCTTCACCTTTTTCACCCAGCTCCCCAAACCCCTTCCCATCTGGCAACCATCTGTTTATTCATTCTATCTATGCGTTTGTTTCTGTTTTGTTTGTTTATTTTGTTTTATAGATTCCACATTAAGTGAAATCATATGGTAGCTGTCTTGCTCTATCTGACTTATCTCATTTAGCACAATACCCACTAGGTCCATTTATGTTGTCACAAATAGTGAGATTTCATTCTTTTTTATTACTGAGTAAAATTCCATTGTCTATATATACTACATCTTCTTAGCCAATCCTTTTTCAATTGGGGCATTTAATCCATTTATATTTAAGGTAATATATAGTTATATAGAGATATGTGTAATCCATTTACATTTAAAGTAATATATAGGTATGTAGTTCCTGCCATTTTATTAATTGTTCTCTGTTTTTATAGTTCTTCCCCATTGCTTACTAGAGGCCTGATGCAAGAAATTTGTGCCAGAGTAGACCCAGGTGCCAGCACTGGCTTCTCTCTGGCACCTGGGACTCGGGCTTCCCTCCGGCTGCATCTGGAAGGACAGAAGGACGTCCGGAAGGACGTCTGCTCTAATTAGCATATTACGCTTTTATTGTTATAGATTCTCTGCTCTTGCATGTTGATGACTTTTTGTAGTGTTGTATTTGGATTCCTTTCTCATTGTTTCTTGAATATCTCTTATAGACTTTTGGGTTTTGGTTTCCATGTACTTCATGTATACCACGCTACATCTATAATAGTCTATTTTAATTTGATCATCACTCTAAAATTACTACCACTTTTACTCACCCCTTCTATGTTTATGTTTTGTCATTATTTTTTATTTCTCTTTTGTGTGTGTATTTGTGTGAATTCTTTAATTTACTGTTAAAATTATATGTGATCTTCTTACATTTGCTGTTTATTTTATTTATTTTTTTTAAATATATTTTATTGATTTTTTACAGAGAAGAAGGGAGAGGGATAGAGAGTTAGAAACATCGATGAGAGAGATCGATCAGCTGCCTCCTGCACGCCCCCCACTGGGGATGTGCCCGCAACCAAGGTACATGCCCCTGACCGGAATCGAACCTGGGACCCCTCAGTCCGCAGGCCGACGCTCTATCCACTGAGCCAAACCGGTTCGGCTACATTTGCTGTTTAAAAACAATATTTTTATTGATTTAAGAGAGAGAGGGAGAGGAAGGGAGGGATGGAAACATCAATGATGAGAAACATCATTGATTGGCTTCTCCTGCATACCCTTTACTGGAGATCGAGCCTATAACTCTGGCATGTGCCCTGACTGGGAATTGAACTATGATTTCCTGGTTCATGGGTTGATGCTTAACCACTGAGCAATACCAGCTGGACCCTACATTTTCCTTTTAAGCTTTATACTAGTTTTAGTGTTGGTTGATCCACTGCTTTTGTCAGTGAGAATTATTTTTTTTTTTGCGATATTTTCTCATTTATATTTTAAATTTTTTTCTCCTTAAAAATGTTCCTCTAACAATACTGGTTTGGTAGTGATGAACTCATTCAGCTTTTTCTTCTCTGGGTAGCTCTTTACATGTTCTTTGATTCTAAATGATAGTTTTGCTGGATGGAGTTATCTTGGTTGTAGGTCCTTGCTTTATATGACTGAATATTTTGTACCAATCCCTTCTGTTCTGCAAAGTTTCTGTTGAGAAATCAGGTGATAGCCTAATGGGAACTCTCTTGTAGGTCACTGCTTTTCTCTTGCTACTTTTGTACTGGGCTGAATATCTGGCACTTAGGCCAGACGGGGCACGCTGTGCTGTCTGTTCCTAAAACACATAGATAGGAAGGTACTGACATCAGGCCAGGCCTTGAGATATGGTCTCATGGCCCCTTCCCGGCACTCTGTACTCTTTGTTTCTAGAACACATAGATAGGAAGGTAGTCACTGTATGTTGCTATACTGTGTCGAGAACTAATTATGTAAACAAGGCTTTGTAACTAACTTTGTGGTTTTTGCAAATAAAAATGCTGTAACTCTTGCAGTCAGGGCTGCAGTTCAGCCTCTGCTTTGGCAGGGTGCTGTAACTGTAGTCAGCTAGCCAGCTTAATAAAGGCTCTTAAATTTAAATTCTGAGTCGGTGGTCTATCTCGCTAAGTGAACTCATAACACTTTTATAATTTTCTCTTTGTCTTTAATCCTTGGCATTTTAATTATGATTTGTCTTGGTGTGAGCCTCTCTGTGTTCATTTTGTTTGAGACTCTGTGATTTCTTGATTTGTGTGTGTATTTCCTTTACCTGGCTAGTGAAATTTTTTGTCATTATTTCTTCACATAGGTTTTCAATCCTTTCTCTCTCTCTCTCTCTCTCTCTCTCTCTCTCTCTCTCTCTCTCTCTCTTCTCCTTCTGTGATCCCTATGATATGAATGTTGTTACACTTAGAGTTGTCCCAGAAGTCTCTTAAGCTATCCTTATTTAAATGTATTTTCTGCTACCTTGTCTACCAAATTGCTGATTTGATTGTCTATTTAGTCTGATCTGCTATTGGTCCCATCTGATATATTTTTAATTTTAGTTATTGCATTCTTCATTTCTGACCAGTCCTTTTTTATGCTTTCCATCTCCCTTTTTATGCTTTCTATCTCTTTGTTGAAGTTCTCACTAAGATCACCTATCCTTCCTCTGAGTTCATGGACACTCCTTATCAGCTGTATTTTTAACTCCACCTCTGATAGATTGTATCCAGTTTGTTTAGTTTCTTTTTTGGAGTTTTGTCCTGCTCTTTCATTTAGGGCACATTTCTTTGTCTTATTTTGGGTTGTTTCCCTGTATTTGTTTCTATGTATTAGGTAGATCTGTTATGAGTCCCAGTATTAGCAGAGTAGCCTCATGCAGCAGGTGTCCTGTGGGACTAGTTTTGTGGTCTCTCTAGTCCCCTGAGCAAAGTGCTCCAGGAGTGTATCTTGTGTGTCTGAGACTTGATTGTTGTTGGCATATTGGTGGGTGGGATTGACCCTTAGGTTGACTGGCTGTGAGAACTGGCTATGACTATGGCAGACAAACTTTTGTGTGAGGCTTACCCCATGGAGTGGGATTCACTTTAGCAGGCTCAGGTGTCAAGTCTGCCCTTTGGGTGTGATGTTTGTGGCATTAATTGGGTGGTCTTCTTGTGTGGTCTGAAGTTTGCCACCAAGTAAATTGATTCTGGGGCATTGGGGTAGGGACTCTGGTTAAGGCCAAGTTTAGCCACTGCCTGTGTCCAGTCCAGGGCCACCTGGTAGGAGCTACAAAGTGATCTGCACTTGCTAAATGCCTATGCTGAGCTTGGAAGTGCCTGGGAATGGCTATGCTATGAACTGAGACCACCTGCCTCTAGTACAAGGCTTGGAGTTACTTAGCCAGAGGCATGGAGCATGTCAAGGCCAGCTGCTGCTTGTTTGGGTTTTGGTATCTTAGAGAAATTTAGGAAAGTCCGCAGTGTGGACTCAGGCTGGATGCTTGTTTGGATTACCTCTTAAAGAGGATCTGTGGATTGGGTGGGGCAGGTACTCAGAGAATTACCAGGGTGGGGCAAGAACAGTGTTAATCAGGTTAATGCAGACTCAGATTTGGTGGCAGCCTGCACCTGCAGGTTGTGTGGGGTGAGGGCTCAACAGAGAAACAATGGTACCTGCCTGAGCCTTAGTCCTAGAGAAAACTGCCCTTCCAAGCCTCCCCTTGAAACCAGAAAACTCAGTTCTTCCCTGTATGTCCCTGATGCTTTGTGGATGCTTTCCCTTCGCTGGAGCTTAGGGCCAGTGTTTGTGAGCTGGTGAGTTTGTGTGCAGGCCTGTTAAGAGGACTCCTGGGTCTACAGCAGCCCTCTGCCTCATCTGAAAGGAATCCCTGGTTTTCACATCTAACTGCTGTGGGGACTCCTCCTCTAGGCACTGGTGCTCTGAGCTGAGGAGCCCAGTGTTTGGCTACTGGGATCTTCCCAGCTGAGCTATCCCTCCTGATTCTTAACTGCCACGTGTAGGTGTGGGACCAATTGCTTTCATGTCTTTACTCCTCTTACCAGGCTCCATGTTGCTTCTCCTTTATATGCTTAGTTATAGAATTTGTGTTCATCTAGTGTTCAAGTGGTTGTTCTATAATTTAGTTATAATTTGGATGTGGTCACGGGAGGAGGTGGACCCAGTGTTTATGTAGTATGCCATCTTGACCAGAAGTCCCAGTCAGGGTATTTAAAAAAAACAACAACAACATTAGAGTACATGGAACTGAATACCTGAAATAGCATTTAATTTGAGCAGGCTTCCATCTCCAGAGAGAGACCTTATTCTATGTTGCAATGCAGCGCAAATGGGTATTTTAAAGCCAGTAACTGATGTGATCTGAATATTGCTCTAGAGTGACCAACTAGGCTGCTGTTTTCAGTAGTGGTTAGAGAAGTGCAAGGTGCCAAACGGAGGGAACAAAAAGCCAATCGATGCAAGATTATGAGCAGGAAGAAAGGAGGCTTGAACTGGGTGGTTGAAAGACAATCTCAGTCTCACCACATGCCCATCATTGGGATTAGAGTTAATAGAACAACAGTGTTAATCACACATTACACTCTTTAACACAGACACCTACAATTAGGTCCCTTTAGCTTGTAATTGTCAGCTGCAAGTTCCCTCAGTCAAGTCAGTAATAGCTGGTTTTTTCGTCATGAAAATACCACTAATTTAAAAGTAACCATTTGACTTTAATACAAGACTAAAGGAATGCTTATGACTGAAAACAGCGCAAAGCTTATGAAAGGTCTAGGTCGTATCTTGAATCTTATTTGATTTACAGTCAGTCCAGCAGACCCAGTGATAGACATGCCAGACTGTCTGAATTACTGCACTGACTTAAATAATATGAACAACAAGGTGGCCCCAGGAAGCCAAAACTCAGTCCCTCCCAGCACAGTGTGAATGAAGAAAAGGGGCAGCTCTGTGTCATCTCAGTGCTCACTGCCATTTCGGGAGCTCAGAAGAGGGTGCTGGGCACTGCACTTGGCTCTTGACCTACATTATTTATAAGCCTCATAACAATTGTACAGCTATTGTCCCACTTCACAGCCAAAAACCTGATGCTCAAAGAGGTTGAAAAACCTGCTCAGAATCACACACGTGTGACCCAGATGTGTTTGACTCTAAAACTCATACTATTTTTGCATCTTATTACAATTAGTAAGTCTTTGCTGATGAAACATTCCAAAAGGAAGTCTGACACTTTGCTTAGAATGGTGATCATGGTTAACTAACCAACCTGCCCTCCCCAACCTCCCAATCAAGTTTTGACCTCATTTGCTACCACCCTCTCTCTGCTACGGGGACACGGGTTTGTCTGAAGGCTATGGCCTAAACATGATGGGCGTGATCCTTTTTGAGGGTTACTCTAAATCCATGAGGTGTTGCTCTAAATAGCAGGCATTTTTGGTTTTGACAAGTTGAACCCTGCACCTCTTGGGGCACCCTTCTCACAGATCTCTGGCTCATTCTCTCACTTCTACATATTTGCCCAAATGCCTTAGTATCAAAGGCACATTTGACCACCCTATTGAAATCATAATTCCCTTAGCCAGCATGTTGGACTATGCCCCACCTGCCCTCCAGGGTACCTGTAACTCTCAAATATAGTATATAATTTATTTATTAATTATACTTATTGTCTGTGTGTTTTCCCCCTGGTATGTAATATCCTTAAGGACAGGGGATACTGCTGTTTTATTTATTAAACATTGTCTGGCATATTATTATTGGGGTTTAAAAGGTGCCTCTAATACATATTTCATTGAATCTTCAAAATAATTCAAAGACAGAAATGGGACTCCTGTTATCCCCATTTTCTAGTGAAGATGCAGGCTAAGAATAGCCAAATGACATGGCCATATACATAATGATGATAATAATAATATCACAGGAACTAAACATTCATTGAATATTTACTATGTGTCTGACATCATGGTAGGCACATTACAAACCCTCAATGCAGTTTTTGCTCACACAAGCCCAATGAGGTTATGATTTCCCTCATTTTACAGAGGAGGCAACTGAGATCAAGAGGAGCTTAAACATTTGCCCACATTTTACCTAGTGGTGGCCGGCCGCATCTGGACCAGAACCCAGATCCTCTGACCGCATACACGGCGCTCTTTCCCAGTCCCACCCAGGCACTCATGCTGCCAGTGACTGGGAACTGACAAGTACTCCATTTTCATTAAAACCTTGTATATAAAATCAATGACGCCAGACCACATTTTCCTCAGGCCCATGAATGATGGATTTGCCCACTGGAAGCTAGAGAGGTATTGCTCTAAATAATAAGCTCATGTGGTTTTGCCAAGTTGAACCAGGGCTTCAATTATACCTACTGCTCAGGTAGGCCAATGTGGAGTCCAGACCAGGTCTCGGAGGCCCACGGGACCCTAACATTTAGAAAGTCTGACTGGAGCCATCATACTCAAATTTCCTGACCCCCAGGTTTACATTTGTGACTGACATAGCCATAGTTGATCAGAGAAATTTAATCTTTCAGCCTATTCTGATGGTGAAATCCAGTTCTACTGATTTGTGTTGACAAAACGAAAATACTGGATTTCAGCAGGACAAGGCTCACATCTGTGGTCTTTGATAAGAAGCTTTCAAGTTATGCTTGTGGGGCTCTACAGATTATCTGAGAGGGTCCAGTTACGTCACTGGAGGAAAGAACAAAGCAGCTCTAGTTATTTTATTGTTGACCTTCAGTATAATAGTCTATTCTTCTGTGATTGCTCTACGAAGGAAAGTGAAAACCACTGTACACAGCTGATGCTCGGCCCCCTCACAACTGACAAGTATTTGTTGGATAGATGGATGGATGGATGGATGGATGGATGGATGGATGGATAGATAGCTGAACAAGATGAAAAATAAATTACAAATCTGTCCTGGATCTTTGCACATTCAAACAGTATGGAACTATTTCTTGAGAAGGTTGAATGTCTTTGGTATAGTAGTGTAGAATTAGTTTGTAAGATACATTCCCCCTCCAAATTCTATCTGAGTTTTACTTCTTGGCTATATCAACAGTCCATGTTTACTTTGTCTACCCAAGACATAGTGAGAAGCTAATCAAATTCTGTAAAAAGAAATAAAATTCTGGACTTCTATTATAATCACAGGGACATAATTTCTCAAAGACACTCTGGAACAGACTTTTTTTTAAAAATATTTTTACTAAGGCCCAGTGCATGAAATTCATGCATGAGTATGGTCCCTAGGCCTGGCCAGTGATCAGGGCCAAATGGGGCCTTCCAGCTGCTGGCCAGGGCCTTCCTTTGTTCTGCACCACCCCCTGGTGGTCAGCGCACATCATAGTAAGCAATCAGTCTTCTGGTCGAACTCCCATGGGGACAATTTGCATATTAGGTTTTTATATACATAGATGGATTTCAGAGAGGAAGGGAGAAGGAGAGAGAGAGAATGAACAACATTGATGAGAGAGAATCATTGATTGGCTGCCTCCTGCATGCCCCCTCCTGGGGATTGAGCCCACCACCTGGGCATGTACTGTCGACCGGAATTAAATCCAGGACCCTTCAGTCCACAGGTTGATGCTCTATCCACTGAGCAAAACCAGCTAGGGCTGGAACAGACTTTTAAGTCTTGCTTACCTACTGTCCTCATTTGCTGGCTGTTTGAAAAGGGGGACTAGAAACCAAAACATTCTGTAAATTTGTCCCAATAAAAGCAAAGTACAGTTAGATTTGTCATAACTCTTTCTGAGAACTAGAAAAATGTCCCTCAAACATATTTTATCTGCATTTAAAAAATTACCTAGGTAACTGTTCTTTGAAACCTAACTGTAAAGATCATTGTAAAATCATAAAGTTATTTGTCATGTAGAAATCTTTCAGACTTTTCTTTGGCACAAATATCAATCTATTCCCAAGTTTTATTTCAATCTGAGTCAAAATGATTTCAAGATGATCTGTGGCCATCAAAGCAAAAATCATTTAAGTGCTCAGGAAACTGAGCTTCCTGTTTTTGCTTATGGATTATCAGTAAAATGGCTTCCTTTCTGGATTTTACCCAGCATCCATAGATCCAGCAAACAAGACAGTGAGGTAACCTACAAGCTAATGGCAGAGAATGTGGTGCAAGGAACAAGCCAGTATGGAGGTTGTCCATACTATTCAGAGTTTTCAGATTATTGCTTCTATCCTCACCTTTCTTTGTCTATAGAAAACACATCTAAGATAAAATATAAGAAATTAGCTTTATACCCTTAAACTAGCTTTATAAGGGGTCCCATTGTTCTTTCAGATTAGAAGGTAAGTATAGTAATTGTCTGGCTAATGCAGGCTATCTGAAAAAATTAGATTGTTAGATGGACATCAGTTTCCAAGTTCACCCTCCACCACACATTTTCAGAACGATTGTCTTGCTTCTCCTTTGTCCACGTTCCCCCAGGCGGTGATGGGAAGGTCCCCTGCAGGGTAGCTCTGCTAGGCATCTGTCCACTTCCCCTTCTTTCTTTCTCTTTGGTTTGTCAGAGCTCTGAGTACATTATGAAAACCTATTTTTAACAGGAAAGAAAGTTTCTAATATCCAAAAAGGGGGAAAAAAGACAGCATTTCAAGATTATTCCTGGCAGCATCAACTCTCAGAGCTGGGAAAGTTAAAAAAATGCCAACCCCAATATGCTTCTAGCAATGATACTGCCTTCCCAGCTCAATGTATCATTGTCTTGCTCTATTCAAGTGAGGACACATAAAGAAGATGAATTAATAAGGATACCATTTCCTATAAAGAGTCCCCATTGATGAAAATTATATATCACTAGAGGCCTGGTTCACAGATTTGTGCACCGGTGGGGTCCCTTGGCCTGGCCTGTGGGGATTGGGCCCAAACCAGCTCTCCAACATCCCCTAGGGGTCCCGGATTGTGAGAGGGCACACGCCACGCCGAGGGACCGCACTGGTGCACGACTGGGGCTGGGGAAGGACTGTGGGAGAGCTCCAGGGTGTATCCAGCCCATCTGGCCCAGGCCTGATTAGCCGGACCCCAGCAGCAAGCTAACCTACCTCTCAGAGAGTCTGCCCCCTGGTGGTCAGTGTGCGTCACAGTGACTGGTCGAACTGTTGAATGAACAGTCAGACACTTAGCATATTAGGCTTTTATTATATAGGATAATGGAAAGGAAAGATGAGGTTAGGAACAGGCAGGCAGATGGCTAAAAACTTGAAGGTTGTCATCATGAAACAGAGTTTGCCCCCAAAATAAACATCTAATAGAAATAGCTTATATCAGCCAACTGAATTGCTCTGAGCTACAAACTGGCTCAGCCATTGAAGAATGAGCACTTGTGGGAAATTGCTAATGTCTAATCCTTTTCTGAATGCCAAAGAAGTTGACATTCAGTAGTATATTTTGGTGTTGATGGTTTCATGTCTATGACTCAGCATAGCCAAGCAATTCAAAATTATTACACCACCAGCTTTTCTGGGAAAGAAGATGCTAGAGAAGAATGTAAAGTTTGAATCAAAGAAAATTATATTTTAAAAAAGGACTAACATAAGTCTAAACATAAGTCTATACATTTATTTTGGCTCCTGTATTCACTATATAGGTTTTCTTTAGGTGGTCACCTTGAACTCCCATTATATGACCCTATAACTTCTCATAATTATACCACATTAATAATCACAATGCATTATTTTGGCATTTTAAATAATGTTTTACTTTTCTTATAGAGGGTAAAGCCAGCAATTTTTCTGTTTCATCACTTTATCCCAAGTACTGGGCCAAGGTCTGTTCTATAAATTTTTGTTGAATGAACCCATTTCCTAAAGAGTATCTCTTGACCCTCATTGTATGCTTTCAACAAGCTGACCTTTTGTGGTGTGCTTCCTGTAATAACTGGTTCACTGTCTGCATGTCCTGTTGGGCTGGACTCTTCATGATAGTAGAGACCACATCTTGTTTACTTCTTTATCCCTAGTGACTGGCATAATAGTAGACAGGCACATATTTGTAAATGATTAAATGATTAAATGACTGACTGATAAGAAAGAGAAAGAAAGAAAGAAAGAAAGAAAGAAAGAAAGAAAGAAAGAAAGAAAGAAAGAAAGAGAGAAAGGAAGGAAAGAAGGAAGGAAGGAAGGAAGGAAGGAAGGAAGGAAGGAAGGAAGGAAGGAAGGAAGGAAGGAAGAAGTCAGAAGAGGAAGGGGCCTGGCCAGTGTGGCTTAGTTGGTTGGGTGTTGTCCTGTGCAATGAAAGGCTGCAGGTTTGATTCCTGTCAGGGCATATGCCTGGGTGGCAGGCTTAATCCCCAGTGCAGGAAGCAGCCGATGGATGTTTTGCTCTCACATGGATGTTTCTCTCTCTCTCTCCCTCTTCCTTCCTCTTTCTCTAAAAATCAATTTTAAAATCTTTATGAAATAAAAAGAAAGGAATGGAGTGTGAGGAGAGAAAGAAAGAGGAAAACAAGAAAAAAATAAAATAAAATAAAATAAAGAAATATTGTGGGAAGAGATCAACCAAATAACTTGTGTGCACGAATGCATAACACATGGACACAATAGTGTGGTGAAGGCCTGAGATGGGGCAGGGCCAGGCTAGAGTGAATCAATGGAGGTGGGGGGGGGCGGGGGAGGGGAAGAGAGTAAGTAATACTTTCAACAATAAAGATTTTTAAAATATTTAAAAAAAGAAAAGAAGAAAGATTGAACATCAATTAATTATTTTGCTGGAACTTTCCCTGAGTATCCATATGTAGTCTTTTCAGAAAACAAACTAATAATAAATGTAGCTTTTAGAATGAAATTTTTGCACCTTCAAGAAATATCATCAAGAAAAATCAACTTGAACATTGGTTTGGAGTAGAGCCAAAAGGTACAAATAAAAGCATTTTATTCTAAAAAAAAAAAGACTGGAAAACGAAATAGCAATTAAGAGAAATCATAAAGAGACTTCAGTCCTTTCAGTCCCAATTAATAGTTAAGCCAGAACATATCTACTCATAGACCAACTTTTCAAGGAAATGAATAAAATGTGACTAAGGAATGTTAAGCCTGACATGATTATTCAGACCCTTGCATTTTCATTTTATTTCAGTGGTTCCTTCCTTTAAAAGCTACTATCTGTGAGACAAAGCACAGATTTCTGAGATTCACTTTTATGGGACTTCTGGATCAAGGCCTTATAAATAGCTCTCTTAGAATCTATTCTAGCAGATGTCAGAAATGCATACTTAAGACTGTGTTAAAAATGCTTTATTGACCCAATGGACTAGAAGGCAGCTCCAAGTGTCTTTGTAAATCATTGGCAAGAGAGACACTAATGAATCTTTAAGCATGTTTTGGTCAAGGGAGGCAAAAATGGCTGTTTGACTTGTTTATGCTCTAGATTAAACAAATCACCATCTTCTCCTTCCTAGGGCTCTGGGTACATAGAAAACAGACAAATGTAAGAAAAAGGAACAAATTCCGGGTAGGACAGCCATGCTGGAGGCAGTACAGCATAATGAATCAGATAACAGGTTCTATGATCTCTTTGGTAACCCACCATTGTTTAATATCATGCTATTCAGCTTTCAAGTGTTTGAATTTTTTGATTGTTTTCATTGTAGTTTATTTCTAATATGATGCCATTGTGGTCTGAGAAGATGCTTGATATGATTTCAATCTTCTTGAATTTGGAGAGACTTTGCCTGTGACCCAAAACTTCATCAATAAAGAAAAAAAATAACAGGTTCTAGAGCAAGGCCATCAAGATTCAAGTACTGGATCTGCTGCTTCCTACTGTTTCCCATTCTTCACCTCAGGGATCTCCTCAGTTGGTCAAATGTGGGTGATATAACATTAACTTCACAGAGTTGTTTTGAGGACTAAATAACTATGACAATTAAATAACTATAGGCAAGTGATTATATTAATACCTTCTTCAGAGTAGGCACTAAAAGATATTCTGCTGTTAGTAACAATACTGGAAACACCATTTTTGAGTAGATCATGAACTTTTTCTCATGCCCATCTCCCTACTCTCACACCAGGCCGATGGCTGGGGAACTGTATTTAGACCCCAGTATCCCTCTAAAATAAGATTGCTAAAAGTAATGTATACCATAATACACTCAACACACAACCCCTAAATCTCTCCTTTATATTTTTGAAAAAGGAAATGGCTTAAACATTGGATATATTAAACTTTACTGCAGAAACTCTTTTTCCATGCACTAACAACATGGAAATATTTTTACTCAAAGATGCACTAATGAGGTTACAAAAAAATATCCTTGATTTTTTTCTGGTCTTTAAATACTTTAGAACATTTGCTCTTTTCCAGTAAGGATGCCTTGGATAGTATTAGGGAGGGGAACCCAAGTAGTGGTTTGAGTATCAGACTACTTTTGTGCTATTCTCAGCTCTGCCTGAGAATTTTGTTAAAATAATAACATAACATCTTCATCTGGCTATTTTCTGCACACAAATTTGCTTGCCTGGTCTAGACTTGTCTTCAATACACTGCAAATCAATGCAACCACAGAAGTGACTTATTGCCCAGTAAGAAAAGCCACTCAAAGGCTTGGTGGCGGCTGAAACAATGGAAGGGGGAGCTCTACCTCAAAGTGCAGTATTTACCTGGATGTAAGACCTGGAAATGAAATCACAGCAGTGCCTCCATCTTCCTTGGGCCATTGTCTAAAATAAATAAGTCTGTATTCTCTTATTGTGATTATAGAAAAAGTTGGAATGAAATGGGCTAATAAAATATCTGCGTCCATTATTCCCCTCTAAGGAGCAAGATTCTCAATCTACATCCCTCTTGGATCTCTCCCAACTCTATGCTTCAACCAACATCACTGGTCCAGCTGGTGATAGTTTATCAAGCTTTACTTCTTTGTCACTAGCCTTCAAGGCAGGGAACAATGTGGAAACATTTTCTAGAAAAGAGGCAGACCATCCTATTTTATATAAGCCATTCCTCAGGTTAGAATTTTCTAAAATTATCTGAAACACTGCCATGAAAGGTGAAATATATTAATATATAAATGGTATTTCAAATAATCAATATCATTTGAGTTGCTAGCTGGGTGACTTGAAGAAATCTGTAATCTCTGAGCTTTGGTCTCTTGTGAGTAAAATGCCTAACTTAAGGGATGTTTTAAGCATTAGATATTGTGCATTAAACGTAATTAATACATCGAGTAGCACATAGTAGGTACACTATAAATAAGAGCTGACATTCTTATTAGCATAAAAATGAAATTCAATTTCAAAGACAACACTGGAGGTGGTTACAGTCTGACATGAATTTTGATGGAAGGACTGAATTTTGAAAGCTTGGACAATGGAGGAATTTACTGTAAGGCATCAGGGCCTGTGAAATGTCTGAACTATTCATGCCATGATGGGTCATCTAATATGCTTTCTACATTGCATCCTTGCCTTATCTGCTCTATGTCTTTATTCATTTTTGTTCTATGTTTCTTGATGACATTTATGTAATGGCATATGAGCAGGAATAAACTAAAAGAAGGAAGCCCAACAGTAATTATAAATTTATTAAAAATATATTTTATTGATTTTTTACAGAGAGGATGGGAGAGGGACAGAGAGTCAGAAACATCGGTGAGAGAGAAACATTGATTAGCTGCCTCCTGCACACCCCCTACTGGGGATGCGCCAGCAACCAAGGTACATGCCCTTGACCGGAATCAAACCCGGGACCCTTCAGTCCGCAGGCCGACGCTCTATCCACTGAGCCAAACCTATCAGGGCTAATTATAAATTTTTAAAAATTCTTTTAAAATGAGATCCTTCTATTATCTTCTATTACTGAGTCATAAACTGACCTCAAATTATAAGTCCTTCCTTTGGCACAGATGGGCGAACCACATGAAATTTTATAGATGTTAGAGTTTCCTTCTATCTATGGGCTAAATTACTTGCAAATTCCTAAGTGAATTGTTAAGCATTATGGAAATAGGTTATGCAAACACTAAAATTAGTATTTTGCTTATAGCTACTGAATTCTATAATTAAGGGTTTTGTGAAGAAGGTCTCTACAGTATCAATGGCTGGGATTTTCCAAGTTCCAGAGTCCACATGTAGAATGGTTGAGTATAATGTTTGAGATTGGATTTTGGAGCCATACTGACTGGGATTAAATACTATCTCTATCCTTCATGAAAATCATTTAAGTTTTCTATTCTTAGTTTGCTCATCTGGGAAATGGGAAAATAATAGTACTTCCATGATAAGGTTGTTATGGGGATCAGTGAGTGAACATTCTTGAAGTATAAGAACACGTGTTTACTATTTATGTTCTTGCTATTATTAATTTTAGCTGGCTAAGAGTTAGGGCTTATAAATGATATCTCTGGCTCTCCTCCTTCTGGGCTTGTGGCACTTCCTAGTTCTCTTAAGGGATGTTGGGTCACATGATTATTGTTAACAGTAGTAACGTATCACTTCCATATTGAGCTTTGAATTCCCTATGCATGGACCCTCTAGGGCTCTCTTCCTGCTAGTGAGGCAACCAGTCATATTTTAGATCAGAGGCCAACAATTTTTTTCTATCAAGGTCCAAACAGAAAGTATTTTTGGTTTTGTTGGCCATCTGGTCTTTGTGGCAACTACCAAACTCTAGAGTTGTAACCTAAAAGCAGACATAAAAAATATGTAAACCACTGAGTGTGCCTGTGTTCCAATAAAATTTTATTTGTGGAAACTGAAACTTGAAGTAATTATGTGTCACAAATATTCTCCTTTAGTTTTTGCCAGCCATTGAAAAAGTAAAGACCATTCTTAGCTCATGAGCAGTACAAAGCCAATGGTGAGCAGATTTGGCTGATGGGCCCTAGTTTTCCCACCCCCATTTTAGGGGCTTCTGCTCCAGCAGTTCTAGACTAACTCCTACAAACACAACCCCACTGTTGAACCACAATGGGTATGGTGCATGTTCAAAAAATAGACCTTTGTTGTTTTAAGCCAATTAGATTTTGGATGGTTTGTTGTTGCAGCTTAACACAGCCTAATCTGGCTAACATATTACTCTTTAAGATGATGAGAACAAAAGAGGTATAATACCTCCTTATGAGTGTTTAAGTAACTTCTGTTAATATCTACACTAATAAAAGACAAACATGCAAATTGATCGCTATGCCTTAAGCCAGGCCCACCAGCCAATCAGAGTGACTATATGCAAATTAACTCAACAAAGCAGGAGGCTTGGTTGCCCCAATGATGGAGGAAGCCAACTTCCCGCCTGCTGCGGAGGCTCTGAGCTCCACTCAAAGCAACAAAGTTTCAATTATAGAAGGTAAATAAACCCCAGATACCTGCTTTCAGCTGGCTGTGGCCATGGAGCTGGAGCGAGCAGGAGGCTTCCCTCCCGCCCGCCCTGGCTAGCTCTGAGCTCCTCTCAAGGCTACAAAGTTTCAATTATAGAAGGTAAATAAATCCCAGAATAAAAAAAAAAGAAAGAAAAAAGGAGAAGCTGGGAGCTTTCGTCACCAGGGGGGTGTATGGCCAGCCTGAAAACAGCCATCAGCCCCTCACCCAGGCTGGCCAAACCTCCATGGTGTGAGGGTCCCCACTGTGGGGGGGGGGGCTTGACCAGCCTGCAAACAAACAGCCATCAGCCCCTCATCCAGGCTGGCCAGGCACCACACTGGGGACCCCCACCCTGAAGGGGGTGTGACCAGCCTGCAAACACCCATCAGACCCTAACCCAGGCTGGCCAGGCACCCCAGCGGGACCCCAAACCTGATCTGGGACACCCTTCAGGGCAAACCAGCAGACCCCCACCCATGCATCAGGCCTCTATCCTATATAGTAAAAGGGTAATATGCAAACTGACCCTAACAGCAGAAAGACTGGGAATGACTGGTCACTATGACAACACTGACCACTGGTGGCCAGTGCGCTCCCACAGGGGGAGCTCTGCTCAGCCTCAAGCCAGGCTGACGGCTGCCAGTACAGCGGTGGTGGTAGGAGCCTCTCCCACCTCCTCAGCAGCGCTAAGGATGTCCGACTGCAGCTTAGGCCTGCTCCCCACTGGCAAGTGGACATCCCCCGAGGGCTCCTGGGCTGCCAGAGTGATGTCTGACTGCCACCTTAGGCCCAATTCCCCAGGGAGTGGGCCTAAACCAGCAGGTAGTCATCCCCCAAGGGTCCCAGACTGCGAGAGGGCACAGGCCAGGCTGAGGGACCCCCCAAGTCCACAAATTTTTGTTCACCGGGCCTCTAGTGTTTAATAATAACTAGGGAAGAACCATCTCCAAAGCTATGACATACAGTCTTTCCAATCTATGCCTTCCATGAAAAAGTAGAATGAAATGAAGCTGCTTAACGTCCTCCTTCATGCATATACCTCACCGAGCCAAGTATCTGGCTCTTGTCATCTTGGCATTTTATTGGTTTAGCAGAGAGGTCATAATGAAAATATATATTTATTTATGTCATGAGATTATGCCTCATAGCCAGGGAGATCAGAAAACACACAGTTAGGGGGAAAGAACGTGAATAGAAACTGATTTGTGTTACACACTGTAGAAGTCATTAACTATGACTCAGGCAGAAAGACTTATTTGTTCTCTTTTTGACAGTGATGACAATTTAATAGTATTTGGCTCTACCAAGTAACATAAAGCGTCCGGAGGCACTGAAAGGGACTGTTTATCAAGATGATAAACAAGGTTTCATTTTCTCCCTGGCTGCCTGGGTGTGATCAGAAGTCTGAGGCCACCAAAACCACTTAGCACTCAGTCTGGCCACCAGGCAGACGCTGAGCCACTCAGGACCATCTGCGCTTGCATGAGCTTCACTTAATGGACAGTCTCTGCGCAGGTCGGCGCAGTGGAGGTGTGTTTGCATGAGTGCAGGAGCACTGGGCGTTCTGTTGGGCCCTGGGGGCTGAGGCAGGGGTGTTTGTCCTTCTAGAAACCCTGCTCTCTGGGAATCTCATGCTCACTCATTTCCAACCAAAGTGCTATTCAGCCTTCTGGGTTGGAAAAGCAGACTGGATAAATTCTCAGCACGCCAGGAATGGAGAATGAGAATTTGTAAGAATGTAAGAAACACTTATAAGTGTGAATTCTCACTATGGTTGCTATTATTATGGTTGGCTGCAGCAGTCATTAATGCCATTAATCATTTCTACTCTGTAGGAGGCTCCTGTTCTTTCTGCCTGCCTAGCAAGCACTCCCACTTCTACTGGTGACTGTGGATTCCTTTGGGGAACCTTCGTCCCCATTCTCAGCTCATGGCGTTTTGACGGTGCTGTCCCTGATGCAGGAGAGGACACAAGACTCGAGACTAGCTAAGTGGATCATGCATTCTCCAGTGACCACATGATTGCTACAGGGGCTGGCATCTGGCTCACATCAGGCACAATGAAATCTCATAGTAAAACATTTATTATCTGGAAAATGTAATTTTTCTAGCAGTGTTTCTAATGAAAATACATAAATCTGAAACTTGCCATTATCATAGTACCAGGATAGAAAAGCTACAGATGAACAGCACCAGCCAAGAGGGAAGCCAAGTGAAGATGTGCAGCACTTTCTGGCATCATGAGTAGGGCTACTTGATGCAACTGCACCTGAAGCTGGACCGGAACTTTAGCCAGTATATGCTGTTGTTTGTTTAATTGACTTTGAATTAGGTTTTCTGCACTTGAAATAAAAAGAATCATGCAGTGCACTTATACTAAGGTTTCAAGAAGATTCTCTGCAATTATCTTTTCTTTTTTTCTAGGGATTGTGTTTTAGGCAGGGCCCTATGGTAGGTGCCAAAATTAAACCAGATATGTCCGTCTCCGTGCCACCCTTTCACGGAGGCCTTCTTGACATCCCTTATTAGGTCACTCACTTATCCTCCTTCCCATTTAGACTCTCAGAGCCGTTTCCACTTCAGCACATTAACCACTGTAATTTTACATGTTTGTTGAATATTTTTTATTATTGTCTACTTCTACTAAGTAAAAAGCTCTATGAGGCAAGGACCATATCTGTTTGTATTGACCGTGTTATCCTGACTGCCGAGTGCAATGCCTAACTTGGGGGTCACTTCTGCCAACTCAGCACTTCCCTTCTTTTCATAGGTCCAGAACAATCATTTTGATCAGAGTGGCCATATGTTCACACATGCACAATAGGTTTCTGTTCCCCTTACAGCTACAGATGGACACGTGACCCTTGTCCATGGGACATGAATGGAAGTCCGCTGAGGCCGTCTAGGAAGACTTTGCTTTCCTACATAATAGCTGCTCCTTCCTATTTACCATGTCCTGCTTCTTCCTGCCTCGCATGCAGGCACGGTGGTTGGAACCTCAGTAGCCATCTTGTGCCAATGGGAGAAAAGAAGGTCAAAGAAAAAGGTCAAGAGGATCAGAGCAACCTCTACCTAAGAGTGTTGGGCCACTGAGTCAAAGTCACCAAGCCTATTCCTCCAAACTTTTCTGTGAGTGAGACACAAAAACACCGGCCTGCCAATCTGTTTAACTCACCATTCACTTGGAGTTTCTAGTACTAGCAGTCGGATATATTGGTACATGTTTGACATTCAATAAATACTTTTAAAATGTGTGAATAAATAAAAGGGAGGAAGTGTCCTTGGCTTCAAAGACTAGTCAGAGAGTTGAGACAGAGAGAGAAAAATAGTCAATACTTCGAAGTAGAAAGCCCTCCTGACACATGCGAGCTGGCAGCTCTAACACTGCTGGCCGGACCTCTGAACTTCTTATCTGAGGGTGTCAGTGCCTTCTGTTCCTTTGATTGTGTTTGCTTTAGCACTTAGAATTCTGTGGCTCTCTTCTCACGCCATCCTCCGACTCCCTGACACCAACTGGCATCCAAGGTCTCGCTTCCATTCTGGCGCTCACACCGGGAGTTAGCTCAGCTCAGCTGCAAACAGGGTGCCCACACCACCCACACCTCCATCTGAGTTGGTGATGAACTTGGGGTTCTCATGAGCCCTCCTCAGGATCGACCATTTGCTATAATGGCTCACAGAATTCAGACAGGAAGTTCATTTATGCTTCTGCTTGACTATAAAGGATACAACTTGGGACTAGTCAAATGGCAGAGATGCATGGGAGAGGGCATGGAGGTGGAGGAGGGCAGTTAAGTGCAGCTTCCATTGTCTCTCCAGGTACTGCCACCCTCCCAGCACCACAATGCACCAGCCCAGGAGCTCGCCAGCTCTCCAAATCCTGTTATTTTATGGAAGTTTCATTAGAATGATTGATTGAATCATTGGCGATTAACCCCCTCTCCAAAGGGGGCAGGTGAGGCTGATGTTTCCAACCTTTTAATTATGACCAGCTCCTATCCTGACACTCTCTATGAACCTCGGGCCACCAGTCATTTCACTGGCATAGAAAAGATACTCTTATTACTTCAGAGAGTCCAAGAATTTTAGTAGTTTTGTTCCAGGAACCAGAAACAAAGACCAAATATTTTTCTATGATACAATAGGAATTAAGTTTTAGTGTTCTAACATTGTACAGTAGTGCCCCTTCATCTGTGGGAGGTATGTTCCAAGACCCCCACGGATGCTTGAAACCTCAGATAGTACCAGACCCAATATACACCATGTTTTCTCCTGTACCTATGTAACTATGATAAAGTTTAATCTGTACATTAGTCACAGTCAGATATTAAGAACAGTAACTAATAATAAAATAGAACAATTACAACAATATACTGTAATAAAAGTTCTATGAATGTGGTCTCTCTTTCTCTCAAAATATCTTACTGTACATAGATGCACCGGACAAAGGGATGATTCACATTTCACCCAGGATGGAGAGAGACAGGGCAAGATTTCATCACTGTATCAGAATGGCTTGCAAATTAAAACTTATGAATTGTTTATTGCTGGAATTTTCCATTTAATATTTTCAGACCACAGTTGACTGGGGGTAACTGAAAGCATGGAGAGCAAGGATTGAATTTAAAAAGTCATATAGGCCCTGGCTGGGTAGTTCAGTTGGTTGGAGCATCCTCCTGGTGCACCAAGGTTGTGGGTTCAATCACTGGTTAGGGCCCATATAGGAATAAACCAATGAATGTATAAATAAGTAGAGTAACAAATCTATGTCTCTCTCTCTCTTTCCCTTCCTCCCTCTTTAAAATAAGTCAATTAAAAAGTCCCATAAAGAAGCATTCTGTGCAATAACTACAATACAATAAGTTCTCAAGCTGGTAGTCATTTTTGTTACCATTATTGTTACTATAACTAATCATATTGCTCATATCCTTTATTATGAAGTGAATGGAATTTTATTATTCTAATACACATATGGGTCTGCAAGAATTGTTGAATGTCTCTAAATTTACTGACAGCAGTTGGGAGAATCAATTAGATTCTGATTTTCTGAGCTATCTACTGCAGGTGAAGTCCAAATTATTCACCATATTGATTCCTAGCAATGAATAGTTAAACAATCAGATGAATTGACTCATCATCAACGGGATGGCCGTGTTGTTGAGAAATCTCAAATAGAAAAGCCATGAAAAGATTGGCAAAATACTATAGTGAAGTCTCCTGGGTTAGTAATCTGCCAAAATTGGTTCAAATCCCAACTCCCCTGCTTATACATGTAAAGTGGATACATTTCTCAATCCCTCTGAGCTTTGTAAAACAGGGAACAGCTTCTTCATAAGGTAACTGTACAGAACAAATGGAGTAATAACAGCTCAGTACAGCCTGACTCAACTCGTAAGACTGTGTAGTCATCATCACTTTTGATGTTTTAAATATATTGACTGGCATGAATAAACTCTTCCAACTCTAAAGTGATGTAAATTAGACCTTCACATTTTGGCCAAACAATATTGATTAATTGTGTCTTTTGAGCAATGTAGAAGCAATGTGTAGAAATAGATTAATTTATATTAAAAGTAAAATGAAAATAGATTAGTTTAGACAGATAAATTTTCGTACCTAATGTAAAAGAATGAAGTCTATAGGATACATGTGAAACTATTCCTTTAGAAAAGTCATATATAATGAATAACCCTGCACTTGAGAGCCTATAAGAAAAAAAAAGATGCCAATTTGGTTGGATGCCAATGTGTCAGCAAACATTTTATGAGTGATAATCTGAGAAGTGGAATATGGTTGGTGAAGTTTTAAAATCCCTGAAGAAAAAGCCATGTAAGTTAATGATGAAATAACATTATGGAAAAGCTGGCCCAAAGGTACACAAATATCATCCTAAAGCCAAAATTTTCTTCTTCACAGCAACTCATTTTCAGGTTAATGCGGCCAGCACGGGAACTGAAGCTGTTCAGGAGGCCACTCTGCTCGTACCCCATTCCCACTGCAGTCGGTGGTGCAGGAAACACTGGGGCGCTATGTCCGGGCAGCACTGTGAGGGCCCAAGGTCTCCGCAGAAAAGTCCTGTGGAAGGAACCTTTTTCTCCTTTGTTCGCCATAGTTTCGCTTTGTCTCAGCCCAGGGTGTTTTCCTTCCTCCTCAACCACTCTTCACCTTCTTGTCTGTCACCTCTAACCCCACTGAGCCCCTTTCCCTTACTCAGCACACCTTTTTGGGGCAGTTACATTAGCAACAAAAAACAGCAGCCAAGAAAACAGAATCTGATCGTTCAGGGTGCAGTGTCACACTGAGTCCCGGGGTTAATTTAACAGTAGAATCTTCAAATAATTACACTTCCCCTCAGTTTCCTTATCTGTTAAATGAAGTTGATTTTTAAAAGCATGTAAAGGAATAGGGAGAGCAATAGCCAGTTTGGCTCAGTGGCTAGAGCGTTGGCCTGCGGACCCAAAGGTCCCAGGTTCAATTCAGGTCAAGGTCATGTACTTCGGTTGCAGGCTCCTTCCTGGTCTGGGCCCTGGTCGGGCTCATGCAGGAGGCCACTAATTGATGTGTTTCTCTCACATCAATATTTCTCTTTGTCTTTCTCTCTCTCTTCCACTCTCTCTAAAAATCAATGGAAAAATATACTCGAGTGGGGATTGAAAAAAAGGAATAAGGAGAAAAGAAAAAGTTAATCAAAATTAGCCTAGAAAAAAAATCATTAATTCTATCATTGGACTGGAGAGATGCTGACGGTGTAGGAGGCAAGGAGATTGAAGACTACGTGGGGTAGAGTAGACACAGGACTGCCCCTTGCTCACTGCAGGGCATTCCTGAGAAGAAAGGTGGGGTCCCTCCCTGTGAACTGCCCCTCATTTGCTATTGGCTCTAGCTCCCTCCTTCCCAACCATATGTGTTTAAATTAAGTTCAATGCATGCAGAGAGGCACATCTGTTCTTGTGTCCGGAGATTAGAAACGAATCAATTTTACTCTATTACTATTATATTTTAAATTTCAGCAATAAAAATTGTGATACTTTGTTTTCTCTCTGACATGTTATTTAAAGTACCTACATAACATTCTTAATTTTGCCTTTTGACCCACAAAGTCTAAATCCTTGCTATCTTGCCCTTTACAGAAAATAAATTAGCCAATCTCTGTTCTGAATTCAACGTCTAACTTTGTCCTTAGGCACTGGGTAAGGGGTGATAGACAGAAGAAAATGAACATTTTTGCTGCTAAGTAAAAAAAACCTGATGTGTCCCACCCTTCCTCTGCCTCAGGCAGTGCCTGAAGCCATGGGAGCAATGGTGACCATTGACATTGGATATCAGAATGGTTCACTTTTGCAGACTCCAGTTCTTTCAGTCCTACAACAACCCTAAGACTTAATTACTATTATCATCCTTATGTGACCAGGGCAGCTGAAGCTCAGCAAGACTTACTCTAGGGCACAGTTAGTGAGAACTGGAACTGAGGCCTAAGGCAGGTCTTCCATCTACAACCAGGATGGCAGTGAAGTAGAACAAAGCCCTCCTCTGCTTTGGGCTGAACTTGTTAGCACTCATTCTGTGGCAGGCATGTTTGGTTGTCCTGGGAAGAGTTTGGGGAATTGCAGAGCATAGTTAGTAAGCTGCTTTGAAGTGGAGACTAAGGTAGAAGTGAATATATAGAAAGAGACATGCTATGTGGAAGTTTCTAGAAACTCAAACAGAAAAATGAAGATTTTGTTAATCCTTAGCCAGCAGTTCTAGGTACCCAGGCATATATGTGGCTTTCATCTGTGTTTTAAACAATCGTTGCTTCCTTCCAAAAATAGTTGGATGATTACTGTTTGCCATCACTGAGTTAGGCAGAATGCAACAATGAAATCTCCTCCATTTAGCCAGAAGGACAGACAAATAAAAAAATTCAGTACAATGATATGAATGATATAACTTGAGATGCATCTGAAAGGGAACCTAACTCCAAGTTAGTGGCTGGGAGAAGGTGTCTAAATGCTTTAAGAACTGAAAGAATAGCAATAGTTCTCAGAGAGGGCAAAGGAGAGCTGAGGATTTCCTGGGGGTAGGATTCAAAGAAGTTTTGTCCTGAGCAAAATGGCAAGCAATAGGTATGGTTGGAGACTAGAGGGATGAGGACAGTGTCGAGGTAGGTGCTGTTAGAGATGAGAACAGGGGAAGCATTGAAAAGATAACCTGGTGCCGAGCCACTAGAATCCATGTAAAATGCTCTCAGTTTATTCTAAGGACACTGAATAAAACGAGATAAAGGGAGCAGTGTTTTAATAGAATTTTTTAAACTTCTATGGAAAATTGGGGAAATGTTAACAGCCATTTTTAAAAGAATATAATTTGACAGTATTTACCAATATTGAAATGGATTCCCTTTGACCCAGTATTATTCAATTCTAAAAGTCTCTTCGACCAATATTCTTGTAAAGTGTTACAAAACTCTATGTACAAAGATATTCAAAGCAGCCTTATTCATAATAGATAGAAAAAGTGGAATAGTTGTTAAAGATGATATAAAAAGTGAATAAAATATTTTTAGTTACAAAGAAGCCACTCTGGTGAAAGTGTTTTCCTCTGGTAAAAAATATAAGCTTTACAAACCCTGTCACATACCAACTAATTGAGGCTGCTGGAATAATGGAAAAATCAAGGTGAACCACATTATAGTTTTAAAACTAACTGCACATAAGATCTCCTTGATTCAAGGAAGAGACTGTCTAGGTAGATTTTTCAGGATTGCTATCTCCAAGTATAATTTTTTAAATATGGACTTGTCTTAATCAACATGTATCATGTACTAATTAGCAGACCAACAATTTTATTTTTAATTAAAAATTGACCTGTATCCTTTGACCTATGGTCAGAAAACAGTTCTCTTATTTTCATTGTGGAAATAAGTTCTCACAAAAAATACAAATAAAGTGACCTGTATCATGGTTCATTAACTTCACAATAAGCAAACCCTTTTCCAAACCACCAATATGCAATGACACACTTGGGGAGTTCCCCAGATAAGTATCACTTAACAGTGAAAAAAATTATAACCTAATTTCCTACAAAACAGATTTTTGAAGTAAAGCTACAGACTGATGGCTAGTCACACAGAGATCTGTACTATGCTGTGATAGAATTGCAGGCTAACTATTAAGGTAGTGGTTCTCAACCTTCTGGCCCTTTAAATACAGTTCCTCATGTGACCCAACCATAAAATTATTTTCGTTGCTACTTCATAACTGTAATTTTGCTACTGTTATGAATCATAATGTAAATATCTGATATGCAGGATGTATTTTCATTGTTATAAATTGAACATAATTAAAGCATAGTGATTAATCACAAAAACAATATGTAATTATATATGTGTTTTCTGATGGTCTTAGGCGACCCCTGTGAAAGGGTCATTCAACCCCCAAAGGGGTTGCGACCCACAGGTTGAGAACCGCTGGCTAAAAGCCTATTTCAAAGGCCCCTTTTGCCCCTTAAATTTATATCTCCACCCACTACCTCCCACACAAAAGCAGATGGCCATGCACTCTTTAAAAAGAAGCATATCTTTATTAAGAATGATTTGGTTTGTAGAGTTGTTTGCCAGTTCCCTATTGTTTTGGAATATAGGCTTGCTATCTAAATCTGAAGATGATGGAAATTTATAAGGGAGAGCAAACAAATAGGATGCTGGTGGTTACAATCTACGGAGAAATTCATAGTTGAGATAATAGCTGAATCTAGCAAGCAGTTAGTGATGGGGGTAAATGTTAGATAGGACATATTAGAAAAAAGTGCAGGAGTGCAGGTGGAGAAGAGGCTAAGCCGCAGCAACCGTTTACAAAGAAGAGACTCACACTGACAGTGCATTCAGAATGAGGCCTCTGTGTGACATGTTTATTAAAACTGCTAAAGTGCTCTTGGGCTTGATTAACAAAAGTTTCATATCAAGCTTAATGAGTCCAACCTTTTTTTCTTTAAATCATACTACCTTTTTATAAATACAAGGTTGAAATCCAGATTGTAATGTGCATTCATTCAGTGGGTGTCCCTCTCCCAACCCCTGATCAGCATCATTTTTCTCTGCATATCTCTTCCAGCCAAGATTTCTTTGACCTTAATGTTTTGTAATGTGAGTTAAGATATCAGGAATTTTATTTGCTTTCTAAAAATAACACTATATAGAAATAGTGAATATACCTTTTCAAACTATAGAGAATATGCTTATTATGTGATTAATGATTGATAGTCATTTATAAAATAACACAAGTTCCTTTAGTAGAATGGGAAATTGTGAGCTTGACTCTCAGAAATTAGTGATAATGAGTTAGTCAGAAAGGTTTTAGGTACTTTAATGCATACGATGGTAATTGTCCTAGACCTGAATGCAGTCCACGTTACTAAAAATCTTCCAAAGTTGTTGTGGTCTCGGAAAGCAACCACAAGCTCCTCCACTTAAAAAAATGAAAGGAAGGAAGGAAGGAAGGAAGGAAGGAAGGAAGGAAGGAAGGAAGGTAGAAAGGAAGGAAGGAAGAAAGGAAAGGAAGGAAGAAAATGAAGAAAGAAAGATGAAAGGAAGGAAGGAAGGAAGGAAGGTAGAAAGGAAGGAAGGAAGAAAGGAAAGGAAGGAAGAAAATGAAGAAAGAAAGATGAAAGAAAGAAAGAAAGAAAGAAAGAAAGAAAGAAAGAAAGAAAGAAAGAAAGAAAGAAAGAAAGAAAGAGAGAGAAGGAAATTTTTTCATGTCACTGTTAGAAGTTGCAGGTACTACGGATGATCCCCTATGGCAGCGGTTCTCAACCTGTGGGTTGCGACCCCTTTGGCGGTCAAACGACCCTTTCACAGGGGTCGCATAAGACCATCCTGCATAACAGATATTTACATTACAATTCATAACAGTAGTAACATTACAGTTATGAAGTAGCAACAAAAATAATTTTATGGTTGGGTCACAACATGAACTGTATTTAAAGGGCCAGAAGGTTGAGAACCACTGCCCTATGGGAACTCTTCACTACAGCAGAGAGTCTACAAATGATGTTCTGAGTGAGAGCAGGAGAAAGACTCTAAAGGAAACAGAAAATCTGGGGAAATAGATCAACTTCATGCACCTTCATGCTTATTTTCACCAGCACCCATCATAATGCCAGGCACAGTCACTGTGGAGTAAATGTTTGTTGAAGGCTGAACACGAGGTGAAGTCAAGAGTCTCCATTGAGACAATTTCTGTGGCATGCTGGCCCAGGTTATCATGCACAAAAGTTGCCTAAAGGGCACTATTTAACATAAGAAATCATACGTAAATGCATGTTAGTACAAATTAGGCTTTATAAACATGTTATTTAAAAGAGAACCTTAAGGAGATGCTTTTATGTAACTGGGAAACTCCAAAAACCACTTGACAGTCAAACAATGTTTTTCTAGCACAGAGAACATGAGATCTGTAAGGAACCTAATTATCACTGCAAGTGCAAAGTCTGGATTTATAGCCACCAGAATTTCCAGTCCTGCTTTCAGCCAACAACAAAGATGGCTTTTGAAGTTGTAGATTTGAGATTCATTCCACCACTCTTCTTGTGCTTAAGGGACTCATCCGTAAGAAAGTTTGTGGAGTCTATATGCAGACAGCAAGAAAGAAACATCAAGGCAGTGTCTATATTTAATTTCTGACTTTGCAAAGAAAATTCTGAGCACACTAGCAATCTAGATGCAGGGCAAGTAAATGTATGTATTTCCATATCAAACCAACATATACACTAGAGAAAATCTTTCTTTCTAAACTAAAGAATCTTGCAAATTGATCTCATGGGAGAATTTTCCTAGAATATAATTCTTATGCATATAATATATTTCAAAAGTGAATCAAAGAGAAATGGTACCTTCTAAAGCCCAATAGACTTCTAGCAGTTAAGTTTCAGACATGTGGCATTCAACTGGCTCCACACCTACTAGCAGCTGAGCAGACATCGAAGAGGCCAATAGGACAGAAGGCCAGTCTACAACACTAATTCATCAGCTACACAGCTGGCCTTCTGCACGCAATACTGTTGGTGCAGGCAAATAGTTTTGTCTTGGGAAGAGGAAGGTGGTTGTCAAAAAAGATGGAGGTATGAAAACACACCTTTAGCCAGGTCAGCCTGACCTGGGCTTGTTGGGCTAGGTCAAGTGCAGAGCATCCTGCATGAGTTCTCAATGCAGGTGAAATAGAACTGATATGCCTGAATATGGACTTTTCAATTATGTATTCTTTGTGCCATCTGCATATGATATTAGATACAAAGTTCAACAGTAACTAGTAACCACCACAGTTACTATATACCAGTGATGGCGAACCTTTTGAGCTTGGGGTGTCAGCATTTTGAAAAACCCTAACTTAACTCTGGTTCCGTGTCAAATATATAAATTTTTTTATATTTGCAACCATAGTAAAACAAAGACTTATATTTTTGATATTTATTTTATATATTTAAATGCCATTTAACAAAGAAAAATCAACCAAAAAAAATGAGTTCGCGTGTCACCTCTGACACGCGTGTCATAGGTTCACCATCACTGCTATATACCATCAAAGAACTATCTAGCCTAAGCTGAGAAATATGATCAGAAATGTGTATTGTGGAGTCTAATAAAAATGGTTCAGGTTCAGCTTTGTCAGTTATTGTGTGAATTTAGAAATTTTACATAATAACTATGAGCCTTTGCTTCTTCTGATGCGCAAGGGGGCCAACAATAGGAACTACCTAGCATTCTCCACATAAGTATTTAGCACAGTGCCTTGCTTATAGCAGAGGTCAGAAAACTTTTCCTGTAAGGACCAGACACAGTTAATATTTCAGCTAAACTTCAGCAGCTGTGGGTTCCCCTCACCACTACTCAGCCTGGCCTTGTAGCACAATAGCAGCCGGAGACAGTCTGAAAATGAATGGGTGTGGCTGTGTCTTAACAGAGCATCTACAAAACTAGGTGAACTGGATTTGGCTCTGAGGCCCTCATATATAATGTCCTGTAGACATGCTTAATAATAATATATGAATGACCCTAATGATACCAAATATTTGAATTTGCTTACAGTATGGTACATACTACGCTGAGTGCTTCACGTGAATTAGCTTATTCAGTTGTCATAAGGTAGAAACTATTATGTCTCCATTTTGACGAGATGAAACAGGCCCAGAGACATTAGATAACCCACTCACAGTTCCACAGCTAAAAAGCCAAAGGGCCTGGCTGCAGAGTCTGTCTTCTTAGCCACTGGCTATGATGTTGACTATTATCTACCAGCTTCTCTATTAGAATGCAATGAAATGCCAGGTAAGTGTCAGCTTGTAATTACAGTTCAAATAAAACACTAATGTATTTCAATTTTGAAAAGATACAACATTTAGGATTATGATAAAGATTAGCCAGATAGCAAATTTAAAAGAATTTCAATTTAGCTTTATCTTTGATTTCTACCATCACTATGTAGTTTTCTTGAGAATGTGTTCTACCACTAAGACATCATGTAGATTCTCTTAATGATGTGAAGCTATTTAAGAAAATTAACTCATGGGAACATTAATAAAGATGGATGGGGCTACTCTAAATTATTTAGGTGAAAGAGAACTTTAAGAATAATTTGTTATGGAGTATACAAACAATGTATAAGTGATGATTCAGTTAAAAACACTTACTAAATTGATTGACAAAGGACATTGCTGTTTGACTGGGGTTTAGCCTAGGGAAACACCCTAGTTTTGACATCATTGGAAATGCTTTCAAAAAAACAAGCAAAAGATTTTTCCTTCTTTAGGAAACAATGTGGAGGGCAGTTCTTCCTCTGTTCCTCAGAACAGTCTACGCATATATTAGCTCCTTTCATTCTCAGGGGGAAACCCCGATAAGGTAGGCTCCACCATTATTCCATTTGCCAATGAGGAGTGTGGGGTTCAGAGAGGTTAACTTGTCAAAGCTCACATAGTTAGTAATTTACTAACTAGCATTAGGAAGCAAACCTAAGATATTAGATTCCAAATTTAAATGTGAAGACACCTAAACTCTGCACATGTCATATAACTGATAGAGGTTGAGAACATGGGGCTTAAAGGTGCATGTCCTGCTTAAGACCAGAAGACAAACAAGAGAAATGGAGTGAAAGGTCAGTGAGACACATCATCTAATTTGGAAAGTAGTTCTCACTCACTGGGCAGTGTCTTTAGAAGGCTTTAAAAATTTATAGATGCTTGGGCTGCTGGTCCAGAGATTCTCATTCCTTTTGGACTGGGATGGTGCTAAAAGCAGAGACTTCACCCTCGCCAGGATAAAATTGGATCACCAGGGGATCTTTATACATGAGTATGTAAAAAATGAACTACAGCGCAGGTCTTAAACCTGGCCATACATTTGAACCACTTGTGTCTATAAAGTATTTCACACAGAGCCTGATACATAGAGAACACTAAAAATAATATTAGCTGTTATTGTTAGCTAAGAATGTTAAAAATGATAAAGCAGATCTCATAACTGTTTTACTAAATTGAGTTAAACAAGGAAAATGATTCATAGTGGTCCTTAGAAGTTGTCTTCAAGTTATTCTGACGTTGACTTTTCCCAGCCATGAGAGTTGATTGGGCTTATTTATATATAACTACCTAATGTCAGGGACAACATCTAATTTATCTTCTTTTTGCTCAGTGATTTGTATAGAATAAGTACCCAATATTTACTCACTGGGTTGATTGCCAATGTGCTTTATGTAGATAAGCCAGAACCTATGATCTTAGTGAACTATATTTTAATCAAAATAGTTTTAGAAATTATTTACAGAAAAATAGAAAGTCCTGACAGACACCATCATATGGTAACAACACTGTCTGGAGTAGGGTACCCAATGGAGACCAGGCCTGTTTGGAACAAGAGGAAGCTCTTGAATTCGATGGCAATGGCTGATCAGCCAGCAGAGTGGGAAACAGGAGTCAAGAAGGCTATTCAGATTTGGGAGGATTAGAGTTCAGTTGGGAGCACTGGAAAAAAAAATCCATAGGGTCATGTCAAAAGAGGATCTTCTACAAAGATTTGGTTTGGATAAGATCAGTAATAAATGAATTTATCCTCAAATACAACTATTCTGGAATGTGATTAGCCTAAGGAGAGTTAACAATGCCATCGCCAAGAGAGAAAGATAGTTGAGATAATGCGTTCCTTTTACTTTTCCACTGGAGGATAATTTTACAGGCAGAGAGATAAGGGGTGTTCAAAGTAATTGGATCCATAAAGAAAATAGAGAGACAGAGCTCCTGAGATCGTTGAGATAATAAAAAAGGCTAAGCAGAACTTCCTAGCAGGAATGGGGACTTTTATCTCAGAAGAAAGCATAATAAGTAACTTAACCAGAAGACCTGGAAGTAAGTGATTTTCATCAATACAAAATCATAAGGTGAATGCTGAACATCATGCTGACTTGCCAAGGTGATTTTTGGAAATAGATGGGATGCAGCTATATAATATGGAATGGTTATAGGAATTAAGTCATTTAATGCATAAAGGCATACTCAATTATTGAGTGCTCAGAGTCAATTTATTGTAATAAATATTAGTCTGTTAAAGCCTTTACAATCAGTGACCTTGTACTCTAAATTCTACTTTGTATTTGCTTGTACACAGCAGGGATAGTTTTCTTTTTATAAGTACACTAGAGCCCCGGTGCATGAAAATTTGTATATTTGGGGGGGAGTGAGGGGCCCTCAGCCCAGACTGCACTCTCTCGCAGACCAGGAGTCCTTGGGGGATGTCCAACTGATGGTTTACACCTGCTCCCTGGGGGGGGGGGGGTGGGCCTAAGGCCTCAGTATGGCTTCCCTCTGTGAAAAGCTACCTGCTCACCAGCCGGCCCTGTCCTCCATTGCCTCACTGCTGCTGCTGGTGGCCTCCCTCTGCGGAAGGCGACCTGTGGGGCAATTGGGAGATGGCACTGGCTGGTGAGTGGCTGGCCCCACCCCCCGATTGCCCCTCCACCACTGCTGGTCACTGCGCCGTCCCCCTCTCAGCCTCCCCCACCCTGATCGCTGTCACCTCCCTCTGCCTGTTGGCACCCACCTTGACTGGCCTAGTGTTGCCTGCTCGCCAGCCCCATCCCCCCACCAACTGGCCATTTCGAGGTTCAGTCGATTTGCATATAAGGCTTTTATTATATAGGATAGTGCGACAGAGAGTGTTTACTCTGCTGAGAGCTCACACTCCTTTAACTCCTTTCTTATTTACAGAGACAAGTCCCTTCTGCTCTGCTCCATTCACATGTTTACAGCGTAAGCAGCCATATTCCTAGAATCTGCCCCCTGCCCCCCTAGTTCAGTTGATTGTCCAGGACTGGACAACTAATCCATGCTGGACCAAAGGGTCCATCTTCACCCTTCTGGTTGGTCTCCTGAATAATTGGATTTAATCACAGAAATGGTGGATGGCTACGTTCACCGTGTGGGGTGTGAAGCAGAGAAAGCTAGTCTGCAGAGTAGAGAGATGCAGGGGAGACTGTCTGTCTTGGTTCTATTTCTGAATCTTAGATGCATTTCTGCCCTCTGGTCAAGGAGACACTGTATATCTTTATAATAAATTTCCCTCTTGTGTTTTACTCTTGCTCAAGTGGCTTTCCATTCCTAGCAAACAAGACTGAAATAATACAGAAATGGGCTTCAGCTGTTTGCAGAATCCATTTACTTTTACTTATGAAAAAGAGTCCTAACAAATGAATGTTTCCTAGGCAGCGTGACCCAGGTTTGCAGTTGGAATTCTGATAAGCATTTCCCTCACATTGTGGTTAGATTTGAAAGTCTGATCTCAAATGAAGATTGGCATAGCTGGTCTTCCAGACGGTGATTTGTGTCTTGGTATAAAATGAAATGATTTCTGTCTGCTATGGTAGCTCTGACACCCAGATTTATTACACAGCCAGAGTGTGCTGGTGGTTGCTGCTAAACTGTGCTCCACAGGTATTGTTGGCCAGGGCTTCAGGGGTGGTGGTGGGGGGAATCAGTGGGCCAGAGGGGGGGTGGCTATGGTATGAGGGCAAACAGGTTGGAGTAGATTACCTGGACTTAAGCTTCTGTTTCTTTGAATAGCTTGAGCTACCCTTCCTAAGCTTATGTGCATGAAAATAAACAGAATGGTATTTTTAAAAAAGGAATATGCTCTTCAAGTGAACTAGTTACTGGTTCAAATCTCACCTCTGCCACTTACTGGTCATGTGACTTTAATTCCACTCCTCACAATTTCTGAATTCCAGTTTCTTCATCTGTAAAATGAAAGTTATTCTATTTTCTTCCCTTACAGAATTATCATAAGTAACACTGTAAGGGCTGGGTAACTGCTGGGAACACAGTAGTTACTGTTTGTTATTAGGCCAGATGAAGTTGCTGGATTTAATTCATTTGTAATACATGTATTTATTCATTCATTCCACAGATTGCTTTCTATGTTAAGGCTGGAATTGCATCAGTGAACAAAAGTGACACCCATGTCTTTATTTTTTTAAAATATATTTTTATTGGTTTCAGAGAGGAAGGGAGAGGGAGAGAGAGATAGAAGCATCAATGATGAGAGAAACTCATCAATCTGCTGCCCCCTGCCCCGCCCCCCCTGGGGATTGAGCCCACAACCTGGGCATGTGCCTGACCTGGAATCAAATCGTGACCTCCTGGTTCATAGATCGACGCTCAACCACTGAGACATGCCAGCTGGGTGCCCATATCTTCATGGTGTTTCTAATTCAGTGTGTAGGAGAGACATTAAACAAACATAATGGAGGATCAAGCTTCTTGGTTTTTGGAGACCCCATAAGATAAACACAAGGTCCTATCTAAGCACTCAGTGGAACTGCTTGCCTTCATTTTAAATGCAATGTGTATAATCATACCTTTTTTTCTTCTCATGCTCATTCTTAAACCATCTGTATGAGGGGTTAGTCATTTGGGTCATTTTCTCTTGGCCATAATTTGCAAGGCACTGGTCTGTATCTTTTTTTGGTAGGCAGCACCATGGTACTCAGCAAATGATAGTGGAAACTTATAATTTAAAACTGGAAAGATAAATTACCTGTGAACTTTACATTTTGAGGGACCTTTTTTTCTCCACTGAGATTGAAGCCAAACAAAACCATCTCCAGTGGGAGATTTGCCCCAGGACAGATTGGAGGCCTTGAACACTGGCTTCCTTTATAAACCTGGACAGTTTTTCAAATAAGTTTTGTATTTTTCAACAGATTCCTGGCTATAGGTTCTTGTTGAGGCTATTCCTTTGTGTGTTCCCTTTGTTTTAATCACAATTTTCTTCAGTGCTGGATTTATTTTTCCGTCTGATTGGTTGTGCTATTTCATTTTATTAATCCAACCTTTGCTGCATGCAGGTCTTCACAGTTATTCCCCAAATTGTGTTTTTCCAGTTCAGCTTTCATTTGCCACTTTGACAACAAGGCTATGCTCTATTATGCCCTGAAGTGTCTTTACTCTGCAATTTTGGATCATGTGCCGGTTCTATACTAGGCCATTTGTCATGTGATTAGCAATTAGTAAAAATGGCATTTTGAGAACATGCCCAGAGGAGCACAAAGATTGGTAGTCCATCTCCAGAGCCACCCTGGTTCTCTTCCTCACAGTGCTCATTAACTCAGAGTTTGGGCTTCCCTGCTCTCAGTTCCTGGAATTGAGTCTTCCTCATTAGATCAGCATCCATGATAGTCTTCTCTGTACTTACATGTACATTTTCAGTTGTCCCTGACCATCACATGGCCACCAGGTTCCAGAGGAGCCCCAAATAGTGCACAGTTCTGTTCTTCTCCTTGGGTTTTCCAGACCAAAAACTACCAACGCTGTCTTTTTTATATTTCAAAAGCAAACATATGACACCTAATTTTTGTGTTTCTTTGATGGCTTATCTTCAACCTATGGGGCATCTTAAGTAACCTAAATATTATCTTATAATTAGATAAAAGTTAGAGAAATAGATAACACGTTTATGAAATATCTTCTATATGTTAGACCACAGATTTCAAACTGCCTACAAAGCATTAGCCCATCAGATACTCCCTTGCCTCAAGGTTTTACAAAGTTTGAATTAGTCACAATCTAATTTCACATAAGAATCTAAATAACTGGCTTGGCTGGAGTGGCTTAGTAGGCTGAGTGTCATCCTGTACACTGAAAGGTTGGTAGTTCGATTCCAAGTCAGGGCACATGTCTGGGTTGTGGGTTCGGCCCTGGTTAGGGGCATGTACAGAAGGCAACCGAATAATATTTCTGTCTCATTTCCTCTCTCTCTAAAATCAATGAATATATCCTTCAGTGGGAATTTTTTTTAAAAAAGCATCTAAATTTCTAGTTTCTCTGAATAATATCGGAATTTTTGGCAACAATGGGTCTCTATACCCCAAGGGGAATAATTAACTGGTGTTGAAGCTAACTACTAACCCCATCTTAAATAAAAATTTGGCCACTTTGGTTATTTCTTAATTTTCTGCATCTTGTATGCATTTGAGGTTGCAATATCTGAACTAGATAATTTTAAGCATTTTCATTAAAACCCTGAAAACTAAGTACTATTTGTAGTTTACCAATGAGGAAACAAGATTCAGGTTTGGTTTCAGTTACAAAAGAACTTGTGCTTAATTTTCTCTTAACAGAGGACTGGATGAGAAAAAATAGTGTTTCTAGCTCCCTTGGCCTGTTAATGTCTTTTTTTCACTGATTTCTAGATTAGTATACTACTTTAGTGTTTTAGTTAGAGGAAAAAATAACCAAAAGCTAAAGGAGGAAAAAGGAAAAGTGGTGTTCTGAAGATTATATCTCTCAATATCTTCTTTAACCCAGAATATTCAACCACATAATGGCAGTCAATTAAGTTGATAAATATTTTTCTCTCTCTACCGGACCAGGTTAGGCCCTTTGTTCCTCCATTGGCCCGAAATTTGAACTGACTGGCGGGTACCTTAGTACCTAGGTAAGGAGAATGGTGTAAGCATCAATTCTAAATGCTCCCAACTTTCTCCCTGGCACTCCACTGCTTACTCTCTGATTATGGAGTCAAGACAATTAAAACACACAAAAAAGGAAGGGGCTTAACAAAAAGAACAGCCATTCTCTAATTTTCTAATAATATTGTGGTGGGTTGGACACATAATTTCATGAAGACAACATTTAATTCTTGCAAGGCTTTGACATCACTTGCCTTCTAGACTCTTAAAAAAACAATCACACCATCCCATTTGTGGCATGTACTTCTTTAAGTAGTCAACAATTCATTTAGATTTTTGAAATAAACGTTCAACTATTTTTTTAACATTGGTTAAATTCAGGCTGCAAAACTTTCTTTTAAATCAATGCTCTGTAATTTGAAACAAGTATTTATTAAGCTATTAAATCTCTTGAATGTTTTTAAAACATATGGGCTGTCCTATTTTCTTTTTTATTGTCTTAAGGGAGAATTTTTCTGGTACTGTGAAGGTATGGTACCTGCAAATATTTTGAGAATGAACCTTGTTTTGACTTAATAAGTAATCTAGAAATGGGAGCTCTTGTTTAACATGAAGAGTATTGGAGAAACAATGTAAGAGGCAGAACCAATTTATACTGAGATTGAAAACAATGTGAGAATGAATGATGGCAAATCCCTAAGAAATGGAGGATTTAAATGGAACAAGAGCTATAAAATAGATTTGGTAAGGGAGAAAGATTATTCAGAAAGCAGATAGGACAGTCCTTTAAACTGAGACTACTGTTGGCTAATAACCAATTGGATGAAGTGGATGACATTACCAATTTTAAAATTTGGGTCTAAAACATTCTGTCAATTTTAACCATTTATTTAAATACATATACTTTCATTGCAGGCATGATTTTTTAAAAAAAATAAAAAAATCACTATACTTTTGAACAATTAGTTGAACTTCAGCATTAATGTATTGACACGTAATGCAAGCCGATACATCACCTTTTTAATATCCACTGTGAGAGATATCCTGATCCAAGGATTTGTCAAAAGTTCATCCCAACTGTTACAATGGTTGCTGGTCTAACAGCCTTCCATAACAAAACAATTTATTTACAAAACAACTATATACTAGACTCTAGCTCTATTTTTATTTGGGGTGTGTGTGTGTGTGTGTGTGTGTGTGTGTGTGTGTGTGTGTGTTTGCGCATGCGCATGATAGCCTGATGTCCCAGAATGTGTTTTCTCTGACTAGGCATGTGGCATTGAAGTTACAAAACCCACTTTAGAGAAGGAAAGTCTTTGCCATAATGAAACACACATAATACATTATGATATCAGAAGTTAAGATCAAGTAATACAATAAAACCATCAACAAAACAACAAGAGAGCCACTGCAGGGGAGAACATATTTGCCAATGTCATATCTGATAAAGGCCTAATCTCCAAAATTTGTAGGGAACTCATACAACTTAACAAAGGGAAGATAAAAAATCCAATCAAAAAATGGGCAAAAGACCCAAATAAACACTTTTCAAAAGTGGACATACAGAAGGCCAAGAGGCATATGAAAAAATGCTCAAAGTCACTAATCATCCAAGAGATGCAAATCAAAATGACAATGAGGTACCACCTCACACCTGTCAGAATGGCTACCATCAACAAATCAACAAATGACAAGTGCTGGCCAGGATGTGGAGAAAAAAGAACCCTCATACACTGCTGGTGGGAATGCAGACTGGTGTATGGAAAACAGTATGGAGTTTTTCTCAAAAGATTAAAAATGGAACTCCCATTTGACCCAGTAACTCCACTTCTAGGAATATATCCCAAGAAATCTGAAACACCAATCAGAAAGGATATATGCATCCCTATGTTCATAGCGGCACTATTTACAATAGCTAAGATTTGGAAACAGCCTAAGTGCCCATCAGCAGATGAGTGGACTAAAAACTGATACATCTACACAATGGAATACTATGCTGTGCTAAAAAAGAAGGAACTCTTACCATTTGCAACAGCATGGATGGATCTGGAGAGCATTATGCTAAGTGAAATAAGCCAGTCGGAGAAAGATAAGTATCACATGATCTCACTCATTTGTGGAATATAATGAACAACATAAACTGATGAACAAAAATAGACATAGAAGCATCGAACAGACCATCAAACCTCAGAAAGAAGGCAAGGGAGGTTGGGTTGAGGGGTAACAGGTCAACTAAAGGACTTATATGCATGTATATAAGCATAACCAATGGACACAGACAATAGGGGGTGAGGTCTTGTGCTGGGTGGCGGGGACAGGGTGGGAGAGGTCAATGGGAGGAAAAGGAGGCATATGTACTAGTAATACTTTAAATAATAAAGAATTTAAAAATGAAATAAAATCTGGATCTGTAATTACTATGTGTGTGATCCTAGGAAAGTTAAGAATCTTAGGAAAGAATCTCAGTTTCCCCACCTGAAAAATGGGCCCATACATACTTCACTGGGTAATTCCTAAGACAATACTTATGAAATAATAGTGTAGTGCTTTCTTAGTATATGAGAACTGCTACAATGCAAATAACTGCAATTATTATTACTCTTCCACCCTACCCCATGTCAGCTTTATGGCATGGTTAAGGGCATTACAAGCCAATTGTCATCCAAAATAAAGGTCCTATGTAGCAGAAACTCCACAGCCTGATGTCTGGGTCCAATGTCCTACCTCAGCTCTTTCTGTGTGACCTTTGAAAAGTTATTTAAATTTTCTGTACCTTAATTTTCTCATCTACAAAATGAAATTAAAAATAATATTTACACCATAAGGTGGTTATGGAGATTCAGAAGTTAATATGAAGATTAATATCCGTGAAGTCCTCCAGTTAACGCCTGCATTAAGCAGTATGTCAGTATTATTTTTGTTATTTCATTTAATTTCACTGCATATTCATTCTAGCAATACAGAATTAAAGACTATCCTAGAAAACTGTATGTTTATAGGTTACAAACTCATATGCCTTAGTTTAAAAGATAAAACATTTCCTTAGAAATACATGTATCACCTGAAATTCATTAATCCCCTCATTATCCTTACCCTCTTTATTAAATTTTTGTTCCAAATATCTCTTTAAGGTGTTCTTCTTATCATTTGGTAACTTATTTCCTGAAATTTTAGAGACGCGCCTATTGAATCAAATACAACATGTAGACTGCAAAGTGCATGTTAATTGCCAAGGATCTCTGTTTCTCAAAGATCTCCGCTGACACCACCACAAGTGTCTGGAAAGTACTCAGGTCACCCAGCCTCTCCCTGGAAAATCTGAACTCAGCAAGTTGGGCCAGAGCCCAGGAATCTGAATTTTAAGGGTACAGTGCAGGGTATTCTTCCTGCTGGCTCCCTCTGTCCCAACGGCTGACTTGGAGCTGAGGAGAGATAGCAACAAGGCCTCCAGTTACACTTCATCCATGTTTCAGCTCCTGTTCTTACTAGTCCCAGCCCCAAGGGGACAATTTCCTGTGAGCAATTACCCTCAAACGCACTGAGAAATCTTCATTTCTCAGATTCCTAACCTCTAGTAGCTCATGTTTTCAAGCACCCCAAATCCATCAGCTGGAAACAGTTTTCATGGCTTGTTGAACAAGACAGTGGCAATGAGACTCCCGAGACTGCAGAGAGGAGGAAAACAGGTAAAAATTTTGTGTTGCCATCTCTGTAACCTTGAGAAATGCAGCGAGGCCACCTGTGTCTTAGTTTGGGTGACCATAAGGAAAAAGCCAGCACTCCCTTTCCTGTTTGGATGCATTGGAGGATTTTATTGGTTATCCCAGGCAAAAAAAAAAGCCAATGCTTTTAAAAAGAACCAGATCGCCCTAGCTGGTTTGGCTCAGTGAATAGAATATCAGCCTGCAGACTGAAGGGTCCCAGTTTCGATTCCGGTAAAGGGTACATGCCTGGCTCAATCCCCAGTAGGGGTGTGCAGGAGGCAACCAATCAATGATTCTCTCTCATCATTGATGTTTCTATCTCTCTCTCCCTCTCCCTTCTTCTTTGAAATTAATAAAAACATATTTAAAAAATAAATAAATAAAGAGAACCAGGATAAGAACCAAGGTAGGTGTTCTAAAGAAAACCTGGCAAAGGCACTTTATAATTATAAACATTTTTCTTGTTGATGTTTCCTTCAAATTGCTTTTTCTCAGGAAATAATTATGAGAAATAAGGATTTCTTAAACTTGGTCTGGATAGAGACAACATAGCCTAGAGGCCAGGAGCAAGCCATGTTTCCATGACCTTGCTATGAGACCATTATGAGAAAAGCCACTCGGCTTCTCTGAGATTTTTTCCCCCATCTATCAAGGGGGAACAATACTATTGACCTCATAAGACAGTATAAATTGATTTTGAATTTGTATCCAAAATCTGTATCTCACTCGCTCTGTGCACTCACATTTGCTCTCCTCTTGCACACCAGGTTTCATGTGTAAAAGGCATACCCCAAAGAGCTTTTGCATGACAAATAAATGAAGTGATATACAAAATCACCCAACACCAAGGACTTGTATGCATGCATATAAGCCTAACCAATGGACACAGACACTAGGGGGGTGAAGGCATGAGTGGGGGGTTGGGGGGCAATGGGGGGATAAGGATACATATGTAATACCTTAATCAATAAAGGGAAAAAAGTCGCCCACACAGTAGGTTACCAACAACGCACACTCACGAAATGTTGGTTCTTGTGCTCTCTTGCTTGTGTCTCACCCGAGTCAGGTGGGTTACTGTTTATTCTTGCACAACACCTACTGCCGACAACCAAAGGGTACTGACTACCCACCTACACTTATTTAAATACCTGAAGACTATTGTGAGATCATTCTTCAGATCTTAGTAAATAATTTGAGTTTTCAGTGAAACTGTAATATGTCATATTACTTCCTTAGCATAAAATTTTACCACATTTTTATCCATCATCATAATAGAAAAGACTGGAAACAACATTTATTTCTTATGAACATTAAACTTACTAATTTTAAAGGCTCTTACCAGCTCTTTCTAATATTCAGTGAATAATAACTGATATTAATACATTTTGGTTTTTATTAGAGTACTATAAAACTTTCCCCATGGTTGCAGCATGTTGCCAACATGCTAATGTACGGTACAGTCATTTCTGTGGTAGCATAAAATGAAAGCATTTCCATGAGTCAGTCATTTTAGCATGGTTGTGTCTTCATGGGGCCAAGCTGTGAATGTAAATAGTGGCATATGTCATGCTTACATGTATAGATAGCATTCAAATGACTAAGGGCTAGAATAGGACTGGTGCCACTTTGTGAAATTTTCAACAAGCTGAAGGAACACTTGTGACTTAAAAAATCTACATTAAAAGACATACCCACTGAGTAACTAACAAGGTGAATTTTCCCTTTTGTTTCTGCCCACAGCCCCCTTGTGTGTACATGTGTGTTGGGTGACAAGTGCAGTTGGCGCCCTGTTCTGGGAGGAAAACTTGACTTCGTTATGCCAACAATACTGCCAGGATGCCCTGACACAGATCATGTCCCCTGTGGTGACTTCAGCCAGGCGAGCAGCCTCCCAGGGGAGAGGCACCTGTGCTTCACTAAGCGTGGACATTGCTGGCCATAAGAGCGTCCTGTTTGTTAAAGTGGTTGCTCCAAAAGGATGCTATTAGTGGTACCGTCAACGGACTCTCCTCTGGGTGTTGTAGGCTTCTATCGGGATCCGTTGAGTAACATTGTCTGCCAAATCACCATGGCTTTTAGCATTAAGAGGCATGGGATTGAAGAGCCTTTGAAGTTGGTTATTTACTCTTACTGTTCAAGGGATCAAATCCACATCAATTCTGCAATTATAACTGTGAATAACAGAGTGACACTGATTGAATATGATTTGGGGTCTAAAAAACATACCCAACTACCAACAAGGATGTTGAACCCATGAGCCCTCTTAATATAAGATTTTATGGGCACAGAGAATGGAATTTTCTTGTTCAATTTATCCATGTTTTGTTAATATGTCTCAATCAAAGTCCCCTCTAATGGAGTCTACCCAATGGCTCATTATGAACATAGAAAGGCTGTCCTCTGATGAAAACAAGTCCTCTGCTATGACATTGAATAAAGTTCAGCACCAGCCATGATTTGGTAGTCTATGAAGACATATTTGGGGGCTGTATTTCTTCCCTATTGCTGTTGTAACAAATTTCTGCAGACTTGGAGGTTTAAAGCAACACACACTTATCCTCCAGAAGTCCAACCTGGGTCTCACCAGGCCAACATCAAGCTGCAGGCAGGCTGTGTCCTCCTGCAGCCTCCAGGGAGAGTGATTTCCTTGCCCTGTCCAGGTTCCGGAGGCCTCCTGGACTCCTGGACTCATGGCCCCTTCCTCTGTCTTCAAAACCAGGTGGGTGTATGAGTTCTTCTCACAATATATCTCTCCAATCTTCTCTTCTGCCCCCTTTTCTGTTTTTAAGGACCCTTGTGATTACACTGGGCCCACCCAGATAATCTAGGACAACACCACCCCACCATTTTAAAGTCAGCTGAGCAGTTACAAAACAGACATGTGGATATAAAGCACAGCATAGGGACTAAAGTCAATAATATTGTTAATAACTATGCCAGATGGGTACTAGACTCATCAGCGGATCACTTTGTAAATTATATGAATGTCTAACCACTATGCTGTATACATGAAACTAATGTAATTAAATTTTTTTTTAAAAAATCAAAATTAAGTCAGATGATTAGCAACCTTAACCTTACCTGTAACCTTAGTTTCCCTTTACTAGGTAAGGTGACATAGTCACAGGTTCTGGGGATTTGAGGGCAGACATATCTGGGGAGCCATTATTCTGCCTACCACAGTGTGAACCCAAGAGCTACTGGCAACTGTTCTGCAATTTTTGATAAATATAATTTTAGAAATATTTGCCCTTTGCCAAAGAATATATATTTTGCATATTAGTGCCAAGTGTGAAAAATAAAAAAGGAGATGTATCATGGACAAGGATCCCATAATTGATATGTATCTGGCCCAAGTGTAGGTAATGTATATTAGCTATAACATTTATGTTATCAATCAGATCCATGCCAGAAAAAGACTTTTTGGTAAAGTGGTGAGGCCCAGTTATATTTCAGTGGTGGATGAGCCATACTTTGATAGAACCCCCCAATAGTTCCATATGTTAAAGCAAATTCTGCTTTAGGCAGGATTAAAGGTGAATGGAAGTCTGGAAGCGGAAAATCAATGCAGACTAGTCAATGGGCGCCAACACCTTCAATGAACAGCTATGGCAGGTTTATTGTCTTCTCCATAATGTTATCGCGAGCTTTCTACAACTATACCTAAGAACCAGAACAAATCACTATCGTGCCAAAGGAACTGTGATTCTGACAGCATTCACTCTTCAGCAATAACTGCAGCTGAGGGCTGTGGTGGCTGCGGGGATGGGAATTGACAGAGAATTGACAGAGTTGGGGGTGGAGAATGAGGGTGATCAGGACAGAAATGGGGTCAGTCCCTGTTGGGGGGAATAATGACATACCATACGATGGGATAATGTTCACCATTTTCTAAATGAAGCCATATCCTGTGGTGTTTGAAAGAATCCCTCAGTTACCATCTGTGCATCCTTGAGTGAGTTACTCGACCTCTCTAAGCTTCAGGTTCCTTTCCTGAAAATAGGGTAATGCCTCGGATTTATTGAGATGTTAATGATATAACTGATGTACATATCTTCACATGGAATCTGAGACTTGGTATGTCCTCAATAATCACTGGCTGTTTTGGGCTTTATAATTTTGAATGTCATTATCAACTTAATAAAAAGATACAGAATGATATCCAAGATTTAAAAATAAGAAAAATTAAGATAGAGAACTAGAACAATTCCATTTTGTTTTGTAAGAACAGCTCAAAATTCTATATACAGAGTTGATGTAAGTATAGGGACCGTCTGCAAATACACACACCTGGTAATCATCCTGGCAGTGGGATCATATACAGATGTGATTGACTTTCAGATTGACCACGGTAAGAACAAACAGCTTTGCTGGTTGATGGCTCCCTGAAAATATCACCAAAACTACCTGCTAATCAGACAATTTACTTAACAAATACCATGATGCTTCTTTAAAAACTACAACGAAGCACACCAACCACCACATAAAGTGTGTCTAAGTAATTTGTGAAATATTTCAAGCCTGCATAAGCAGATAGGTCCTATCATCTTTCAAAGGAAAATCCTCTCCCCAGTTTCAAAGATGTAAAACCTAAAATAAAATGGAGAATATTCCTCATAATTCCTTGGGAATCTGAACCAGTATGTTTGAAAATGCACAAGCAGAAGGAACATTTACATCTGCAGCAGGCCGTTCCTCCCTTGGGCTGCTGTTCGCACACCAAACAAGAATCAGAGTGCTTGCAAGGATGCACTTGCCACCAGCCATTTCCTCCCCGGGTGCTCGGTCTCGGTAATGTATCTTTAACTAACCAAGTGTTCAGCTGATTACAGTTTCCTACATGGTTGGCTTAGCAGAGACACGGCGACTGCTGTGGGGAGCTCGATCTTCAGAATAGAAGGGGTGGAAATGACCTCAAAGTAAGCAAACCTTATCACAGCTTCTCAAGGAATTAAATGACAACACAAAATTAAACAAAATAATGTCAGGTTCCGAATCAGCCAAGTGTTCTCCACCTTTCATATGTGGATTCTTAGTTATCTTTTTAAAGAACAAACACCTTTTCCACCTTGGCAGTAATTAGAGTGCTAACCAACATGTACGTAACGAGCACTTGCTTTGCTGCATGAAGATGGACAAGGTCCACTGAAGTAAGTTGCGGGGAAAGAAAGCTCTTGGTCAATTTGTACTTTTTGAAGATTTAAGTCAATTTAATTAGGCAAATCGTCATTTAATCCTTGTGTGTTCTTGGAGACATTAAGAAACAAATGTTATAGCTGTAATTCTTATCTACTAAGAAGTGACAGTATCATTGGGAAGGGATACACTTGGCATCTTCATCCTACATGACTGTGGAGAGGTTTAATATGGCTCCAGCAGCAAAGGCATCTGGGAAATGTTGGACTCTGTTTAACTTTCTGTGACTGTTGAACTCTCTGTAGCCTCAGGTTTGGCTGACCACCCAGAAAGCCAGAACGCCACCCAAAGATAAACATCAGGCCCAGGAAGGAGGTATAGAGTGTGGATAACGGCCGGGCGTTATCTGTTAACTTAGAAATACACTGTTCTTTCTGGTGGCCCATGTGACCACCCACCAGATGCTTTTACTATTAACCCCTACAGAAAAGGGAGCCCGTCAGGGAGGGGTGTGGGTCTCCTCCCGCCCGGCCACCACTGGGAGCAGCTGCCTTGCCCACGTGTGTAAGTTGGTCTTATGAATTTGGAGAAGGCTACGTGTCAGTTCTTCAGACTTGATCCTGAATTTAGACTTTTGGGGCTTTCCCCCAACAATGGCAAAGGCCATCGTGATGTCTACCCTTAACTATTCAGCTCACTGGTCTTATAAACAAGGAGATTAGGCTGGGAGCACAGTTTCAAACACTTGGTGCTGGAGGTGTAATTCCAATACTGGATGCACCAGTTTTTACATCTGAATTGTTAAACAGGTTAACTAAATCTTCAAAAAATGCTCAACCTAGTAAACTCAATAAAAAGGGGGAAACAAAACAGAAAACTATTTAAAAATAAAAGTGGCTACAAGAGTTCAATGAGATGGTGCATTGATGTTCTTAGCATAGTATCTGTCATATGTAATAATCTATACTAATAAAAGGGTAGTATGCTAATTAGACCTTCTGGACATCCTTCCAGACAAAGCCATGGTGGCGGGGCTGAGGCAGAGGCAGTTGGGGTGATCAGGCCAGGAGGGGAGGGCAGTTGGGGGTGATCAGGTTGGTATGGGGGGCAGTTGGGGGTGAGCAGGCCAGCAAGGGGGGACAATTGGGGGTGAGAAGGCTGGCGGTGGGGGCAGTTGGGGGCGAGCAGGCTGACAGGCAGAGTGGTTAGAGGCAATCAGGCAGGCAGGCAGGTAAGCAGTTAGGAGCCAGCAGTCCTGGATTTCGAGAGGGATGTCCGATTGCCGGTTTAGGCCTGATGAGGGACACCACCACCCCCCCCCCTCGTGCATGAATTTTGTGCACTGGGCCACTAGTCCGTATATATTAGGAGTTATGAATTACAATCAACCTGAGTAAAAAAAAACCTGTATTGGAACTCTGTATGCATCCTCTGTACAACCCTGGGCATCTCACACAATCTTTCAGCTTTGGTTACCTCAGCTGAGGAATGTGTGAGTAGCCTCCCCTGCAGGATGGAGGTAGGAACTAAGGGAGATAATGTAGGCAAGGCATTTAGCTCGAACCCGGTACATGGCTACGTGCTCACCGATGGCAGCTATTGGCATTGGGAAAAGGCTTCTCTTTGGAAGGTGGGCACTACGCGGCTGCTTCGCTGGACTGTGTCACTGGCTCTCACATGTCTCCCTCAGCTAAAGCATGGCCCCGAGCACCTGCGCGTCCTGGTTTGTGCCAGACACTGAGCTTGGATTTTGTTCAGTTACACTCACAGCCACCCTCTGGGGCAAGTTGTAATTATACAGCTGGGGAAACTGAGCCTCAGGAACAGTGCTTTGCCTGGGGCTGTGCATGAGTCTGAAATCCAGGCGACTTGGCAAATGAGCTTCATACCACTCTCATGGCAGTTTCTTCAGGTTTCCTGCTCCATGCTTCCTGGATTGACCTTTCCCAAGTAACCAGATTCAGAAACACGGAGCAGAATACCCCTTTCCATGCGCTGGTCATGGGGCTTTCTGTGATGATGGACATTCCACTCATGTGCTGTCTAATAGAGTAGCCATTGGCCACTCGTGGCTATTGCTGTTAGCACTTGAAGTGCAGCTACTGTGGTTGAGGAGCTGAATTTTAAGTTCATTTAATATATATATATATATATATATATATATATATATACACACACACACACACACACACACACACACACATATACTAGTAGCCCCGTGCACGAAATTCGTGCACATAAAAAGGGAATTAATTAGCAGAGATATTTTAATATTGCTATTTGCCCTTTCTCTATAATAGAAGTGTGAGAGATGAAAGGAAATTAGTAAAATGTATATAAAAATAATATATAAATTTATTAAAAAATAAACAGTAACAAAAGGATATAACAACAGAGGCATGATATAAAAACGACAAAAACATGATATGAAAACAACAAAAACATGATATAAAACAACAAAAACATGATTTAAAAACAACAGTGATGCAAACAATGACTGATAAAGTGATTAAACTTATTCTAATATCTCCCTGTACACCACATTAAGAGTGAAAACACTTTCAGAGTGCTTGACTAATTTCCCTTGTAATGAAGTATTTAGAACTTTAACTGTAACATCACATGCTCTTCAAACTCGAGAGAAAGCAATATATAACTGACCATGTGCGAAAACGGGTTCAGGTAGGAATATGCCTACTCTGTCTAGAGTTTGTCCTTGTGATTTATTAATAGTCATCACAAATGCTGGCATCACCAGAAACCGTCGTCGAATCAATTTAAATGGGAGGCCAGTGTCAGATGGGGACAAATTAATTCTTGGAATCAGAACAACCTCTCCCTCTGCAGATCCTGTTAATACTTCAGCTTCAATAATGTTAGGTCGCAATCTTTTGATAATAAGTTTGTACTATGGCCGATCACATAGCATGTGGTACAATACTGAGACATTGTCGAAAATCTCCTCCAAGAAGAACTTTCCCACCCAGTACAACATTCAAATTTCTCTTAGTAATCGGTCTATGGCATTTATAGCATGACTGGATGCCATGGTGCATTCATCAATAATGAGAAGTTGGGCCTCTTTAATAGTTTTAGCAACTTCACTCTTTATATTGAGTCTAGAAATTGAAGTTTCATTTAATGAAATTTAATTTATATTGGGAATGAAAGGTGCTTCCACTGAGAAGTAAATTTGCAGCAATTCCTGTAGATGCTGTGGGTAAAACAGTACCACCACGACCTCTAATATAATGTATTAAAACTTTATACAGATATGCAGGTGAATAGGATTCCTAGCTGGCAGGCCCCTGACAGCAAGCTGGCCACCTGTGGATTCCGTGAGGAATGGGGCTCCCTCCTCCCTCCTGTCAAGGTCCGGGGTGAAGGTGAATGGGGTTCCTGGCTGGCAGGCCATGACAGCAAGCTATCCAACAGCAGATTCTGTGAGGAATGGGGCTGCCTCCTCCCTACTGTCAGGGTCTGGTTTGAAGGCGGGACTCAGTACTTCCACGCTCCGCTCTGAGGGTGGATTCCTGCCTGAAACCTCGCCCTCCAGGAAACAGCTGGGGGAGGGCGCAGCCGTTTCCAAGATGACCCCTGCCAGACTGACTTCCTTCCAGTTGGTCGCACTTCTGGCCGTGATTTTACACCCAGGGTTTTTATATAAGTAGATAAAAGGCTAAGTGACAATCCTACTGTCCGACCAGTAGCTATGATGCACAATGACCACCAGGGGGCAGATGCTCAATGCAGAGCTGCCAAGCTGTGGTGACTTGGCAGTGGCAGTTCTGGGGTGATGCACCCCAGAACCAGAGAGGAGGGAGCACAATTCTGGGGTGCATCACCCAAGAACCACCCTCTCGCAATCTGGGACCCCTCAGGGGATGTTGGATTGCCAGTTTCGGCCCGATCCCCGGAGGCCAGGCCGAGGGACCCCACCTGCCAGAGGGACCCTGCTCACTCCACAGATGGCCTTTGAGCCCTGGTGCCACCCCAGGTGCAGCCAACTTGGGAGGGACTGAAGGAGGTTGGCTCCAGGGTGTGTCCGGCCCATCTCACCCAGTCCCTCCCCGCTGGCCACCTTCTAATTAATGTCCTTTCAATGTTCATGAATCCATGCACCAGGGCACTAGCTTTAAATAACAGAGTGAAGTACTGACACAAAGCTCACGGCTACCAATGGGGACAGCCAATCTACAGTATCTCCAGTGGACAATCATCCAGTCTTGGCTGGGACAACATAACTGACAGGTAGCTCCTCACCTGACATGTAGCCTGTTCAATTGTTTTCTATCTCTGGATGTAAGAAAGGCCTTCATTATGTTGAGCCAACATCGGTTTCTCTCTAACTTTTACTTACTTGGTCTAATCCTACTCCTTCCCCCTCCCCGAGTGCTATATGAAGTATGCTCAGTCATTTTCATATAATAGCATCCCCTGATACTCTTCACCATGTACAGACCTTCAGGGTTGTTTTTTCAGGCTGTGGTGGGGATTCAGCATACTGGCTGGTGATGTTCTAATGATGGTAATAGGTATTATCATGTACTAAACTCTTCCTACTGGCATTGTTTTGAGTCCTTTACATAGACTAGCCTGCTTATCTGTTAGAGCAGCCTTACAGACTAGTTCCTATTCCTGAGCCCAATTTGAAGACAAAGGAACTGAGACAAAGGGAAGTTGAGCGAATTGAATGAAGTCATTGCCCTTCAAGGGTGAAGCTGGAATTTGAAACTGTGTAGTTTGAATTCTGGTTTTTCAAGGAACCCAAAAGGGCGTGAACATTACACTACATTGTTTGAGGACATGGGGCTTAGAACTCCTACATTTAGAAAGAGAGGGTTTAAAAAGAAAGCATGATAGGCCCAGCCTGCAGGTGCCTTATGTCCCCCCCAAATCCTGGCTTGACCGCAAACACTACTTCTTCTAATGACCACAGTGAGAGGACCTGGGGAAGTGGCTCTTTGTCCAGGGATTTCAAAGCAAAATGGCTCCAGAGGCCAGAAGTCCAGGGACCTGGGTAAAGTGGTCGGTTATTTAAATGTATCTTGATCTGCCCCTTATTTTCTTCCTGGAAACATGCTGTCCTTTCAGGGGCTTTTGCTTTCTCACTTTTCAGGGATATGAGCACAATGCACGTTCCATAGCCTCTTCACGGTATTGCTATTGGAGGTGCCAGGAGAGCTAATGGCTATTGTCACTTGGCCCCTTTGCTGGGACACAGAGGACGTGGAGAAGCCTGTGGCTAACTGGAGGGCACGTGCCCTGTCTGACGGACAGCAGTGCCCCACTCGAGCTTCGCCAGCTGTGCACACACACGGCGCTTGCCACCGAGTTTTCCAGGGAAGTGTGAAATGCAGATGTTTTATGTGCAATATTTCCCATTTTACATATTGACAGTTAATTTAATTAAAATTACCCTGTGCTAAATGCACAATGGTATCTAGATTAGATCTTGGGATAGACAAACAACACTACAAAAAACACACACAAAAAACAAAACAAAACAAAACACAAAACAAAAACTAACATCTGAATAAAGTCTGGAATTTAGTTTTTTAAAAAGTTGAAAAAGAAAAACAATGGCACAACTTGAGGGTCAGTTAATGCACATGTAGACTATGGGTGTCCGTTTGTCATACCTAATCCGGCACAAGGATCACATTTAGTGGGAAGCTGAGGCCCAGAGACTAAAGACCTTTGCTCTCCCTGGCCGGGTGGCTCAGTTGGTTGGAGCATCACCCCATACACCAAATGGTTCAGGTTCGATTCCAAGATGGAGCACATAGGAGAGGCAACTTATTGATATTTCTCTCTCACATTGATGTTTTCCTCTCTCTCCCTTCAATAAAAACATACCCTAAGGTGAGAATTAAAAACAAACAAATAATAATAATAAAAAACACTTTGCTCAAAGCCATATGAATCAGTTGCCATGTTTTATCTTGAACCTCTATTTTTGTACTGCTCAGGCCCGGCCTGATTAACTCTGGGACTATAAGAGCCCTGTCTCTTTTTCAGTCCACAGTGGGATGAAGTAAATTTATGGGTTTCACCTGTGAAGTTCATCCCCCGAGGTAAGACATTACTGACCAATATGTTGTGTCATGGCCATGATGAAGATGTTTCCTCTTGCCCACTGGCCTTCCTCCTCTCACGGCCCCAGGCTTGGTTCTCCCATTGACGCCTTTTTCTGAATAGTTACACTTTTCTTTTACTGCTCCCCACCTCCCTGCTGCCAAGGCTGCATGTGAAGCCAGAATGAGGCAGGTAGTGGCTATGAATACAAAATGAGGTGCTTATCCACAAACCTAGTCCAGAAACAGAGTTCCATTAAAGCAGCAAGCAATGCGCAAATCACCAAATAGGAACTGTTCCTAGAGTGTTCATGCCACACTGGCCACATCACATGCTCGTGCCTCCGAGTAGAGCAGAAAACGGTCAGGCGAGGACCACATGTGTGTCTTCACTTAAACAAATGATGCGGACATGTGAGCCCATCCTGACAATGTGGTTCTGAGGGACCTGGGGACTTAAGAGAAGAGCCACAGACGTCCTGTTTGTCCAAAGAGGGACCAAGATGTTCAGGAGCATCGCATTAGCAGTGAGACAGAGCTGAGGGAGACGGCAGAGCCAGTGAGGGGCAGCTCCAGCCCAGGAGTGTGCCTGCAGCGCGCAGTGCTTCCCACTGGGCACAGTGCAGTCTGCACTGAGAAAAGCCATGGTTTTCCGGACAAACCAGCCGATTCCAAGTGTGCGGATCACTGCTGCTCCCTGGCCCAGGGGGCTCCCCCTGCAGACTCTCCTTCACTGCGCCTGTCAGACCTGGGAGCGGGCGTTTGAGTGAGGTTCCGAGGCTGCCTCATTGGCGATGGTCAGAAGCAAAGTGGCCCCTGGCTGTCCTCACTGTCCCCTGTGCTGCCTCCAGGAAGTCTTCCCAACTGCTGGCTGTGCTGCTCCCCAGTGTCAGGCTCCGCAGCCTTCCCTGGTTCCCTGGGGGGGTGGGGAGGTGGTGGCAGCATCTGCCTGCCCATCCTCCATGCAGGCGCCTCCTGTCCTTCACGGGAGCTTCGTGGGGGCTGCTAGTGACTTTCCTCACATCTTCCAACTCCTTCTGGCCCGCAGGTCGCCAGCTTCTCCAACTGTGTCGCCTATGCCAGTGTACGTCCTTTTTCCTTAACACTGTCCACACTGAACTCCACTTAATATACTAAGCCATCCTGGTGGGTTCCCTCCGATTTACCTGATCACAGTAATCACTGTGATTGCTTATTAAAGGCCCAGATCCCAGGGTCCCCCTAGGTCCCATGGGCTGTAACATTCATAGAGGAGCGTTTTCATAAGCATCTGAGTGGATCCCTGCCACCAGGGAGCTTCACCACTTTACAGCCACGCAGGTGCCAGTGCCGGTGCCAGGTCCATGGCCTGGACCTCAGGATTGAAAAGCGCCTGCGTAGTATGGCTGGGCAGCCACAGTGAGAAGCCCTGCTCTCCGGGCATAGGGGTGAGCCGTCTATTGAGGAGGAATGCTTTTCTTCCAACTCACTAGTCAAATCTGACAGGCACTACACGCCGCAGCACGGAATTCTCCCATGGAATTCTAAAGTCAGTGCTGCTCTACCTGGGCTAGTGGTCATTTGGCAACGTCCTCATTTCTGCCCTGAGGTTAGAATGCTGAGGCCAGAGAGGCTGGGTGGCTGGTCCACAGATACCCAGCGAGTTACTAGAAGGCCCAGCTCAGAGTTCTTTCTGCACAGAGAAGCAGCCTCTTCATTAATGCTAATTGTGTCTGGAATAAATGTTCCTGCATTTATTGACTTTTCGGAAGGGGCACTCTGCTGCTTTCTGTTAAAAATGAGCTTAAATTACATCCAATAAGTAAACAGAAGGAGCCATTCTTGTTCTTGTTTTATGGGAACAGTTTTGCAACTTCTATTCACAAAAGAAATACCTTGGGACCTGTTACGAATGCAGATCTGGAAGATTGGTTCAGGAAATCCGGTGGCCTAGGAATTTGCAGGCACCACGCCCACCCCACAATTCTGAGAAGGTCTGTCCTATCATTTGATTCCAAATAATGGTTTAAAATGAAACAGCATTTAGCTCTCTTCATATATAACACAACATTCGACATTCACTTTCCCCAATGTGTGCGAATATTAAACTCTCAGCTCTTCTAGATCAAAGACGAGATCCACAGCTTCTAAAGTGATGCTCGGTCAGGCAGTCAGTCTCATCACTGGCTGAGCACACACAAACCCTTCCTCACTGCAGCCTTACCAACCACACTTTGGCGCACCAGAGTTTAGAAATAATGTTTGCTAATCGTGTATCAATATTTTTTGTATATACATGTGATTCAGTTTACATTCATGAAACCAGTCATAGACTACAAATCCTACAGAGGCCAGAGAAATACTGCAAGTGAATCCTGACCAGGTTGGGTTTCCCAGGCTGCACTGAGGACCCTGGCACATTGCTAGCTCATGCTGCGTCTGGAAAGATCAACTGGTGTTTGGCTCCAGGCTAGCTGATGCAGTGGCAGTATGAGCTTATCTTCTGGTCTCGCCCAAGAGAAGGTGACAATCCAAATGAAGGGTCCACAAACTAAGACCTGAGAGCCAAAGCAACCCCATTGGCTTTTGCAAATAAGGTTTTATTGAAACACAGCTACATCCTTTTTGTACATATTGTCAGTGACTGCTTTCTGCCCACTATGGCTGAGATAAGAATCTGTGACTGGCATAAGGGTGAGCCTTACATATTTCCTTTCTTTTTTCTTTACAGTTCAAGTTGTCTGAAATTTTAAAATTTCAAATTTTAAAAACACTGCAGGTCCAAGTAAAACAGATGCTGAAGAACAAGCGATCATTACTGTCCACTTCCTCTTGTCTGCATGGCTGGGGATATGACTCTCTATGGTTGAGCAGAGGGAGGTTACTTATTCCTGTAACACCTTCTCATAAGGGAATACATGAGCACAGAGTACTGTGATACTTGGACATTTGCAGCATCTAGAAATCATTTTGCTTGTAGAAGAAAAAAAAAGGAGGTACAATGGACTTTGAATTTGAAGACAATAGAATAATTTTTTAAAAATAAAATAAAAAAGTCCAATCTAGATAATAGAGCCTGTGGGAGAATCTACCTCAATTTTTTATGATGCCCTGGGGAAAAAAACAGCAAACTTTCCTGAATACATAGATACTAATTCAGGAAGTTCCCATGAAAAAAATCAGTCCTCTATAAAGGAACAAGAAGTAGGTTGGCATCAACCTTCTAATAAGGTTTTTAACATGAGAAATCCAGTTCGTTTCAGAAGCAAAGTCTTCTAGAATTCTTACCACCTGTGTTTGACAATTATTAAAACCCCAACCCTCTGTTTTATATGCGCCCTTGATCCCTTGCATTCAGTTTTCCACCCTCGCTGCTTCCATCAAGGTGCGTGGTCTCTGTGCTGCTGGGATTGCTGCGATTCACTCACATTTCACGTTGAGTTGTTGGGAAGAAAGTGAGCGTCATAAAGAAGCTTGGGTTGAAGTATTTCAGAATTCTGCCAAGATGAAAACCCTTTACAGTCCACTGGTGTTTCAGGAGCCAAATTTCAACCTCACCAATAGTTCAGAACAAAATGCCTGATTTGGGTCTTACAACCTACATCATTTCCTTTTCTAACCTCCCAAATGTACCCAAGTAATAAAATTTGCAAGATAGGTGTCAAGTACCCTCAAGTGGTGTTCCAGCCCCAGACTTAGAAGTTAGTCTGACTTAGAATTGATGAAGCCTTTCATCATCATAAGTATAGGGGTAAATAGAAACCATACCAGTTTCCATAGACCTCCTATGCACAAAGCTCTGCGGTGAGCACTCCACATAGATCATCTCATTAATTCTTACAGGGGATTAGCCCCCTTCTAGGCAATGGCACCGAGATCTGCAGAGGGTAAGTGACTTGTTCTAGATGATACAGTTTTCCAGGAGCCCCGTGGGGGGCTGATTTACAGACATGGCATGTGAACGCTCTGAGGCAAGAGCATCCTGGATACCTGGCAGCACTGGGACTCGAACCCAGATCTCCGGACTCCGGTGCCCTCTCTGTAAGGCCATGCCATTCCTCACCTGGGAGTCCCAGCCAGCCATTCCAAGCATAGAGGTGCAGAAGCACTCACAGGAGCGCAGCTCCCGGGGGTGCTCCCAGGGAACAAGTCACAGAGAAGGACAGAAGCGGACCCTCCCAAAGGCAAGGCCTGGTCGCTGTTCTGAGGTATGGAATGTGACTAAAAAAGGCCAAAGCTAGTGATTTGAGTGTAGGGATCACCAAACTGTGGTCTGATGGACCAAATCCAGCCCCATGGGCCAAATGCATCCTCAAACCTGCTGCTGTAAATAAAGTTTTATCAGAACACAGCTGCAGTCATTCGTTTACACGTGTCGGTGGCTGTTTTCATGCTGCACTGACAGAGTCGTGTGGTTAGTTACAACAGAGACCTTATGGCCTGCAAAATCTAACGTATTTACTGTCTAATCCATTACAGAATAAGGCTCCCAAGCCTCTTCCTGGGGCAATGCTGACTGCCAGGAGAGTGGCATGGCTCTGCGTCACAAGGCACCACTCCCAGCGTGACCCAGCGGGCATCGAGCTCCCTGCTCACAGGAACACAGTCCCCCTCTCGCCCCGGGGGCCTGGAGAGCTCTCCTCTCCCTGGATGGAGAGGGAGAGAGCAGGAGAGACAAGCTGAGTGTGGGGCTGAGGCATCACTCAAGGTGCCCACTGAGGGTAAAGCAGAAGCTAGGATTTGCAGAGTATGTTAAAGGGAAGCAAAACTTTGTACACAGATACCACAGTGAGGGTGTGCTTTCTGCAGAAGCATAGCACTAGGAACACTCCTCATGAAGATGATGTGTAATAACAGCTGTGACGCAGTAACTGGATGCCTCCGTGCAGATGCAGGAGATGAGAAGCAGGCCCCTGCTCAGGGGAAGCACACGCCTGAGGCTAGTCCTCCCAGGGTAAGGGCAGGCCCCTTCTCTCAGAAGATCTGGAGAGTTCTACTGCAATTTGTTGCCTGTTTCCTACCGTCTAATCATTTTTGTGCAAGGCTATATACACTAAAATGTTTCCAGTTCTTTTATTTTTCTCGCAGCCTCAACTCAGAACCCGGGAAGTTACATCGCACAGATCTTATGACATCAATGTCATCACCCGCCCCCCCTCCCCCACTGCCTTTACCAATTGCATGGCTTACCCCAGCATGCTATAAAAATATATACAATATATAAATAAATTATATGTGCAATTATATATTTATGGTATATGTCAATACAATCCTATCTAATAAAAGACAAAAAGGGTAATTAACCATACCTCCGCTACGCTTCCCATTGGCTAATCAGTGAGATATGCAAATTAACTGCCAACAAATATGGTGGCCGGCAGCCACGCAAATGAAGCGAGCAGGACGCTTGCTTGCTCCAGTGATGGAGGAAGGCAAGGTTCCACGCCTGCCGCGGCCTGCTCTAAGCTCCAAAAGCAACAGCTCCAAAAGCAACAAAGTTTCAATTATAGAAGCCAAACAAACCCCAGATACCTGCTTTCAGCCAGCCGCGGCCTCAGAGCTGGGAGCGCCAGTGACGGCAACAAAGTTTCAATTATAGAAGGTAAATAAATCCCAGAATAAAAAAGAAAAAAGAAAAAAAGAAGAGGCTGGGAGCTTCAGTCACCGGTCAGCCTGAAAATGGCCCTCAGCCCCTCACCCAGACTGGCCAGGCACCCCAGTGGGGACCCCCACCCTGAAGGGGGTGTGACCAGCTGCAAACAGCCATCAGCCCCTCACCCAGGCTGGCCAGGCACCCAAGCGGGACCCCCACCCTGATCCGGGACACCCTTCAGGGCAAACCAGCAGGCCCCCACCCGTGCACCAGGCTTCTATCCTATATAGTAAAAGGGTAATATGCAAACTGACCCTAACAGCAGAAAGACTGGGAATGACTGGTCATTATGACACACACTGGCCACCAGGGGGCAGATGCTCAATGCAGGAGCTGCCCTCTGGTGGTCAGTGCACTTCCACAGGGGGAGCTCTGCTCAGGCACAAGCCAGGCTGATGGCTGCCAGTACAGCAGTGGTGGTGGGAGCCTCTCCTGCCTCCTCAGCAGCGCTAAGGATATCTGACTTCAGCTTAGGCCTGCTCCCCGCTGGCAAGTGAACATCCCCTGAGGGCTGCCAGGCTGCCAGAGGGATGTCTGATTGCCAGCTTAGGCCCAATCCCCCAGGGAGCAGGCCTAAGCCAGCAGGTGGTCATCCCCCGAGGGATCCCAGACTGTGAGAAGGCACAGGCCAGGATGAGGGGACCCCCCCCCCAGTGCACAAATTTTTGTGCACCAGGCCTCTAGTGGAAATACAAATCATTATATAAAATATATATTTTAGGTATACCATATACATTTTTTGTATTAAACATATTTTAATACATATTATTCATTTAATATATAATTTATACTATCTAATAAAGAGGGGATATGCTAATTGACCCTCATGCTGTCGCAAAGATAGTGGTGCCCACAGCCAATAAGGAGGGGATATGCTAATTGACTGCCCTGCCTTCAAATATGGCGGCACCCACAGCCACAAGATGGCAGCACCCAGTCTCCTCTGCTCCGCCAGGGCTCCGCACACCTGCCTCCAGAGTCCCCCATTCCCGTCAGCCCCCCAGCCACCCAGGGCCAGCCCAAGGTGCAGGCAAGCCTCAAATGGTGGCTGCCCAGCTGCCCAGGGCCAGCCCAAGGCGCAGGTAACCAGGGCCGGCCGAGGCTTGTGCTGCCGGCAGTGGTGGCAGCAGAGGTGTGATGGGGGCATCACCTTCTCCTGATCACCGGGTTGCCTCCTGCTCCTGAGGGCTCCCTGACTGTGAGAGGGGGCAGACCGAGCTAAGTGACCCCCCCTTCCAGTGCATGAATTTTCATGCACTGGGCCTCTAGTTTCAAAATAATATTGCTGCACAACTATTTAGACATTTGTATCAGATCAGACACAATCACTCTTACTTCTTGTTCCACATTGATTTTCTCATGGAACGTGCTTTTAATCTCAGCAACTGCTGACAACCCAGCTGTATAAAGATTAGACATCATCAATATGCAGCAAAATTTACAAAAGATATGTAGTTTGAATTGAACCACCTTGAGCTAGCAGTTGGCCTAGTGTTCAAGAGATGTCGAATGTCATTGTATCTTCCTATAAATGTAAAAGATCCAGGGAGCTCTCAGCACCCAGTTTGAGAACCATGGACTTAAGCACTCTCAGCTTCATTGTCTTTACCTACAAATATGGAGAGGCTACTATCTATGTGAGGATGGAATTAAATAGTGAAACTCCATGCACAGAAACCAGTGGGTCTCAACCTTCAGTGTGCATAAGAATCACATGAGTTCACTTTTCAAAATGAATTATTGGATCTCTCTCCCCAGAAACTGTCTCATTGGGCTGGGGGATTGCCTTCCCCAGAGTCCGCATTTTAATTCTCACCAGGAGAGTTATATGCAGGTGATCTAAAGACTACACTTGTAGAAAAACTGCTTGGAATCTAAGATTGACTTATTTATTTGGGATGCATGAAAATGCCAGCAATTTAGAGAAGAGAGTTAAGTTATGACAATTTCTTCTTAACGGGTAATGAGAAAGCTCAGAATGACTCCAGTGTCTTGGTAAGTAAATCCCTCTCATGCAGTTTCCTGGGTAATCAATGTATAGATCCTCATCTACTTCTACATGGGCCACCTGATGGCACTTTGCTTAAACAGCTAACCTATAGGAAATCTGATCCATGAATAGAGAAAGCCCATGAAAGGAAAAATGATACTTGGAGTGTGTGAAGAATCTATTATTAAGTTGTAAAGGCTGCACTGCATAAAGTGAAATTATTGTTATTAGATTCCCCACAGATTACAAGGAGCAGCAGCTCAGACTGTAAAGGGAGGCTGGGCCTTTGTAGTGCCCGGGCACTGGGCACAAGGGAGGTCGACTTTGCCTCTCGAAGGATATTTGCCGGCAGCATAACGCCAATAATGGGGGCACTATCAGATCAGATGAAGGGGAGGCTTTTATTCTCCACGGAACTGAGCAATGATGAGAGAAGCACTCTGGGAATTTTCCCTTTAGATTAAATATTTGAATCACAACTGTCTGAGACAATCAGATTCAGCTCAAAAATTACTTTGCTATCTCAAGCATACTGAGAATAAAAGACATTTTCGATATCACAATTAAGACATGAAAATCTTCTTTTCTATGGGATTTCTATATTAAGAAAAGAAAAACATATATTTAAATGGTACTTAATGTTCTAGCTGAATTTCACTAGCTCCATCTTGCTGTATAAACCAAGAATGAATGAGTTCGCAGCCTTTGGAGCTGATTAAAGACTCTGCCAAACTCACATCAGCTCTCAGCAGGATCGGACGAGGGAAACAAACAAAGGCCAACAGGCCACCACTCAGTCGTTCTGCACAGAGGTAGCGAACATTGGGTTCCTGGAATCTTCTTATATTCACTTCCCAAATGGCCTGGACCTCAAATTCCACAGGCATATTGTTATCAAGCCTTGGAGGCCAGAGGCAGCATTGTTTTGTGGGTTTGCTACCTTTATCTTATTTTTGCCAGGGTCAGATGTCATTTCTTTGGCGTCCCCTAATGCCCCCTGCTTTCAGAAGAATTGGTTAAAAGGATGGAGACATTCCATGCTTCATAGCTCAGCTAGTCTCCCAAGTGTGGCAGCCTTAGGAGAAGGTGGTAACCATTTAATAATGCATTTGCTTTAGCAAGATGCCTTCACCCAACTCTCAACTCTCAACGCTGTTCATTCCCAAACCACCTTGAGACTAAAGGCCCATTTATCGGGTAAACTGTCACTTCATGGCTTCTCTTTGCCCCTTCTAAGCCCCAGTCAAAGTGAATCAGAATTTTTTGCTCTTATACTCTGGTCCGCCATCTCTGGACCTTACCCCCATGACTCCTTCTACTCTGGAAGACTACCCCACTCCTTCCCAACTTCTACATGTTAACATCTTACTCATTGTTAATGCCCTCTCTTCCAGGAAGGTTCCCCTGACTCCCCGGCACCTTCACTGAAGAAGTGTCTGTTGTCTTGGATCTGGACCCATAGCACTGATCTCAATGTGCCCAGTACTTTCCTCCTAATAGGACGGAAATATGGGTATAGGTCAAACTTATGTCTGCCCCATTAGATTACAACTTTTCAAAAGATCAATTTCACTTTGCATCCTTTTATACATATGAGACAGGGCCCATACCACACTATGAATGCAGAGTAAATGAATTAAAAATTAGAGAAAAGAGTTGATATGCAGTTAACCCTAGAAATCCTTCCAAAAATCTAACGAGTCTAAAGTGTGCATGATTGAGCGCTCCTGTTTCTATGCAAGGGGATGATAAGCAAAAGGACTAGGCAGAGAACACAGCGCATGTGGTCACCACTCAGTCCTGAGCTCAGGGGCAGTGGCTATGGGAGGAGAACAGGGAGATAGTTCTACGGGAAACTGTACCTTGTTTAATTGCTTTGCTTAACACTTGACAAAGAAGGGGCTCTGTTTCTCCACCCAATTCTGATCATTTCACATGAAAAAGGCAAGAAGCCATTGCTATATATGCCATTGAACACATTCCTTAATGTAATCAGCACAATCAAATTCCTGGTTTCATGTAGCCCATAGCCCCTCTCAGATGGAAGTGGCAGGCAGAAAGGAGACAGCTCTGGCCCTTGAAACCTTGGCTATGCAAGTTCAACAAGGACATTCGTTTCTTTCTTATACAATAAGAAACATGTAACCGGTGATATGTGGTAATATCATTCTAGACAACTTCTCATATAGAATATGTAATTTGCATGGCCAGCAAAAACAGTGCCCAGTGCCTTGTTTTCAAGGCTTTAAGCATGATATTTTCATATTAGTCTCAGAAATCACTTAAGTCTGAAGCATTGTTTTGATGCTATATGAGAACAAACTCAAGAGATATGAAAGAATAATAATAAAAGCCTAATATGCAAATTGTCCCCTCGGGCAGTTGTTCGACTGGGAGACCAGGAGTTCGATCACTTGCTATGATGTGCGCTGATCACCAGGGGGCGGCACGGACCATGGTGGGTGTCAGCGATGCACTGCAACTTCTCCCCGGCTACCTGGAGGCGGGGGTGATGGGCACGGAGGTGCGGTGGGAAATATGGGGTGTCCGCCAAGCTCACTCTCGCTCCCCCTGTTTCCTTCCCCCAGGATGCCAGGGCTCCCATGCTGGGGAAGCCCCCACACTCAGGTTCTGGGTACCAGTGAGAAGCCCGCCCCGCACCCACTCTGCTTCTTCCAGGTGAGCCGGGCCGCAGCTGCTGAGACCACAGGGGCTGGTTGGGCTCCCCGTGTGTTCATGCAGGAGCCTGTCTGCAAGGCCGGCTGGGAGAGAGAGCACACTGCCTGCCCGGCTTCTGTGCAGCGCTGCTGGGCAGCCCAGAGGCCCATGCTGTGCCCGGGCCCTCGGCATCTGGCTGCACTCACCACATCTCCACGTGAGGACTCGGGCACCGTGACTCAGGTGGAGGGGGTCACATGGGGTCCCAGTGGCACAGGTGCTGCCCAGGGTCCAGAGGTCAGCTGGAACCTGCCCTTCTACACCAGATGCTCGTGTTTCAATTGCTGGCCAGGCCTAGGGACTGCACCCATGCACAAATTTCATGCACTGGGCCTCTAGTGAAAGAATAATTAGAATAAATAAATAAGAAACTCCTCAATTCAACCAAGATGGTGGCATAGGTAAACACCTGAAATTGTTGCCTCACACAATCACCCAGAACCACAGGAAGGCTGGCTGAGTGGAAATTCTACAACTAGAAGGAAAGGGGAAAGCACACTGAGACTCAGAGGAGGTGCAGAAGTAAAGTGCAGAACTGGTCCTCATCTGGGCATCTCCAAACCCCAAACAAAGAACAGGAGTCTGCAAATCTCTCCTAGCTCCTGCTGGGTAGCCTCAGGCCTCTGCAGGCTTCAAAACCACACCTAAATTAGCACCTCCTTAGAGATCCAAGAGCCAGTGTACCCAGTGGTCAGAGTGGGACCATCCAGATTACAACTCCTCAGATCCATAAGGAACACACTCAGGGGACAGACTCAGTGAGCACCAAAGCCCCACTGAAGCAAGTCTTGCCCCAGAAGGGTGTCTCCAGCATAGAAGTTCTCCCACCATAGACACAGCTGATTCTCACAGCCAATTGGCCTGGAGGTCAATTCCTCCCAGTGATACCTACAACAATCAAGGCTTAACTACAACAAGACTGTGCACACAGCCCACAAAGGGGTGCACCAATAATGTCCACCTCAGGTTATTGGGGAGGCTGAACCACTGGGCCCTATAGGACACCTAGCACAGAAAGCCACTCTATCAACACAGGGAAGCAGCCAAAATGTGGAGACAAAGAAACAGGTCACAAATTACAGAAATGGAGGAAAGCAAACTACTAGATATAGAGTTCAAAACCACACTTATAAGGTTTTTCAAGAATTTTCTAGAAACTGCCAATAAATTTAGTGAGACCCTCGATAAATCTAGTGATCCTCAAGGATATGAAAAAGGACCAACTAGAAATTAAGCATACACGGACTGAAATAAAGAATATTATACCCAATAGCAGACACTAGAGGATCGCAAGAATCAAGTCAAAGATTTGAATTACGAAGAAGCAAAAAACACCCAACCGGAAAAGCAAGAAGAAAAAAGAATACAAATATATGAAGATAGTGTAAGGAGCCTCTGGGACAACTTCAAGCGTACCAACATTCGAATTATGGGGGTGCCAGAAGAAGAGAGAGAGCAAGATATTGAAAACCTATTTGAAGAAATAATGACAGAAAACTTCCCCTACCTGGTGAAAGAAATAGACTTACAAGTCCAGGAAGCGCAGAGAACCCCAAACAAAAGGAATCCAAAGAGGACCACACCAAGACACATCATAATTAAAATGCCAAGAGCAAAAGACAAAGAGAGAATCTTAAAAGCAGCAAGAGAAAAATAGTTAGTTACCTACAAGGGAGTACCCATACGACTGTCAGCTGATTTCTCAACAGAAACTATGCAGGCCAGAAGGGAGTGGCAAGAAATATTCAAAGTGATGAATAGCAAGAACCTAAAACCAAGATTACTTTACCAGCAAAGCTATCATTCAGAAGTGAAGGTCAGATAAAGAGCTTCACAGATAAGAAAAAGCTAAAGGAGTTCATCACCACCAAACCAGTACTATATGAAATGCTGAAAGGTATTCTTTAAGAAGAGGAAGAAGGAGAAAAAGGTAAAGATAAAAATTATGAACAACAAATACATATCTATCAACAAGTGAATCTAAAAATCAAGTGAATAAAAAATCTGATGAACAGAATAAACTGGTGAATATAATAGAATCAGGGGCATAGAAAGGGAGTGAACTGACATTTCTCAGGGGGAAAGGAGTGTGGGGGGTGCCGTAAGAGACTGGACAAAAATCGTACACCTATGGATGAGAACAGTGGCAGGGGAGGGGGGTGTTAGGGCAGAGGGTGGGGGGGGGAACCGGGTGGAGGGGAGCTATGGGGGGAAAAAAGTGGAACAACTGTAATAATCTGAACAGTAAATATTTAATAAAAAAAGAAAAGAAATTCAATATCAACAAAAAAAAAGAAAGAAAAAAGAAATTCCTTGATGGAACAAATATTATTGTTATATTAGGAGAGGTTTCTGGGAGCTGACTCATATCAGAATTTTGTGAGCTGGTTGGATAGCCACTGGTAAATTGAAAGTGACGTAGTGGGAATATTTATACCATAGAAATTGGCAAACATTACAAATCAAAGCCTTTCAAAGCCTTTTTCCTTCCTTTCTTTCTTTCTTTCTTTCTTTCTTTCTTTCTTTCTTTCTTTCTTTCTTTCTTTCTTTCTTTCTCTCTTTCTTTTGAGAGCTGGTTTACCAATACACCACTGAGTATAGGCCAGGACAGTCATAGTTTGTGAAGAAAAAAAGTAGATAGATATTTTTATTGATGATTTTTTCCTGAAATATCTACATTAAGAACAACATTGGTGACTACATTTTTAAAAACACTGATAATTTTTAAGCAGACCTATACACATTGCAAAAGTATGATTCTATTTAGGACAAGAGGATTACAAGTCACAGCTATGCCAAAATAAAGCATCAGAAATATTTTTAATAAAATGCCTTTTTAAAAAACTTTTAAAAAATATTTTTTTATTGATTTCAGAGAAGAAGGGAGAGAGAGATAGAAACACCAATGATGAAAGAGAATCATTGATAGGCTGCTTCCTGCACATCACCCACTAGGGACAGAGCCTGAAACCCAGGCATATGCCCTGACCAGGAATTGAACCATGACCTCCTGATCAATAGGTCAATGCTCAACCACTGAGCACACCGGCTGGGCTAAAATGCATTTAATACACAAATTTCCTCTTTTTCTCTTGTTGTATATGTAATAGCTCCAAAGAATGAATGAACCTTACATTTACTTTCTCTGTCAAATTTGGTTGGACATTATCATTCATAATGTCATAATCATCTCTAAACAGTAATTGACTGAGCCCTGTTTCTAATAATACAATTCTCCATCTCTTTATGACTAAGTTGACTAATTTTTCTAGGGTAAAAATACTGTAAAATGATAAAAGAATAACTTTAATAAGAATGACCAAATAAAATCCTATTACCTTTTGTAGAAAAATTCAGTTATTTTAATGCTGTGCTCATTAGAATCTAATCCCATGTCTTTGACAGTGAGAAAAAAAGACTTTTTTATGTATTTAATCACTGCTGTGATGCACCCCACACCTGCCCCTCTCCCAGGATTCACACTGGCCTCCACGCTTCCCAGCACCTCAAGAGCCATTGTGAATTTCTCTTCTGTTCCTGACCCAGCCTGTGGAAAGCTGTGACCTAGGAAGGCTCCATCCTTTAGCCTGAGCCCCAGAATGAGAAACATGCACAGGCTTGAATCCAACCTCCGGCCTGGACCCAAGCTCGGACAAGGCTAGCTGAGATCAGCCAACTCACCTACCCAGGAGTGGAAAATAAACACTTACTTTGAGCCCTGAACTTCTGTTTGTTTGTTTTTTAAATATTTGTATTGATTATTAGAGAGAGAGGAAGGGAGAGGGAGAGAGAGAAATATCGATCAGCTGCCTCCTGCATGCCCCCTACCAGGGGCCCAGCCTGCAATGTAGTGGGCATGTGCCCTGCCTGGGGAATGGAACCAGCAGCCTTCTGGTGCCCAGGGTGATACCCAACGCCCTGAGTCACATGGTCAGGGCAAGCCCATGAGTTTCGACATAATTTGTTATGCAGCAGTACGGTAGCAGTAGCTGATTAATATAGTTATCATACATCGGGCAGAAATAGGAAGTATTTGAACCTTTCTTTATGACAGTTTACATGAACCAGCCTTGAGCAGGTTTTGAAATAAGGAAGCAAAGGTTTGAACCCTGGTTCAATTATTTACAAGCACACTAGCCTCCACTTGTCATCCATAAAGAGGACAAGAAGGTGAACGTCACAGGTTTCTGGCGAGGATAAACTGGAATCCTCATCATAAAATGACCCATTGCAAAGGGCTTGACCTGGAATCTGGCACACAATAAACACTCAAAAGTTGAAAGCTATAAGCATTGTTTTTATTAAATAGCATTTATTGAACATGTACTATTGACAAGAGCACTAATACTAACTGAAATTTGATAGAGAAGCAAAAAGCATATTTTTGGTTTGGAGTCAGAAATCACTAATACAACAAAATCCCTTGCACAGCAGCATATTCACTATTGACTGTAGAACAACCAAAGGCAATTGCTTTGGGATTAAACACAGGTTTGGAACAAAAACTTAATTTTAAAATGCCACTAGGTAGTGGTCATATCAAAAAGTCTGTGCAAAATCTAATGGATGAACTTTATTCTACAAATAAAATTAACGCATGGCCTTATCTGAGTGTTGTGAACAGCGGGCACTGCAGATCCATACAGGTAGCCCAGAGCTCACCAGGGAGGAGGGTTTTCAACCTGAGCATGTACAACAAAAACAAACGCCCATATCATTAAATGAACTCCAAATCAAAGACCTTAAGCCTTGTGCTTGAACTTGGGCTAATCTAATTTGACAGCGACACCCTAAGTGATTAGGAAAACTCAACTGTGTTGTCTTCAGTGAATTAACGATATCACTGGGGACTTGTCGCAGACATCCCCTAATGCCTTTGTTAGGTGGAAGAGAGAAGATGGTAGAGAATAAAGAATGTGCAGTTTAGGTGGATGAAGACCTCACTTCAGATCGTAGCGAATCCCCTCAGAAGCCACCATGTCCCCACCTGTGTGCCCGATACCATTTCATGATTACTTTCAAAAGGCAGGACCTCCACTAGTCCATGCTGTCAGATGTTAGAGGACACAGACTTACCCAGAAGCTGATTTAAAATGCGTATCCCGTTCAGCAGCCAGGTCTCCTACTGGTCTGGGGCTCAGGGGTCTGGAGTGAGCCTGGGACTGTGCTTTCCCGGTGTGTAGCAGGTGGTTGTCAAGCAGACAGCCTGAGGAGTGTACTTGGAGGAACATTGCACTAAGCTTAGTGGGAATCAGAAACTAGTCATCCGTGGGCCAAAAATGTGTTTTCTTTGGCTCACAGATTTGTTTTATTTGGTGGTTGCCAAAAGGTAGGAAATTTCACATAAGTAGATTTCTGAATTTTCTTTAAAGTTAAGTAGATATGGTAATTCCTAAATCAGGCTTCTGCATGACAGAAATATCCTGGAAGTGAGTAGTGTGGCAAGAAGGTCAATTAGAAGGATCTGAAAGAATGAAAATGAGAGATCGAAGGTATGGCCCTGGTCGGGCAGGATGCCCAAGTGAAGACTTTCAGGCTAAAAGCCCAGACCACACGGGATTATAATAATCATAGCCAATGTTTAAAGCAGGCATGCAATGAGCTAAACCTTCTTCCAGATGTTTTACACACATTGTTTCTAATCCTAACATCCACCCTGAAAAACAGCTAATACATTCTTTATTGTAAGACTAGAGGCCCAATGCATAAAATTCGTGCAAGGGGCTTGGCCCTCGCAGTTGCTGCGGCTTGCCTCAGCCCTCCCAGCCCCAGCTTCATCCAGAAGGTCGTCTGGAAGGACATCCAGAAGGTAGTTCAGCTGTCTGGTCTAATTAGCATATTACACTTTGATTATTATAGATTAGACAGTCAATGGTCAGAGAAATGAAGCGGTTTACCTAAGGCACACAGCTGGCCAAGGGTGTGCTGGGCTGCACGCCCAGGTCTGCCTGGCTCCGGGGCTCCCCTTCCTTAACGATCCATTGCTTTTGGGACTCAGTATATTAAGGAGGAAGAGACGTGCAGGACAAATGTTGAAAGCAGTGGGCTGGGACTCAGTAACTGTAAAGAAGGTTTACAAATCTTAATTTGACAAAGCAACTAAGAAATGTTTTCTGTTGCCAGCAATATGTATGTGACTTTCTTCTTTCTTCTTAAGGGCATTTTTGTTTGAGCAAATAACTAAAAGACAACTTGGTGTTTGTTCTGGCTATTGATACCATCTATTATTTATCCTGCAATTTTTAGTATTAATGGAATTACTTACAAATTTGGAATATAATTATGTGTCTTCCAGTGCTATTATGTGTGTTTGTATGTGTGTGTAAAACCGTATGTCTTAAACTTTGTAGGATACCCTTAAGTTAAAAAAAAATGGTATCATTGTGCCCATAAACCATTGGAATGATCTAGAAATTTTAGTCCTTTAGTACCTAAATTCCATCCTAAGTCAACTGTTTTAAAAGTAAATGGTGCACAAATTTTTTTATAAGATTATGTGCACTAACCACAGGTACAGAAAAGTCTGTCTGTTTGGATAATCCCTTCATTGTTTGCCATTTCTTAGAGTTAGAAATGGGCAGCCATGTAAAAACCCAAAGTGGAAGCCAAAATAACTGAGTTCTAGGCTTGATATTCCTGTTCTGGAAAGAAAGTGATTACCTTCGTTTTATGCCACTATAAAGAAGAGGATTGGAAATAACTTTCACAATCTTTTTAGCTCAAAACTAATCAATTTAAGAATTATTAGCTTATTCTCTGAGGAGAAAAAGAAATATCACTGCAAACTCTCTAGTAGATAGAAAGTATGTAACTAAAGCTTTGAGGCAAATATATTTTGTGTGAGACTTGTGAATAACTATGTCCACTCCCTCCTTTTTAAAAGGTTATTCTTTTTTATTACAGTTACATTCAATATCATGTTCACTCCCTTGAAGTTAGGGATGCCCATGGGACTAGTTATGGCTGATGAAATATGATTAAAGTGATCAAGCTGCTTAACTGACGGCACAGTGTCCCCGCCTCTCACTGCCTATCCCTTGGATGGCTCAGCTATGACATGGTAGATCCTCCAGTGACATGGTCCCTAGTGACTCATGGAGCTGAATATCTCAGCGCACTTGCACCAGGCATGTAACATGTGTAAGATATAAAACATGAGGAAGACATACTTCTGGGATTGGAGTTAATTTCTTTCCATAGCAAAACACCAAAGTGTGGTATATGATTAGCAGTATTGGTATCATTTGGAACACTATATTGTACACCTGTAACTAATATAATATTGTATGTCAGCTATATGTTTAAACTGTGAGAACTATACAGATGAAATTGCCTGTCTTCAAAAATTCAAATCTAGTAAGGGATAAAGATATTTAACTATTAAAAATAGAAAATGTCAGTCACTTAGACTAAGACCATTAAGGCAGTCTTTCAGTTAAATATCTCAGAGCTAAATATCTCCTAAGTTAAATAAAACAGACAAATAAGCAGATTCCAATCCCATTGCTATGGCTCACTACGTGTGAGCCTAGGCAATTTACCTAATTTCTCCAAGGCTTAATCTCCTCCTTTGCAAATTTGGGAATAATGAGAACATATCTTGTTTCATCGGGTTGTTTGGGGGATTAAATGTGAGAATACATGTAAAGCATTAGGAAGGCTCGGTAAGTGGTCATCATTATTATATACACTTGCAAGAAAAATAAGATGTAAACAAGGTGAAGTAACAACATGTGGAGGAGACCCAGCGTGTTCCTTTCTGCAGAGCCCCCTCCTTCCTTCCTTGGTTAGTGTTCTCTGCTCTGTAAAGTAATGCATTTTCTGAGGTTTGGTGAGGCAGACTCCCTCGCCAGTCACTGGGATGGGCACCAGAGCCAGCCTGGTCAGTCTGAGGACTTTCTTGGGGCCAAAGGGATTGCTTCAGGGAATGGCACGTGACACAAATTGAACTGGAATCTAATATGATTTTGTTCTTATAAGACCATTGGTAAAGGAAGGCTTCTTTAGCATCTGGAACCATAGGAGGATGTACCATTCGCTTCCTTGTTCATCTTACCTATGCTGTAGGAACAAAGGCAGTTGCGGTCAGAAAGAATTAGGCCAACACCCACACATGAGTCCAGCTGAAAGGTGGAGAGGGAGTCTATGGCCATCCTGTGAGCCTCTGGACCCACCTGTCCTGCAGTTAGCTACTCATGATGCGTCAGTACTTGAGTTCATATATGTATGTATTTACCTACATATTGATTTTGCTTAAGCAAACTTGAATTGGGATTCTATCGCTTTTAACTTAAAAAGCCATGACTAATGCAAAGTTGAACACAGAACCAGTTAAACTAACTCGTTTATACAATTCTAGACTCACAAGGCATGAGAATCTGCTATTTCTCCTTCTCTCTGCTCAGTCTCATCATAAACACACTACCACATGCTGTCTATGGTTCCCATTTCCAAGTTACACCCGTCAAACTCTTCCAAAAGAGTGTAGGCCTTCCCAGCAGCTAGTCCTGAAGATGTGTGCCTGGGGGTCCTAGAGAGACCTCAACACCTGAGACTGAAGGCATTAAAAACAAAACCAAATGGGAAAGAAATAGTTTTGTTTGAATACAGCAAAAAAGCCCTGGTAGTCAAGGACTGCGACCCTGAACTTCATAGCCAGTCTCCAAGGTGTCATTAACCACCACCACTGAGTGCAGATTTATCCTATGACAGAACTTGCTTTGAATGGCTTTGCTGGATCAAGTTATGCATGAGGGGCAGAATGTGGAGGCTGATGGGCCCCAAATGGTAGAAGAGTCTTTAGGAGTGGCCACGAGCAAGATTATGTTCTACTCCTCCATTAGGCTTGGAAGAAGTGACTAAGGGCAGAGATAACTCATAGTGCTTAGCAACACCAAGATTATGTTATATTTTTCCATTTTGCACAAATCTGGAACCAACTTGCATTTTGTTCTTGCCTTCCTACTTGCTATCACCCCTCTCCGCTTCTCTGTCCTTGTTTCCTACCATTAAACTCTATTTATTTGGTCCAACTTCATTTTCTTTCTTTGCTCTTTGGAGCTGTAAGGATATGTACACATTCATTATATATAGAACTTGTTCTCTGAAATGAAAAAAAAAGAGAATGTACAGAAACCAGGGTTATTTGTGAGTTGGTGCTCAGGCAGAGAGAACTCCAAAGCGAAGAGCACAATACACACTGGTTACTGTAGCCGGGCCTCCTGTCAGCTTACTGGTCCATGCAGGTCCCTGGGAAATGCCCTAAACAATTTGTGATAATCCACTGAAGTTGAAATATGTGCAGGGCAACCACACAATGTTTGTTAATACCTCTCAGAAAACAGCCAAAATGCTTAGACTAGCAGATACTTTCCCTAGCAATTTCAGCTCAAGGGGCTTCAAAGCAGTAGAGTAACTACTTTTCCCAAACACAAACCGGAGACTAAATATGATCATCAAGAAGAGACTGTCCTTCTGAAACTGGGGCAGCAATTGCCATGTTCAATAAAAATAGCATCTTACCCAACATCAAAAGCAATTTTATGAAATTGGTAATTTCAACATGCCACACAGCCCAGGCCAGACACAGAAATGTATTTGTGAGAGTAGCACAAAATCTCAGTTGGTCTCCAACCAGCTGATTCAAGAGAACTGCAGACAGGTACGAAATAGAAGAGTTGAGGCTAGATTTCCAGTGGAGACAGATGAGAAAAAAATCAGATTCTAGGCATCATCGAAGATTAATATTTTTTTTATTTCTATTGATTTGAGAGAGAGAAAGGGAGAAAGAGAGTGAAACCTTAATGTGAGAGAGAAACATTGATCAGTTGCCTCCCATAAGTGCCCCAACCGAGGATCAAAGCTGCATCCTAGGTATGTGCCCTGATTTGGAATTGAACCCACAACCTGTTAGTGTATGGGACAATGCTCCAACAATTAGCCACCCATCCAGGGTTGAGAGTGACATTGTTATATCAATGGATTTATAGTTCAATAACATATGTTAGGTAAAATGAGCAACAAACATGTTCTTGAAAATATGCCCTATTTAAATAATTAACACCCCTCTAATCAATTAGTTATTTCAATACCAGATGCATCCGTGTAAAATTTTTCTCATATTATAAAAAAACTATAGTAATAATTCTCAAGGATTAGGAAACTGCCTAGTTTGTAGATTGGTCTACTTATTTCTCCTTATGGAGACTATGGTGGAGTGAGGCAGCCCTACATCTTGCTTTAAATGACATGATTCATTTGAAAGACTTCTTCAATGAAAATTTCTATCAGTAATGAGAGGTCAGAGGTTTTCATGCATTTCAGTTAGTTGCAAAAAAATAATATGGAACTGTATACAGAGCAATAATAATGCCCAACTTTACTCCCTTTTGAGTCCAGCATTGTACCAAGGATTTATAAAAATTAACCCATCTAATCTTCTCAACAAGCCTATGAAGTTATTATTAATATCTCCACTTTACTGATAAGAGAATTAAAGCAGTTTGATGTTAATTTTTTTTACCACAGTTTAATGTTGCTAATAAGTGGTTAAATCAATACTTGAACCCAAGTTGGTCTAATATCAGAGCTAATACTTAACTCATATTGCCTCTACTCAGTTACACTACTCAGTTATACATTCACCTTAGTTTCAAACTTTGGTAAACGTTGTTTCTTGATAAAACTCTAGATGGTAGGCATAAAATTCCTGAAATAGTCACCTTGTTAACATGTAAATACCCTTGGAAGAGGTAGCAGTGTGGGCAACATAGTCTATAATAAGAGACAAAGACAGACATTACATAATGAATGATAAAAGGATCAATCCAGCAAAAGGATATAACCTTTTAATCATTTATACACCCAACATAGGAACACCTAAATATATAAAGCAAATATTGAGGAACCTAAAGGGAGAGATCAACAGTAATGCAGTCATAGTAGGGGACAATAAAACCCCCTTGACATCAATGGACAGATCTTCCAGACAGAAAATCAACAAGGACACAGTGACCTTTAATGATACACAAGCCCAAATGGATTTAATTATAATTTTCAGAACATATCATCTCAAAGCAGCAAATATATATATTTTTTCAAGTGCACATGGAAATTTTCCAAAATAGACCACATGTTAGGCCACAAAACAAGTTTCAATAAATTTAAGAACATTGAAATTATATCAAACAGCTTCTCCACAATGTGTGTGTGTGTGTGTGTGTGTGTGTGTGTGTGTGTGTATACACTAGAGGCCTGGTGCATGAAATTCATGTGGGGGGGAGGGAGGTGGGGAATTCCCCTCAGCCCAGCCTGCACACTCTCCAATCCGGGACCCCTTGGGGGATGTCCAACTGCCAATTTAAGGGCTTAAACTGGCAGTTGGACATCCCTCCCTGGGATCGGGCCTAAATCAGCAGTCAGACATTCCTCTCACGATCCTGGACCACTGGCTTCTAACCACTCGCCTGCCTGCCTGCCTGGTTGCTCCTAACTGCCCCCCCCCCGCTGCAGGCCTGATCGCCCCTCACTGTCTCTGTGTGTTGGCTTGATCACCCCTAACTGCCCCCCTGCTGGCCTGGTCACCTCCCATCTGTCCCCCATGCCAGCCTAATTGCCCCCAGCTGCACCCCCTGCTGGCCTGGTTGCCCGCAACTGCCCCCCCCCACTGGACTGGTCGCCTCTTACTGCTTCCCCCATCAGCCTGGTTGCCCCCAACTGCCCCCCCCTGCTGGCCTGGTCACCCCAACTACACCCCCTGCTGGCCTGGTCACCCCCAACTCTTCCCCTGCTGGTCTGGTTGCACCCAACTGCCCCCCTGCTGGCCTGGTCACCCCTCACGGCCACCCCACTAGCCTGGTCGCCCCACACAGCCTGCTTGTTCAGTTGTTTGGTCGTCCCTTACTAACCCCGCTGCCGGGCTGGTCATAGGCAGCCACCTTGTGAGGGTGTGAGGGTTAATTTGCATATTACCTCTTTATTATATAGCAGGGGTCCTCAAACTACGGCCCGTGGGCCACATGCAAATACAAATATTTTATTTGTTCCCGTTTTGTTTTATTACTTCAAAATAAGATATGTGCAGTGTGCATAGGAATTTGTTCATAGTTTTTTTTTAAACTATAGTCCGGCCCTCCAACGGTCTGAGTGACAGTGAACTGGCCCCCTGTTTAAAAAGTTTGAGGACCCCTGATTATATAGGATGATTTCACTTACATGTGGCATCTAAAGAACAAGATAAATGAACAAACAAAATTTAAACAGATTCAAAGATATAGAGACCAAACTGATGGCTGCCAGAGAGGAAGGAGTTTGGGGGACTGGGTGAGAAAAGTAAAGGGATTATGAAGTACAAATTGGTAATTACAAAGTAGTCACAAGGGTGCAAAATAAGTCACAAGCATAAGAAATATAGGCAGTAATACTGTAATAACTATGTACAGTGCCAGTGGGTAATAGAAATACTGGGGGGAGGGGATACTTTGCAAAGTATATGATTGTCTAACCACTATGCCTTACACCTGGAACTAATACAAAGTGACATTGAATGTAAACTTTAATTGAAAAATAAAATTAAAAAAGAAGAAGCAGATTCTAAGAAAAATAAAAGTGTATGTATCTTTTCAAACATCAGATTCTGATAATACACTGGCCATGTGAATGCGGCTGGTAGCTGAGGGTGGCACAGACTGAGCGGGTTCATTCAGGGTAGCAGCACGGGTGTGTTGAATGCAAGCTCTCAGGCAACCTTGCCCAGGACTGGTATGAATAGACAGATGATCTGAATGAGAAATAACTATCTGGTACTGATATGATTAGTGAGTCCAACAGATTTGCAATGGTTCTTATTCTGTCTTTCTCTGGTAATACCTCCCACCTTCCCTTTTGAGACTTAATTTCCAAATTAATTATCAATGACTTGAGGTTGCAGAAAGAAACCAACGCTCACTTAAAACAACCACAGATACTTTTAAACTCAACCGTGCTACCAGGGACACGGCACACTTGGTTTTACTCAACACTAGCAGCAGCAAATAGGATCTCCAGTGTTCTCTGTTAGCTAGGACCTTCAACTCCTTGTTTGTCATATGAAAATAAGTCACTTCAGGAAAACAGCATTTGGGATTTGGGAACACAGTAAATTTCACTAAACCCTTTACTTATATTTTCTTTGGAATTTCCATTTTCTTGGATTCTCAGACATTTTAACGTGTTCTAAATTACCTGTTTCAATAGCTAAGACAAAAAGTTATGACATCTATTGCCCCTAATGAGCCCTTCTCCCAGCAGGTCCCGGCCAGAGGAGTGATTGAGAGCTTGGGATCCGGGGGGAAGTCTGTCTCATCACTAACAAGGTGTGTGTCATTAGGCAGATTACTTAACTTCTCTCAAGTCTCAGTTTCCTCACTCAAAACAGGGAGCTCCAAAGAGACTTTAGGAGCCTCACGGGGTTATGAGAACTGAATAAGGTGATGAAGAGATCAATACATGCCAATTATTACACATGATTCATATAACTGTGGATCTCAAAACTGCAATTGTTTTATCCCAAAGTTTTTTGCGGTTGCAGCTCAAGTGGGAAATTGTCTGTGATGCCTGGTACTTGGAACATAATAGGTGTACAATTAATAATGATAGTGACCTTCATAGTCACCATCATACTAGTAGACACAACTACATACTAAGCACACATTCAGTGCTAGGAGCTTCACTAAAATCTTTACATATTTCCCCTAATTGAATCATCAAAGCAATTCTTAGAAATAGATTTAATATCTTCCTCAGTTTAAAGATGAGGAAGAGGTTGAATAACTAGCTCAAGGGTCACAAAGTATGTGGGGGCCAAGATTCAAACTAAATCATGGGTTCTCACCCACACTCTCAACCACAGGGCTTTCCAGGGAATGACTATGTTTAACTCAACCTTTCTCCTACAACTGATGAAACTGACATGTGGAACCATGAGGTGGTTTTCCCTAGGGTCACACATCTTGTCAGGGACAAATAGGGACTCAAAATCATGTCTTCTAAAACTAATCCTCTATCCTTTGTTGCAATAATACCCAAACATTCGGATCTCACGAATAGCTGTGATATTGAGAGGAGAGAGAGAGAAAGAGAGGAGAGGCCCCTGACTGGTGTACTGATATCAGTTTGGAGAAGACCTGGCCCTAACTATTAGATCCTGTGTATAAAAAATTTCATGGAAAACCAACCAACATTAGATATGGCTGCTCTGTGACGTGGTGGAGACAAAGACAAAGAAACCACTGTCTAACCATATCTGAGCACAGACTAAAACAAGAACATGACCCAGACTCCCCTTTGCCTGCCTAATGAATGACTGTTATTTCTTTACTAATTACTGCTTTGGCCCCGCTTTGTTGTTCCCACCTACTTATAAAAATTGTCAAGATACCCAACCACAGGATTGCTTCTGCTTTCTGAAAGTGCCCAATTGTGGGAAACCGTTTATTGTCTTCACTAGCTGTAGACAGAGAACCCCCGGAAGGCTGGGTGCCTTTGAAGCCCTAGCAAAGGTCGGAGCTAGGCGCCACCTCTGTTTGTCCAGACAGTGGTAGCTGAAGCAACTTCCCCATCTATTATTATGTAAATCCTTGCTGATGGGCTAGTCTGCCTGTTGCCAGGGGTCGCCTGCCTAAGGGCTATGCTATGGGTGTATCCCAGATCAATAAAAGCTTGGTGAGGCCTGAGCACCAGTGGAAGTCCTTCCTCTTGAGTTGGACTTGCCTGCCTTGCCCCCCAATATTTCAAATTATCTCTTGTCTCTTCTCTTTCATTTGTGTGCGGCTCCTCTTCCAGGTCCTGAACCCTGATCCACGCGGGATGTGGAGGGAAACACACTCAACACCCAATCTAGAACAAAACCATGAAACCTTCCCCAGATACTTAACAAGCCAAATCCTGTAATAAGCCCTTCCTCATGCCATCTTGTTGCAACTCCTTACACTTCCACAAGGAGCGCTGTCTTCTCTGCAAAAGGCCAAGTGCCCAACTTTCATTGACCTCTGATATTCCTGGTATTCTTGTGGTGTTCCTGGTGTTCGTTGATAGTATCTTCAAATAATTTTTTGTGAATTGAGGATAGTTTTAAAAAATTACTATCATTGATCTATAGCCATAATTCCTGAAAAAAATATACATTTATCAGCACTTTCCCTCTCCCGGCAAATAAGCCCCATAAGACTACTGCATAGTCAATATTATTAGGTTAGTGTTATGAAAAAGTCTATATTGTTCTTATTTTTCCTACTTTCTTTTAGACTAGCAAAATCTTTGCCGTGGGCCAGCACTGCCAAGAAGAGATGTGGGTTTGGGGAACTTAAAGCTTATATAATTTGGGGGTGGGAAGCTATTTTAAAAAAATACAAAATGCAGGCAGAAAAGCTGATGGTTCCTAAGAATGAGAAAAGAAATACAGTAATTCCTAGAGTCGTGGAGAGTTAGTTGCCCTTCTCCTGGTATCGTTTTAGATGCTTTATCTGCAATGCTTAGGTAGAAATGATGCTGGTTGCAATCTGGCTTCCCATCCAGAACACAATGTAGGGGTGTGTGCACATGGGGGTCCCAAAGCTAACGTATCATAAGAAATCCACCAAGTGCTGGCATTGGTAAGCATTGCCTTAGTCATGCAGCTTCTGAGAATTGTTTTTCAAGAACTGAATTCCAACTGATCTCCAGAGTAAAGGACTAAACAAATACTTGTATCATTGGTTCACCTTCACTAGGTGACAGTTGGTGATTCTTCCCCTTTCCTTTTAGCTTAAGACACCTATGGGTGTGTTGGCCTTGAAAAAATGATAGTTTTGATGGCCCAAATTACCTAGTTACACATACAAAGACAGGTAATTCAATAAAATTTGTCCAGAGAATTGTCAGACACTGGCCTGTGATTAATTCCAATGTTCTTGCTTCCTTTCTTTATAAAACTCAATATTTTATTTTGTTTGATTTAGTTTCTAAATCCCCTCAGTTTTTCTTTACATTTGTGCTGGCTCCTATTTCTTGACTCTTAACCGGTTTCCAAGTTTTGGCCAATTGCATCTCTTCATCTCAGTGAATTTTACACAGCTGGGGAGGTCTGCAGGGGGCAGCTAGTGTGTTATGCAGGTGCCTCCATAAATCCAGATTCATTTCTTTTGGAGGAGACAGCATCTCCTCCTGGGGTAGAGTTAGTTCACCTGGATCTCGGGCAGACAGCCCTGGTTATACTGAAGCCAATGTTTAAGGTGAGATGATACTTGACAAAACCGCATGAGGGTTTTATAAAAGATTCAGTTTTCAAAACATCTTTCAATATAAGCAATGGTACCTTTTCCCAGGAATTATGAAGATGATTACAAACCCCAAATGGCCCTCATTTTCCTGGAGGTGGTGAGCTGTGTGGTGTAATGGGAAGGGCATGGTACTAAGGGCAAGATTCTTAACTCTTGTTCAAATTCTGTTACTATATGAACTTGATTGTAAGCCATGTAACTCCTCCAAATTTTGGGTCTCTAATAAAGTAGAGACTCTTCCACTGATGTCTTGGGATTGTGAGAAATAGCTAACTTAATGACTTTCTGGATTTCTGGATAAAGTATGTGTCTTTCTAGAGCATATGACATTGGTGAGAGGAACAGGAAGACATGGGCACCAACTCAGCAAATCTTCATGAAGCATTCATTTTACTTTACTTAAAGATTGAGCTTCAAGTAATTAATTAGGAAATACATTGAAATATTATTTTTGTATTAAAACAATTATAAAGTTTGAAGCAAACTGTGGATGCTTTCAATAAAAGTATAATATAAGATCATAAAAAAATTTCACTTACATATGTAATTTTGGCTTATGGCCCTAGACCCATGAAAATTCCTTTGAATTTATAAAGTACTCTCTGAGGTTCTAGAACAATCCTAATTTATATATGTGACTGTAGATAAAGATCTCTCTGCTTTTGGGAATGGGCATATAGCTGAAGTACATGGGAACATATTTTAAGATGAAAATATATCATTTATGACTGACATTCACCAGAAAGAGAAGAAAGTGGTTATCTGTATTTAGTGCCTTTCAGAGAACCTTGAAGATTGTAGTTGGCTATTTCCTTTCAAATGGCAGACAATGTCTTCCTGTGGTTTTCATGGCCTCCAAGTCAAGAGTAGGTGGACAGAGGTGATGAAACGTAGAAGGCACAGTGGGAGGGGCCACAGGAATGGACAAATGACGGGTCGGGGCCCGTCAGAGGAGCAGGGACCAGGTCAGGGAAAGAGGAAGGACAGATAAACAAGAGCATCAACAGCTTCCTTTCAGACAAACACTTAGAAAGGTTGCAGCTTCTGAAAATCCCTAGCAATTTTTATTTCAATCTTGTTTTCTTACATGCCATTGTTTACTCATGATTCTTAGATAAACCAGAACTGATGTCTTACATCTGCAAAGTGTAAGGAGTAAAACCAATTAAATATTTGGTTCTTGTGCATTTAATATTTTAATTTACTTATTTATTAACATAATTTTAATATTTTTTTCTCTCCACCATCAAGGGGAATATGGATTAAAGAAAACCCCACATGAGATGACAAGAATAACAGCTAATTTACTGAGCGCTCATTATGTGCAGTCACATGCATTCAAGTCTTGCATCTAACCTACAAAATAGGGGCCATTGTATCCCCATTTTGTAGGATGACCAAGAAGGATGGTAATGATACCAGCCAATGTTACAGGAGGTTTCCCTGTGTCGAGCAATGCTCTCTCTATTGCTTTTGTATATTAGAATACATCTATGTCATCAGATCTAATGAGGTAGATTTTATCATCCCCCATTTTGTAGAAAGAGATCTAAGTAAAGAGCAACTAACTGACTTGTCCACATAACACAGCAGCAAAGGGCAGGTCAGAGGTTTGAACGCAGACTGAGTGGCTTTGGAGCCCATGCTTGTCACTCGGTCTATATTGCCCCCAATGTGGAAGAATGGGAGGAGGCAAACGGGGTCTCCTGGCCCCTTCTGTCCTAGTGCCTGTGAGGAAGGGCATCCAGCTGACTGGAGACCTGGCCGAGGGAGGAGGAGCAGGAGCACTCTCGCTCCTGGACCACAGCCCCCTCTCAGGTGGCACCTCCTCTGCTGTGCCTGGCCTGCCCCTGCGCACCAGCCACCTGGAGTTCTGGGTGAGTGTTAGCATGAGACGCCTTCAGATCAGGCTTTCATCAGAAAGCTGGCCACGGGGGTGAGAGCCCAGGTGTGAAGGGAAAATGGAGGTGGGGACTGGCAGTAGCAGGAGGCCACCACTGGCCCTAGGTCCGAAGCGGCCAGAGGAGGCACATTCCTGGGGCTGTCGGTGGAAGGTGGAACCAGGCAGCCTGTCCACAGGGTCTGGAAGCAGGAGGGGATGGGCCTGTGCAGGGGCAGGGCAGGGGCAGCGGGAGAAGCGCCCCTCGCCCTCCTACTGGTCTCCATGCTCCACTGTCTGAACCCCACTGGCCAGAAGCGAGGGAGGCACAACCCGAGGTGGACCACACTGCACAGAGCAGAGCCAGGGAGGGAGTGATGCCCCTGCGAGCAGACCAGGGCCCACGCGGTGGGCACATTCCCCTCAGAGGGAGAGATACACAGAAGCCAGATGGTGGCCACATACCAAGCCTGTTCTCAACTTGGCTTCATCATTAATAAAGCTAAAATACTGTTATAACCTTCATTTGTATGATATCTCTCAACTGACTTGGAATTTGGGGGACAAGAAAGAAAAGCTTGATTGTATTCTCTATCTTCAACCCAAATGGTAAAACGAATCATTAAATTGTAAGCATTGAATGATTTGTGTTGTTTTTACACACACACACACACACACACACACACACACATACACACACATTCAAATTGGACACAAAACATTCAGGTGAAATCATCACTTTAGAAGAAACACTGTTTTATACTATTCTCACTATTCTCATTACTTGCTTTATCAAAGTGAACAACCATTCTAATGTTGCTATGAAAATACCAATTATTTTTATGATAATGAAGACTTTAAATAGCTCAGTAGGATAAATTAGATCCAAACAATGGCTTAGCTGGTTCCTTCCATCTGTGGAATACTAAACTAGAATGAAGGATTTAATCCTTTTAATATGGAAACGTGTCTTTAGAAGCATAAAGAAAAGAAGATATTTCTCACTCAGTTTCATGCATGATGAATTACTTTGGGGAAGGGGATGTGAAGAAATAATTTTTCCCTGAGGGACAATGCCCAGAACAAATTTAAGCTCAGTCACAATCCTTATGGTGACAAGGATAGACTCCAGCAATGCATGTCCATGTCATAGACTGGACGAAACTTGACTGCTTTGCTATAAGCCACTCACCTTCCTGAGGCCATGGAGCCTCTAGGTCAGGGCTTCTCAAACTCACAGTATTAACCTTTTGAGCCAGATATTTGTGTGTCGGAGTGGGGTGCTGCCCTTTGATTCCTGCACCCTGGCCTCTGTCCAGGACATCCGCCAGCTCTCCTGCCCCGTGAAGACATCCATTTCTCCAGACTTCATCCAATGTCCCTGGGGCAGGAGGGAGGGGGGCAAAATAGCACCGCTGAGAATGACTGCTCTGGAGAGGCAGTTATCTGTTTCACTTATGCTATTGTTGGCTCTGACTGTTTGCTAGTTTTGTTGAATTAGTTCAACCTTTAGCTTTAAAAATTGTAAACATTTTACTGGATTGTACTAGTATAGAAGTAATACCCAAGGATCAAATCTTTCTGTGGGATTAAATCGTTTTCTAACTACCTTTTATGTCTTTAAAGTGAACCAAAATTTTAGTTTCACTATGCTTAATGGGACCCAGGGTACCTCCAGTACACAGTGGAGAGGATCTATGTGCTGAGAATGAGCAAGCAGGATGGGGAGAGGAGGAAAGAATAGTGTCCAAATAAAATGCCAGCTCTGAGCTACCTGCATCAGAGTAATTCCTTTAAAAAGTGGGCATTTATTCATGTTATGAATTCTGTTTCTAGCTATGAATTTAAATATTGGGACCTGCTCTTTTTAATAGTAGGCAATTACATGGTACATCTTTATTGAAGAGGACATAATTCAGACCAATTAAATTCAATAATTCTCAGGTAAATAGCCCACTTTGACCAGTTTATCTTAGAAATTTTCCACAATCATAAGGAAAGATGTACTCTCCAGATGTGAAAAGAAGTAAGTTTCACCTAAAACAAATTTCTCAAACAGTTTAAGAAAACCTTTATCTTCTCCTATACCTTCTCATGGAAACAGGAAACAAAAATCAGATTAAACATTCAAGGAGGAAGAAAAACATAATAAATTAAAACATCTAATCATATTAGAGAGACAGTCAGGAGAGCTGGATTTTTGCCAAGTCTGTACCAAAGTCGTATGACCACAAACATGACTGTTTCTATGGGCTTCAGTTCCTCTGCCTCCCCTCTTATCAGCGTTTCAGACAAGACACTCAGATTAGAAGACTGCGGAGAGGGGAACCAGGCAGCTGGTAGGTTGGGAGTGAGGCTCCCAGGCACAGGTGCAGGTCTGCCCTTGCCAGCAAGAATCCCTGTGACTGAGCAAGCAGGGAATTTGCTATTTAAGTAGCAAATAAAAACATTATGACACACACACAAACACACACACACACACACACACAGAGAGAGAGAGAGAGAGAGAGAGAGAGAGGAAGAGAGTTTATATGTTTGTAACTCTAATGGAACGTTTACCCCTATCTTTAACACAGGGTCTTGCATTTTTATGTTACACTAAGCTCCACAAACGGGGCTGACCCTATAATCAACAAAGACGTACCACGCCGGGCCTTTGGTGTTTTCAATGACTGCGGCGTGATCACCCTGCCACCCCACCCCTGACACTATGTGCCAAGACCCCTTCAAAAGACATTCCCTGTGTACTGGTGAGGAATTATCAAAATCACTTCTTTAGATTGAGTCACGAGCTTATAGAATACTCTATTGTCCTCCCTGGGTGTCCCATGCGGGGCAGAGCCATACGTGCTCCCCCTGGGAAACTCGGGAGGGCCCTGCATCTTGCTCTGACCCATGGAATGTGGGCAGAAGTGTGTGTGTGTGTGTGTGTGTGTGTGTGTGTGTGTGTCATTGGGGTGGGGCTTCAGCAGCCAGCACACGTCATCCATTCTCCTTCCCTCAGCTGCAGTGGCTGGCCGTGCCCTTAAGAAATGTTGGCCCCTTAACCTGGGTGGTGGGAGGGAAGCTACATAGAGTGAAGTGTCAACTGACACGTGACCTGAGAAATGAACCTCAGCTGTGGCAGGTAACTGAGACATAGGAGTTGGCTGTTGATGCAGCAGAATCTAACCGACTCTCACTAATCTACCAACTTATGGCCTCTCACTGGGGAGGAGAAACCCTATTTAATCCCCCAGTGATTTAGCACGAGAGATGGAACCTCTAAACACGTGATGTCAGTACTACACCTAGAAACAACGATCTTTTCAACAGATGATTGGAATTCTTTTCCTAATAATTGGCTTTCCAGCAATCATCCTTATAGCCATCCCCTCCACCACTCATCACCAAATTATTGCCTCTTCAACTAATGTGTGCTTAATATGACAACTTTTATGTCTTATCTGGTACCATCTATGTGAAATGTTGACTTGGCTTTGTCCTTTGCATGCCACCATCACAATGTGATGGAAAAATGAAGAAGGAAATATTGGAGGTATAAGGCAATTTTTTCATTAATCAAAACTTGTAAGAAATATTCCTTCATTAACTACACTCTCTACTTTTCCCCATATCTCAAAAAAGCAGAGCAAGAACTGAGCCACTGGATTCCGATACAGACATAGTTCTACCTCCCAGATTCATTCCAAATGTTTACAGAGACCTAGTATGTTGCCAGACACTATTATAGACATTGAATTCCCCAATACCTAGTGTAGCATCAGCAGTCAATAACTAGTTTTTTAAAAAGATGGGAACTTAATGACTCTGGTATGTACTCACCCCCCTAAGAAAACCTATATGTTTTTCAAAATGTTTTTTAGACCCATTTCTTTCCCTTCTCTAAAAGAAAATGCCAGGAAAAGGAGAAAAAGCCTAGGCCATTGCACATTAGCAACCTAAAAGGCAGAACAGTGTGAACAACCCAAATGTTATCAACCCATTATTCAGAGGGAGATTTAGATCTAAAGCAACAGGAAGCAGGACTGATAAAGAATTAGTTCTGTTTGCTTCCAGCCTGTAGGGAAGGCTGAGATATCTCGGGGCAGGTGAATTTTCCAAGCCACTACAATTTTATGTAGCCATTTTGATCATTTCCATCTCCTCACTGCCAGGTATTCTTCAGTTTTGTCAGGTTTACTAGCCAAGTAGTAAAATGCATATGTAAAGTAAATTATTTCAATACGTGCATTAGTAGGGTTATGGAACAAAATAGTCTCTACTCGGCTTAGATTAGTGAATCCCTCATTTAATTACACGGGAGAGGTTAGAAAGTCCTTACACACACGCCTATTCTCTGGGGATTACCTGGCCCTGAAATATAATGAATCTACTCTCGGTGCCTTCATTCCTCACTGTGCACCGAGCCAGGCTTCCTCCTTCTTCACTCATGTTCCTCTGACCTCCCTCACTGTGACCACAAACCTGGGGGGAGGGGTTCCTCAACTGCTCAGTGATGGCTAGCTATTGTTAAACCCATTCACCAAGCACATTGTCAGCTCACAAACAGGAGATTTCTGCCTATGCTTAGCCTTTTCCATATACAGCAGTCCAAGTAGTACATGGATGGCATCTGTCAATGTTGACAAAAATTAAATTTCAAAAAACTCTGAATAATTAAGCAGTCACTGGAGCCTAAGCTACCAGTACACACAATGTGCATACTGGGCTTACAGCTGTTTCAACATGAGCTGATTGCTGTGGTTCATTAAAATGACTTGATTTGTCAGATACTATGATAGTTGAAAGTTTGTACGTAAAATGAAGCTTGGTGAAATTTTTGAGTTTGAAAGCCGTGCACACATGGCGTAGAATAAAGTGAGGTGAGGACTGTATCTTCAGGAGAAATCATTAGGCTTGTAGAGTGAGAGTTGACTATTCCGTCAATTCCAAAGGGCTTCAGGGCAAACCCAGTTTCTGTCCCAGCAAAGCTCACTTCCTTTCCACGCCCAGCTCAGAGGCGTGGGACGGCTCAGGTGCACCACTTTCAGCTGTTAAATAAGTAAGAAATCATTGATTATTCTTCCCTCCAGATCATGAAAATCAAACTTTCTGACCATTTTTTTAAGTGAGTTCCTCTCTTCTTGTAGGAGAAAATGCCAACACATCACTTATCAGCTCCACTGCACAACTAGTTTTTATGATTTCGGATTGAAGTGATCGGCCAGTAGATCTGTGGAACTGCAGAATCCACTCCACAGGAAACTGTCAGAGGCAAGTTTTAACATAAAAAAACTTTTTATGTCTAACTGGTGATTTTTCAATACATTTTATTCCCTATTCAATGAGTTCATATATCACCATCATCATCATCACTATCTACATGACTATTCTGAGACCCAAGAATAACCGAGTAAGTCAGGTTTCAGCAACTCTTTCAAAATACGGCCTGAACACGCCTTTATGTGATCTTAGTGCTGAGCTCCTCCCATCTCACTCAAGTGCAGGGGCCAAGCTGACCTCTTGTCATACGTCATGTATTTAAGAACTTTTAAGACTCAATACAAAAGCACCTGTTAAATGCACTTATGGATGCAGTTCTAATATCAGTAAAATGGAAGTCTCATTCCATGACTAGTCGCGATCATTAGAAGGGGCTGTGTGTGCCCAGCCCGCACTTAGGCGTACTATAATGATTACTCTTTCGCAAATCAATCCCATCAAAAGAGAAATGTGTGAATTGTTTTTATTTTATTCAATGGCATGTAGGAAGAATTATTTTCAGACAGAATAATTTGTGAACTTGAACAGCAGGAGAATCAGAGCATGGGGACTGAGGGAGAGACAAGATGACTGGATGTGGGCAGTGGGGCTTTGCTGGAATTGCTGCAAAAAGGCAGGCGTTCATTTCCTTTAGAATCAGCATCCAAATAAAGCTCAGCTTTCAGCATCTGACCAACTCCCCCGTGGACAGGAACAGGTGTTCTATTTGAATTTTCTAAGGAAACGGGCACACGCCTACTCTCCCACCTGTCAATGATTGCTATCTAATTGGACCAGGTGTTCAATACCAAGGGCAGTTTCTTCCTAAAGAGCTTCCATGGTTATCAGAGGAAAGACAGGGATCAAACACCAAACTAGAAAAGCCCCCAGTGCCTAGGAAAGTAAACAGGAAGCCTGGATTTTAATCGGATGCAGACACAATGCAGTGAAAATTGTACTCTTGCTTAATGTTGAAAAACAGATAAAAATCCTTTCCTGCATTTCTACTTATTTCTGTAATCACACAAGCAAGGCAGGATGGAGACTTCTGCAGGCTGCTCTTCACAGCCTTTCTTAGAAAAGAGCCTTCCTACAACCCCAGCCCAGAAGCTTCTATTAAAACGGACTTAACCCCAGGCCCTTAGAGTAAAGAAAGACCCACCAGAACAGTGCATGACCCAGCCACACTGAACGATGTAGGCCAAGCATGTCAAACTCAAAGGCCAACACTGGCCAAATAAATGAGGCATGTGGCCCATGGGCCACGAGTTTGACATGCTTGATGTAGGCAAATGACTCAGGGCAGGCTATTTAGGGCCAAATAGAGTGAGTACAGGGGCATTCTTTACACTTTTTTCAGAGTAGTTATATATAGTTGTCCAGGTTTCACACTAAAAAATTGCATTAGAGCTGAGAAGGTACCATTCATATTGATATATTATCATTATTTTGACATTTCTTATCTACACTGATAAAAGACAAACATGCAAATTGACTGTCCCTTCGCTATGCCTTTAGCCACGCCTACCAGCCAATCAGAGCAACTATATGAAAATTAACCCAACAAAGATGGCGGCTGGCAGCCACTGAGCTGGAGCAAGCAGGAGGCTTGGTTGCCCCAATGATGAAGGAAGCCAACTTCCTACCTGCTGCAGCTGGCTCTGAGCTCCACTCAAAGCAACAAAGTTTCAATTATAGAAGGTAAATAAATCCCAGATACCTGCTTTCAGCCGGCCATGGCCACAGAGCTGGAGAGAGCAGGAGGCTTCCCTCCCGCCTGCCTTGGCCGGCTCTGAGCTCCTTTCAAGGCTACAAAGTTTCAATTATAGAAGGTAAATAAATCCCAAAATAAAAAAAGAAAAAAGAAAAAAAGGAGAGGCTGGGAGCTTCCATCGCTGGGGGGGCTTGGCCAGCCTGAAAACAGCCCTCAGCCCCTCACCCAGACTGGCCAGGCACCCCAGTGGGGACCCCCCACCCTAAAGGGATGTGGCCAGACTGAAAACAGCCATCAGCCCCTCACCCAGGCTG
>NW_005871171.1:799975-801658 GCF_000147115.1 Myotis lucifugus | reverse complement strand
GGGAACTCAATCACAGGAAGTACCAGGCGCTGGGTCGGCACTGCTAGGGAGATCAAGCAGGTGAACGAGCGGGTCCTGAACAGGCTCCATCAGGTACAGAGGATAACACGGAGACTCCAGCAGGAGCGGAGGTTCCTCAAGAAGGTGCTGGACTCCTACAGTGATGACTACCGGGCCAGCCAGTTCACCATCTTACTGGGGGACGAGGGCAGCCAGGGCACAGACGCCCTCACCCCAGGCAACGCTGAGAACGAGCCTCCAGAGAAAGAGGGGCTGTCCCCGCCCAGGAGGACGCCAGCGCCCACAGAAGCCAGCAGCCCTGGCGAGGGGCCCAGCGGGTGGAAGAGGCAGCGAGCGCCACAGGAAGGGCACCAGGCTGGAGTCCCGCTGACTCCGGAGCTGCCCCCCCCCCCCCCATGCAGATAAAGGGGGAGGAAGACTTTGGCTTCAAAGGGGTTGAGGCTCTGGACTCAAGTTGGGTTTCGTGGGGGCCAGACAAGCTGCTGCCCTACCCCACCCTAGCCAGCTCCCCCTTTGACTGACCCCCCAATAAACGGACCCCATGCTCTCCTCGGCAAAAAAAAGCTTATAGAGGCATGCTTATAGGATCAAATAGTATAAATATAGATGTAACAGGACAATAAAAAGAGAACCTGGGTATGATGATTACCTGAACGCTGCCTCTGTGTCATTTCTTCTTCGCCGACTCCGTCCACACCTTTGGGAACCCCTGGACCTGCTTGGCAGGACCCCAACATTCCTCTTCTTATAAGAACTTCAGTGAAATGGGCTAAGGGTCCCACTGGAACTGCCTCAATTTAATGTAATCCCCTCTTTAAAGATCTTATCTCCATATACAGGTACATTCTGAGGTTCTGGGGATTAGGATTTTAACATACATTTTGTTGATTACCCAAATCAGCCCTTAACAACCAACATGTTCCAGAAAGTATATTCCTATAGGGTTATTTACCAAACATTCAGAAGTATTTTTAAAAGAGCTAAGCCCCTCGCCCACTGTGCGGGCCCCTCCCGGCGAAGAGTGAAGGCCTGGGTTCCGGGCACTGGAGGAAAACTGGTGCCAGCAGCCAGGGGAAGGGGCCCCCAAGGGGCCCCAGATTGTGAGAGGGCACAGGCCGGGCTGAGGGACCCACCCTAGTGCAAATTTTTGTGCACCGGGCCTCTAGTCTACACTAATAAAAGAGAAACATGGTAATTGGCGTACGACCGCTACCCTTCCCATTGGCTAATCAGCATATCCTTATGCAAATTAACTGTCAGCCAAGATGGCGGCCGGCAGCCATGCACTGAAGTGAACAGGGAGGCTTGATTTCTCCAGTGATGGCGGACTCCAATGTTCCCCGCCTGTCTTGCCGGCCTCTCAGCTACAACTCTAAGCAACTATGTTGCAAATATAGAAGCTAAACAAAACCCCAGAAACCGGCTTTCAGTCAGCCGGGCTTCAGCCAGCCAGACCGCAACATTGTATCAAATACCGAAGGTAAAGGCCAGAAACCTGCTTTCAGCAGCGAGGCCTCAGAGCTAAAGCTGGCCCAGAATAGAAAAAAAAGAAAAAAAAAGGAGCGGTTGGGAGCTTCAGTCACCCGCCAGCCTGAAAACGGCCCTCAGCCCCTCACCCAGACTGGCCAGGCACCCCAGTGGGGACCCCCACCCTGATCCGGG
>NW_005871171.1:724865-799851 GCF_000147115.1 Myotis lucifugus | reverse complement strand
GGTGGCACCGTCCCCTGATTGACCCGCCTGATTGCCTCCCGCAGAGGGAGGCCAGACTATAGCTTAGGCCTGCTCCCCGGGGCAGAGTGGGCCTAAGCTGTCAGTAGGACATCCCCTGAGGGCTCCTGGACTATGAGAGGGCACAGGCCAGGCTGAGGGACACTCCCTTCCCCCAGTGCACAAATTTTCGTGCACTGGACCTCTAGTATTTTTAATAAAACAATGTGTTTAAAAAATATGTACAATTAAAGATACATAAATGTAAAATACTTTAGCATTAACATTGACTCCTCCAGCATAGAAAATATTTGACTCATTTCAAATATGAATACTGCAATTACACCCATCTATGTTCCAGAATTAATTTTAAAATACTTCTTACCCTATATTTTCCATTAACTATATCACTTTTAAAATACATATATAATAATTTATGATATTGCTAGATGAGATATAATTTAAAAAATTACAATGAACATGACTACTTTGAAAATGTAAAATATGAACTTGAAATTGACCTGGGAATATAGTAAGAAATGTGATTCTGAAGGGACATCAGTATATGAGGAGCTAAATTTATACATAGTTTTCTAATATTTAGAATGTCTCTCATAACCTTACTGAAATATTCATGGTAATTATTCACCTGAATATTTCCAGTGCTTTTATTTTAAACCTTTTAGGATATATTTCACTTAGTCAATATTGGTCACTAGTTAAGAACTTGACTTCTCAAAATTAAAATAAAAATAACTTAGAGTTTTCACTCTCACCAGAAGGATGGTGATGTCTATGATTAGATTGTTGGCACAGATAAGATTTGACAATATAATATTTTGTTTTTCTGAAAGGAAAACAAGTAATTGTTTTATATCAATTAATACATAGTAGTGTCTTTGGATTCTTAATTTTTGTGATTAAAAATTACATTTTCTACTATGTAATTTTCAATAGCATTATTGGTGTTACTTTTTAGAGTTCTGTCTGTATGTTCCAATAGTATTTTTGCTAAATCACATACAAACTTTGGCGATCTGTTTGAGAAAGGGCTACCTTGTCTGATTTTACGACTGTGCCACATGAGCTGGCAGGAGCCTTGGCTACTAGGGACTCGAACTTCCTCGTCCAGTGGCATAAAAGACAATACAAGTGTTGGTCCTGCCAGGTGACCCATCTGCCACGTGAACACCAAGGAAGTGGACTGTGGAAATTGAGGGAAAATGGGGGCCTGGTGACATCATTTGAGCACTAGATCCCTCCTCTTTAAAGCCATCCCTTAATCTGTTCAATTCTATGGGCTAATTCATTCATTATGTTATTTTATATTTTCACTCAAGCAGATTTAAGCAGAAATTTCTGCCACTGCTCACAAAAAAATATATAAAGGATGCAAGTCCCACAGGGAGTATTTATTCACAAACAACCATAGGGATGGTCAACGGGGAGAGGGTTAAGGGGTGAGTTTAGCTTGAATCCTCCATTGTGGATAACCTGGGTTTCTTTCCACATGTATAGATGATGGTTAATGACATGGTTCTGCTATAGGACAAGCATAGTTTCAAATCCCTCTTGGCTACTCACTAGTGCTATGGCACAGAGTCCATGTGAGAAATTCAATAGATAATTTAGGCAGAATACCTTGCATTCAGTAGGTATTCAGTAAATGATTATCATTATTAGCATTTATTTCTTTTATACTTCTTCAAGATACTAGGTATATTTGTACATATTATGATTAATTACTTATTTTACTATTGAAATTGAAATTAATTATTACATTTGACAAATAGTCCTTGAGTGCCAGCTGTTTGATTTGTTGTCCTGGTGAATAGGGTGGACAATGCTCATTTTCCACTTTCACATAGCTTATGTTCAAGTGGGTAAAATGAACAAAAAAGCAAATTAACAAATCAAACTTCAAAGATTGATAAGCACTATAAAGATAATAAAACAAGATTGTGGATTCAGATGTATGGGGTAAAGCATACCTTAAACTGGGAAGACTTTTGAGCTTAGAGATAAATGACGAGGAATGATTAGCCATGTGAAGATCTTTGAAGAGTGCATTCCAGAACATTCCAGAGAACACTCAAAGCTCTGAAGCAGCCCTGACATTCTAGGGAGAGGAGGAGAGTGACATGGCAGTCCGACTGAGGAAGCCAGGTGATGCGGATTTGAGTTGTTTCAGGAAGAAGATCATTAAAGTCAAGGAGGCTAGGTACTAAATTTGGATTTGATTTTAGAACCACCAGTGCTTTTTGATCACCTGCTACTTTCAGAGGTGTGCGTGTGTGTGTGTGTGTGTGTGTGTGAGAGAGAGAGAGAGAGAGAGAGAGAGAGAGAGAGAGAGAGAGAGAAAGGGAGAGAGAGAGAGAGAGATGGGGGATTGGCTACTTACTACTTTGTAATAGCACCGTGTTTCTCCTGTGTCGCTGATAAGCATATAATTCAGTGGAAGTTTCCCATAACAGTGTGGGGGTAATGGAAATTGTTGAACTCAGGATACATCATGCGGTTTAATGAACAACCTGGCAAATTAGAAGCCTTTCTTTTCTGCATTGTTATAAGGGCATCCACTTAGTACACTATCTGTTTTATGTGGTCTGCGCCACAGATAGCAGATTCATTGGGAAAGGCAGGAGGGAGTACATGGAAAGAAACAAAAGGTGGAAAAGTATTTCTATTTTATTACAAAATGAAATAAGCACCTTTTCAAAAAAACAGAATAAAAAAGCAGAAACGTGGAGCATGGCCACTTGAGGGGTGGCAGCATTTTAAGGAGCACAGAGTGCAGCAGAGAAGTGGAATGTGGGATGTCAAATGATGAGCGTGAGACAACCACCTTAGGTAAGGAGCCACCCTCAGTCTCTGAGTCATGTGACAGTACCAGTTTGTAAATCCTAGGTTTTCAGCCCGAATGTTCTATCCTTCTGAGACTCATTTTCTTTTCTTTTTTTAAAAAGGCACACCAGACAGTTATTTTATTTTAAAATAGCTATAAATTACAGATTGTATTTTTTTTATTGAATGTATTGAGGCAATATCCTCCTATATAATAAAAGGGTAATAGGCAAATTGACTCTAACAGTAGAATGACTGGGAATGACTGGTCACTATGACACACACTGACCACCAGGGGGCAGACGCTCAATGCAGGAGCTGCCCCCTGGTGGTCAGTGTGCTCCCACAGGGGAGCTCTGCTCAGCCTCAAGCCAGGCTGACGGCTGCCAACACAGAGGTGGTGGTGGGAGCCTCTCCCGCCTCCTCAGCAGCGCTAAGGATGTCCAACTTCAGCTTAGGCCTGCTCCCTGCTGGCAAGTGGACATCCCCTGAGGGCTTCCGGGCTGCCAGAGGGATGTCTGACTGCCAGCTTAGGCCTGATCCCCTGGGGAGTGGGCATAAGCCAGCAGGTGGACATCCCACGAGGAGTCCCAGACTGCGAGAGGGCACAGGTCTGGCTGAGGGACGCCCCCCCCAGCACAAATTTTTGTGCACCAGGCCTCTAGTTGGTTAATAAAATTATACAGGTTTCATGTGTACAACTATATAATACATCACTTGTATATTGTATTCTGTATTCACTATCCCAGGGCAAGTCTCCTTCCATCTCCATTTATCTGCCCTTTACCCTCTTCTACCTCCCCCACCTCCCTTTTTTTCTGGGAATCTATGAGAGTTTTTTGTTTTGTTTTGTTTTGTTTTTTTGCTTAATCCCTTCTTTTTCACCCAGTCCCCCAACTACCCTCCCTTCTGACAGCTGCCAGTCTGTTCTCTATATCTATGAGTCTCCCTCTTTTTTGTTTGTCAGTTCATATTGTTCATTAGATTCTATAAGTGAAGTCATATGGCACTTGTCTTTCTCTGGCTTATTTCAATTAGCTCATTTTCAAATTAAGAATTTAATATTCCATTCAGATCACCTAATTGATTACCATACTTGGTATTTTGGGGATGGATTGCACATCTTTATTTAGCATTGGTAATATTAAAAATGAGCATTTTTCTCTTAAATTTTTTTTGAACATTCTAGAAGGCTACCATAGTCATATTAGACACCATTCAATTGACAAGGGCAGTTATGAGTCTCTGGTACAATGACTAGCCACTTCTTATTCGTCCTCACATATTCCTAACTCGAACCTCACGCTCAGCTTCTCACACCTCCTCATGGCATCCTTCCAGTTTGGGGAAGCACTGGCTCATGAATTCTTCAACTGCCCAGATAAAACTGGCGGGCTCAGTCCAGGGAAATGTCCAGGGCACACTTCACATTTCCGTTCCTTTAAAATGTTTGCCCTGCCAGCTAAATGAGGTAAGAATTAGATACTAAAGTTAAAATGCAAAAATTATTTCAAGGAAAAGTGGAGGCAGGTTTCCAATTAAAGCCACTAATGAGAACTGGACACAGCCATCCATCCAGGAGCTCTGAGAAAGTTAGTCATGTTGCCACGTGTGGTTGAATGTTACCGCTGAGTGTAGCAGATGATACCGATCCGAGCACCTACTGTGAAAAACTGTAGAATTTGCAGCTATCCCGTATTTATATGCCCGGGATGACCTTATCCTGAGACCACTCTAGATAAGCAACGAGACACCAGAAAAGTTACCCAAACTGCCCTTCTTCGTTCTCATTTTGAATTCCAAGACGAGGCAAATATTTCTACCAAGCTAACTCAAATCATTCCTAACTTTTGCATAGTAAGATACAAATAAATATACTATGTAATTTGCTTTCTTCATTGTATTTTAAAATGGACTTTAGTCTTAGAAAATGTGAGATGAGAAATAATAGCTAAAGTTATCAATGTTGATTAAGCACATTTTGATGTGCTGGGCAATGTACTAAACTTTTAACATATGTTATCCCAATTATACTATTATTACTAGCATTTTACAAATGAAGAAACAGAAGTCCATTGAGGTTCATGGCTTTCCAAAGTCATTTGGCGCAGCTGGCATTTGAGCAGTCCTGGCTGGTTCTAAAGATCATGTTAATTTTTTAAATATATAGATTTTTATTGATTTCAGAGTGGGAGGGAAAGAGAAAGAGAGAAAGAGACATCAATGATAAGAATCATCAACCAGCTGCCTCCTGCACGCCTCCTTCTGGGTATTGAGCCTGAAACAGGGCATGTGCCCTGACCTGGAATCTAACCATGATCTCCTGGTTCCTGAGTCAACACTCAACCACTGAGCCACACTGGCCAAGCAAAGATCATGTTCTTAACCACTACGTAAAGTTGCCTTAAAATGTCACCAAATATTTACAGAAAAAGGTGTGCAACTATTGGGCAGAAAGTCGTTGAAAATATGTGAAATAAGCCATAATTGGTCTCATGGGGAGCATGGGGTGAGGCTGGTGCTAGAGTGTGGATTTGAGAAAAACCCCTTCTCTTGTACAGTGAAGATCCAGCATTAGAATAGCAACCCAAAGGGTGTCCCTACTGCCCTGGGCAGCCTGGCCCATAGAAGCCTGAAACTCAGATCAGACGCTGCAGATACTATAGTCGGGATGGCTTTTCAAATGATGTCGTTCCAGAGACCAGCTGTAGCTCCCCTGAGGTCTGGATCCCTCCAGTGGCAAGACTCAGTGAATGTGTAAGAGATCGAATTTAAACTGTCCAGTCAAAATATATTTTTGATAGCACGCAAATTCTCTCTCTCTCTCTCTCTCTCACATACACACACACACGCACACGGATGTTTGTCAGGCCAACATGGGTGGTGTGCAAGTCTTGGACCCCTGTACCCCACCTCCCACACGAGAATCATTGTAATGATTTGCTCTCATAAGGAAATGTATCAGTGTATTGCTATAACCCCCAGGGACCTAGAGTGCCCATGACTTCCTTGGAGAAATTGATTCTTTCAAGGAATTTTCCTTTTCCCCAAGTCTTTATTGTAGGTGGGATGGTACCTCCAGTCCTGAGCCTGGAGCTTGTAAGCGTGACTTCCCTTGGAAATCGGGTCTTTGCAGGAGTAATCAGGGAAGGTGAGGTCACTGGGTGGGCTCTCACCCACTATGACGGTGTCCCTATGCAAACAGGAAAACACAGGAGAAACCGACGCACAGGAGAGCCTGCGTGTGATGGCGGAGGCGGAGGCAGGAGCATACAGCTGCAGGCCAAGGATGCCGAACTGGACGGCCGCCGCCAGAGGCTGGGGCGGGGCGAGGCTTCCCGGGTCCCAGAGGGAAGGGCCCTGGGGCAGCGGGCTTCCTCCTTCAGCCTCCGGAACTGTGCGAGGGTGGCCGTCTCTCGTGCCGAGCACTCAGTTCACGGTGCTGTGCTTCGCAGTCCCAAGAAAGGAACGCAGCTTTTCGTCTTTTACTTCTACCCCAGGGTGCATGAAACGAGGCCTGATGGGATCCCCATGCAGTGATGGGGTCTGCTCTTGTGAGGTTCTGCCTAGTCAGCCAAAACACACACGGATGAAAACACCTAACCAAACAAACAAACAAACCTTCCTTAGCAATCTTTTCCCCCAGTGACTCCACTTTGCCTCCTCGGGTGAACTGACCCAATAATTCATTAGCATCCAAAGTAAATGTATGTTCTTGGTTCTCCATTGTAAAATGGTGACCTTCCCAAATCACTCATCAACTTCTTTAAGGAGTGAAGTATGCGCTGTCATATCTCAGTAAGATACAGAATACTCTGTAACAATGTTATACCAGGCTCCCCTCACTTCCTGGGTAACCACGGGAGTGGTTATCACTCCATTGTTAGTAAAAACCCCGATACGAGGTGTTTTCCTCCAACTTCATATACATCCTGATGTGTGGAGGGAGCACAGGGCAGGCGGCAGGCCCACCTCCCAACCTTCACTCACATTATTTAGAAAAGTTACATACTGAAAAACTAGCAGCAATCCAAAGATCTATAATAATAAAAGCGTAATATGCAAGTCGATTGAACAGCTGAACAGTGGGACGACCTTCTGGACAAAGCCGGGGCTGCAAAGTCCTACTCTTGCATGGATTTTGTGCATCGGGCCTCTAGTAAAATGATAACCAGGAGTACAAAGGTACTTTAGCTCAGTCAAGATGTAAAGGAAACTTCAAAAAGATTTCTCATTGTGGTTAGGTATTTTCTTGTATTGACTTGGGCTTTAACAAATAAAACATGACGTGCGGCATTTGAATTTTGTATAAGCTTATTCTAAATGCAAGCTTCTTAACATATGCTCACATCAGGCATCTATCATCTAAGTCACACAGCAATTGAACACTTGCTACTTTAATAGGAGACAGGATGAAAACAGGGTTAGAAAGTTTCCATGTGCTTTTAGAAACCTTCATTTTGCTGTGTTTAAATATCCAGTTTCAGATTTCTACATTTGAATAGCTCTGCCTTACTCTTTGTGGGTAAAACTGTTACCGCGCACTTCAATTTTCCACAAATGCAATGTCTACGTTTGTTAAGCAAACAGTATATTGCGGGTGCAGCCCTAATATTTGAAATTCTAATGGGTGTGTTTCCAGGGTAACACAAAGAAATAAAAAGCTTTTATTATTTTTTTCTGAAAAAATTTTTTATAAGAAAGACTGTGGTTCTCTGTTTTTCAAATACATGTCTGCAAACTGCCTCTTTGTGACATGTTTTTGAAGTCTTCTTAAGAATTTCCATAACCAGGAGAATTGGACCAAAAGGTACTTCTTTATCTCTCTTTAGACAGAGTAAGTGGCTAACTTTGAAGGATGATATGCGGGCCAATAAAAAGCCATCCCCCCCCAAATCTCACTCCATCAGGATGCCAGCATTTGTGGTTCTAGAGAAGCTTCCTGATAGAAGGCGACTGTGTGTCCTTGAGAGGGGGGCACCAGTCTGGAAACCTACCCCGTGAGCTCGTCCTGCAGCCAAGGCCTCTCCATCACCACGTCTCATTTGAGTGTCACAATCATGCTGGTGACAGAAGTGGCTACATTTTAGTGAGTAGCTACTAGGTACCAGGCACTTCGCTACATACTATGAAGGAAACAGGCAGTCCTCCTGTTACCGGAGAATTAAACTCCCCGGTCCCTCCTGGGGGGAGGTAGTTGAATTATCTTCAGGAACAGGAGGGCGGAATGTGGAAGGCAGCTTTACTGGCATGGAGTTCCATGCCAGGCTCCAAAGGCCCCTGCCCCGAAGCCAGTCCTGGAAAAGGTGCCGCTGGGGTTTCAGCAGAGCCAGGAATAGGGAGGGAACCCTTTCACTCCTTTCCTGCAAAATAATAACCAGGTCAGCCCTAGCCAGGTTGGCTCAGTGGACAGAGCATCAGCCTGCAGACCAAAGAGTCCCGGGGCCAATTCCGGTCAAGGGCACATACCTGGGTTGCAGGCTCCTCCCCAGCCCAAGCCCTGGTCAGGGCTGGTGCAGGAGGCAACCAATCGATGTGTTTCTCTCACACTGATGTTTCTCTCTGTCTTTCCTCTCTCTTACATTCTCCCTAAAAAATCAATGGACCAATATCCTCGGGTGAGGATTTACAATAAATAAATAAATAAATAAATAAATAAATAAATAAATAAAATAAATACAAACCAGGGTATTACAATGGCATCTCTCCCAACAATCCTTGAGGTGGGTTATTAATAGTTCCTCACTTTAAAAATGAGAAAGTTGAGGTTCATGGTTAAGTAGCTTGCCCAAGATTATATGCAGCCAGTAAGCAGTAGAGCTCAGATAACTTGCTGACTAGAGCCTGCATTTGGGGCCTGAGTCCTTAGTCCCATTTTATGAACTGTAGCTAGAGCGTATCATCTTCCCTTCGGGGTTATATGGCTAGCAAACGTCCAAGGGGAGATGGGAATTCCGGTCTCCCTGGCTTCCGGTCTCGTGGCCTTTCCTGTAGCCTAGATTGCCGCCTCTGCCCCATTCATTCAACAGGGTTTATGGGGCCCTGGCCAGTGCGACTCAGTCGGTTGGCATCGTCCTGTGTACCAAAAGGTCATGGTTCAGTTCGCCTCAGGGCACATGCACAGGTTGGGGGTTCGGTCTGCATATGGAAGGCAGCTGATCGATGTTTCTCTTTCACGTCAATGTTTTCCTCCCTCTCCCTTCCTCTCTCTAAAATAAATTAAAACACATTTTAAAATAATAAAAGACTCTAGCTTTTTTTAAAAAAGGGTTTACAGAGTACTCTTATGTGCCAGACAACATCCTAGATGTGGGCATGTGACAGTAAAGAAGGCAGACAAGAACACTGCATTCTTGAAGTTTATTTTCATGTGTGGGAGTAGATGATAAGTAAATGGATGAACAAGAAAACCGGAGATTTTAAGAAAGCTATGAAGGAAGCGGAGAGGGTGATGTGTAAGTGGCTGGGGAAACGTATTGCCATGGTCACCCACACCAGCACAGGAACTCCACTCACTTCCGGAGTAGCTAGCTGTTCCTTGTTCTGCATAAAGAGGTCACCATTGCCTCGGATGGGAGGGACCAGGGCATCTTTGAGTAGAAAGTCCCTCTTCGGCGTGTGCCTCCTGGGAGATGCTCAAAAGATACGCACTGAACTGAACTGCCTCGCGGGGGAACTGTGCCATCGCCAAAGCAGTAAGACCACGGCTGGCCTGAGAACACACACCTGTGTGTTTCTAATGGTTTATTGAGTTGAGGTTTAATGTAATTATTATGTTGGCCTTTTGAACTCCAACGGAGAATATTTATTTCTTCCTTTCAATGAGGATAAAAGAAAACATCTACTCGTTGGTAATGGCCATCAAAAGTGTCTTGAATGAATTTAGGTTTGTGTTGAATATATTTTTTCAAGAAAATTATAGAATAAATTCTGTTTATCACAACAGAAAGAATAACACAACAAAAATGAGTAATTAACAAAAAATGGACTCGTATAAAATGAACTGAAAATACAAAGCTGAATAAACTTACCAAAAAAAATATCTAAAATACGGCCTTGTAATTAATCCTGTCATTCAGAAACATACTCTCTTTTTTCAGCTTGGCCTGGACAGTGACGTTATGGTCTTGCTTTCCCACGTAAGCACCACGGCCAGTCACCTAACGGGCTCCTGCCAGTTTCCAGTGTTGGCCGAGTCTCCAATGCCCGCTTTTAACTGCTGTGACCCCATGATCCTAAACCCTTCAGGTGACGCTCTCTTGGACTTAAATAAATAACTTCCTCTTCCCATGGCGAGGTGGACTCCCGCCTGGACTGGGCTGTGCTTTCCCTGCTCCCAGCCAGGTGGCCAGTCTTCTCCCCGCATCTGATAGCGTCGCCCCAGGCTGCTGTGCGCATTGGCCAGCTTCTCCCAGGCTTCCCCCAGACGCCCGTTTTATGAAATACATTGTGTCTTGTTTGTCTTGGCGCAGAAAGCTGCTCAAAGATGGTGCAAGTAAATTAAAGCTGCAGCGTTTATACGACAGGCTACTATGTGCCTGTGAAAGGAAGGGGAACTCCGTGTGAGGTACAAAATGATCCTCAACATCTATGAAGTGAAAATAGTGAGAGGCAAAGGAGTTTATATAAGTGAGCTAACTTTTATCCGAGGAGGAAAAATTGATTTTAAAGTTGCTTGTATTTTGAAGAAGAATGAATGGAAGGAAAACACAAGGAAATAATAAAAGTGACTATTTATGGGGTGGGGAACAAGATGAATTGGGGATTAGGGGTAGAAATGTCTCAATGAGTGGGTTTTAACAGTATTTTGGTTTTTTAAACATATGCGTGCATTACCTCTTTAAAGGATGGAGGAGGTTACATGAATCTGTGCATGTGGTAAGCTTCCATGGGCCTGTCCATTAAAGAAAGAAATGCATGCATGTGGAACCACTGAAATTTAAGTCCAGTCTGCAGTTCAGTTAACAGCGTGTCTCCAAAGTCCACTCTTGCTTTTGAGCACTGTGCTATGTTGGGGTAAAAAGATTTCATTGGGAGAAGTTAGATCAGGGGTACGTGGGAACTCTGTTTTATTTTTGCAACTATGTGAGCCTCATATTATCTCAAAACAGAAAGGTAAAAAGCCAATTTACAATAGCTAAGATTTGGAAACAGCCAGCCTAAGTGCCCGTCAGTGGATTAAAAAGCTGTGGTACATCTACACAATGGAATACTATGCTGCTGTAAAAAAGAAAGAACTCTTACCATTTGCAACAGCATGGATGAACCTGGAAAGCATTATGCTAAGCAAAATAAGCCAGTTGGAGAAAAAGAAGTATCACATGATCTCACTTATTTGTGGAAACTAATGACCAACTGATGAACAAAAATAGACCCAGAGACACAGAATCATTGAACAGATTGTCAAACCTCAGAGGGAAGGCAGGGAAGGGGGGGTGTATTAAGAGATCAACCAAAGAACTTGTATGCATATAAGCATAACCAATGGACACAGACAATGGGGGTGGGGTTGGGGGTGGGGTGAAGGCTGGGGCATGGGGTGGGGGGCAGGGGCAGGCTGTGAGAGGACAATGAGGGGAAAAGGGGACATATGTAATACTTTCAACAATAAATAATTTTAAAAAATAAAAAGCCAGAAGTTACAGAGTTAGCTCAGAATTTCAAGGAATTGGCATTATTGAGAAGTGAAATAAAACAGACTTCTAATACAATAGGTAAGAAAAAAATAGGTACTAACTAATATCTAACTAATATGTGCAAGAAAGGGGGATTTAAATAGGAATTCAGTAGAGAACTCAGAGGCAGGAAGAGAGCCCCACATGGGGTGTCCTCAGAGAGAGCCCTGAGCTCTGCCCCTTCTCCCGGGGCCCTCTCTCTTCCCCACCTCTCTCTTTGCATCATTATTTCTTCCTGCCAGTGTCTCTCTGTCCCATGGTCTCTTCTCTGCCTTCTCTCTTCAGCCTCCTGGTTTTTTCTGTTTCCGTCTCTGTGTTTTTGTCCCTCCTGCCTCTCCGTTAGCCACCCAGCTACAGGATTTTCATCCCTGCATAATCCCTCCATTTCATCCTGGCTCTTCCTTCCTGTCCTTTCCATTGGGTTTCACTCGCTTGGCCTCCCCTCTCCACAGTGCTTCTCAGCATGTGACATCCACAGCCATTTGTCCACGCTCCTGACAGCCCCTCCGGTCCCATCCTACATCCACGTGGCCTCTCACTAATGGGATATGTTGGGTCCTACTTAAAGTTCCTGCAAGAAGATCTGAGTGGCTGCTAGACTCGCACCCACCTCTGGCTGCTGAGATAGTTGTGTTTTATCTCGCTCTGTGAGTGTCAGGGACAGTGGGCCCAGGCTCTGGGGGGACGGGCACAGCTAGAGCAGACACCTCGCCTGGCAGATGGAAAGGACTCACAGAGAGACAGGGGGGCGTTCTCCAGGTCTCATTTTGTCTTGGAGGAAACCTCTTTCTTACTTCTAAACTGTTCAGAAAGTGTAAATAATAGGATTGCAAGAAAGTATTTGGATTATAGCAATATCTGAAATGCTAGACTTAACTGAGCTTGTAATTGATTCAATTAAGTTTCAGAATAAATAGAAACACCACTTACAAAGAATAAAAACTTTGCAAGGAGGAAAGCAAAAGAAGGGGCATAAACTTCTAGAAACATTTTTTAAAATATTTTTTATTGATTTCAGAGAGGAAGGGAGATGGAGAGAAAGAGATAGAAACATCAATGATGAGAGAGAATCATTGATTGGCTGCCTTCTGCACACTCCTACTGGGGATCGAGCCCGCAACCCAGGCATGTGCCCTTGACTGGAATCGAACCCAGGATCCTTCAGTCCACAGGCCAACACTCAGGCCAAACTGGCTAGGGCTAGAAACATTTTAAATAATATATTTGAAGACTCAGAAACTTCAAAAAATAAGATATCACAAAGCCCATTGAGTTCAGGAAGATCTCTCTATAAACTTGCTTTTCCATTAGATCATTGGTCAAAAGGACTGGCAATATCATCTATTCTACTGAGAAGGAGTCAGCGAGAATAAAGGGTGGTGCACAAAACTAAATTTCCAATGAAATAGCTCCCAGACTTTACTGTCCATCAGAAAGGCGAACAGAAGGTGTGAAAGATAAAGGTGGCTGTGCCCACTGTAGATCTGTAGATCAGGACCTTCAGGAATGGGGGGAGGAGGCCTCATTCTCAGATTTGTTTTAAATTTCACCAGGGGTTGGGGTTAAGATTCAGACGGAGACTGTTCTAGAGACCTAAGGAGGAGACCCCACACTAATTCTTGGCTTTCTTAAGAGAACTGAAGGTCTGAGTAGTGCCACAACCTCAGTTAATGAAAAGGAATACCCTATTAGGATGGATGTTGGAATAAAGACCAGATCAGATTTCCATTAAAGACTTAGAATAAAGAGTAAACGGTGCACATTTGTGGCAGAGCCTGCCGAGGCCTGCAGGTCTGGCCCCTGCTGGCCCTCTGCTTTGCCCTGCTACATGCCTGCTTGCCCTCTGAGTGCCAGCTACATGGCTGTACTTTGACTCATCTAAGTGCGTCACGGTACCTTCTGTCTCAAAGCTCAGCACATGCTGTTCCACCTGGAAGGCCCGGCCCCCTTCTCGCTCCTGCGGCCTAGTTAGCAGTATGTCATTCTGTGGGTCTCAGCTCAGCCCAAGCCTTCTGACCTCCTCTCTAAGCTCCCCACACCACTGCCTTCCTCCCCCACACATGCAACTTACTGTGCTCACCTGTTTCCATTTCAGTTTTTTTTAAATATATTTTATTGATTTTTTACAGAGAGGAAGGGAGAGAGATAGAGAGTTAGAAACATCGATGAGAGAGAAACATTGATCAGCTGCCTCCTGCACATCTCCTACTGGGGATGTGCCCAACCCAGGTACATGCCCTTGACCGGAATCGAACCTGGGACCTTTCAGTCCGCAGGCCGACGCTCTATCCACTGAGCCAAACCGGTTTTGGCCCATTTCAGTTTTGATGGACAGGTCTCCCCGGTGACAGCAAGCTCCCTAAGGGCAGCAGCCACGTGTGTTTGTTCATCTTTGTATCATGAGCTCCTCGCACCGTGTCCTATGGACCCATTGTTTGCGTCCCCTGGGAACTCACATGTGGGAGCCTGAGCCTCTCCTGTGCTGGCACTCAGAGGCGGGGCCTGGGGGAGGTGATGAGGCCGCAGGGCAGAGCCCTCATGCGGGAGAAGTGCTCTTGTAAGAGCGACATGAGAGAGATGACTGCGCTCACTGCTCCCTGTCCCCTGGGGAGACCATGAGAACACAGCCATCTACAAGCCTGGAAGAGGGGCTTCACCAGGAACTTGACCTTGCTTGTACCCCGACCTCAGGCTTCCAGTCCCCAGAGCTGTGAAAACAAATCCTGTCCTTTCAGCCACCCATTCCAGAGCTTCGGTGACAGCAGCCCACACCCTGACCGCAGACGTTCAGTGACTCTTAGGCACCTTCATGTGGAGGCTCACAGGTGGGCACTTTTATGTGGAAGCAGGAAGAGCTTCCATCTGGGCCATCGGTTCAGAGAGACCACGGGGCAGGCTGGCTGAGAGCCAGGGCAGGAGGTTTGAGAGGGTGTCTTTATGAGCCTTAGCCATCGCGTGCTGCTGAGTTCCTTTCAAGGGTAACCTGAGTCCATAAAGTGGACTCTATCTTCCTGTGGTCATTGAGCGTGAAAGCACCCACATGATTTTCATTACAGTACAAGGTAATGTTTGGGATTATGTGCTCTAAATAGAGATTATAAAAATACAACAGAAATTCATTTAGGGGGCTCTTGGGAGCAATTCAACCAGAGAGGCTGAAATTGAAATACAAGAAGATACACATGTGGAGAGCCATGTCTTGTTTTAAAAGCCATAGAAGGGAGCAACAACCATGGATGTCACATATGAATCCAAACAAAACGTTATGAGGGCCAGCAATCCAAACCACCAGTGCTGACTGGTGCTGGCCCCAGCTAACACCAGCCCTGGAGGGAGCTGGGTGCGGTGACGTGAAGTGGCTATGATTTGTTGATTTCTCCATATTAATTCCCAGAACCCTTTGCCTTGTATCAGATGATATTTTCACGTGTATTGATTTTTATTATAAAAATAATACATATTCTTTGTTCAAAACTGAAATACTAGGGAAGCCTTTGAAATGAAACAGGAAAGTTTCTCTTCTTTCCATCTCTCTTTGTGGGGGCAAACAGTTTCAACAATTTGATGTATATCTTTTCCAAACATACAGACATGCACACACACTCACACTCACATTCACACACACAATCTCACTTTCCACTGTGTCCATTTCACTAAATCTCTTCTTCAAAACATTTTAAAGTCTATTTTTATTTTAAGATACATCTTGAGAACTTAATAATCAAAATGAAAGCATAGATTTTTCTACCAGAAAGTCTTAAAAAGACTTCTTTAAGGAACAGCCTAAGTGCCCCTCAGTAGATGAATGGATAAAAAAGCTGTGGGACATTTACACCATAAAATACCATGCAGCTGTAAAAAAAAGGGGGGGGGATTTCTGGCCTTTTGAGACAGCATAGAAGGACCTGGAGAATATTATGCTGAGTGAAATAAGCTAGTCAGAGAAAGACAAATATCATGTGATCTCACTTATTTGTGGAATCTAATGAACAAAATAAACTGATGAACAAAATAGATCCAGAGGCATGGATACAGGGAACAGACTGACAGCTGTCAGAGGGGAGAGAAGGAGGGGGACTGGATGAAAGAAGATGAAGAGATTAGCCAAAGAACATGCATACATAACTCATAGAACAGACATCAGTGTGGTCACGGCCAGAGGGAAGGGGGACTTGAGACTGGGTGAAGGTGAGCAAAGTGGGAAAATCTATAATAGTGTCAACAATAAAAATAAAGTAAAAGAAAAAGAAGGTAGCAACCCACTAAATCCTAGCTTTGAATTTATAGCCATTAGTGGCAGTAGAGATGATTTTCTGCCTCTACAAATGTGGAACCTGATTCAAAAATCACTAAATAATTGACTCTCACCATATTATTAAATTACACATATGTTAGGCATATTTTACAGCCCTTTCACCTACATTATCTCATTTAAATTTCACAATAAATTTATGAGCTCAGAGAGCTAGATAAAGGAGAAAAACTGAGGCTCAGAGAAGGCAAGTGAGTTGCACAAAGACACAGTAACAAATGGGAGAGCCCTGGCTGGTGTTGCTCTGTTGATTGGGCGGCATCCCAGGCACCAAAAGGTTGCTGGTTCATGGTCAGGGCACGTGCCTGGGTTGTGGGCTCAATCCCTGGTAGGAGGTGTGCAGGAGGCAGTGGGTCTCTGTTTTGCTCTCACATCGATGTTTCTCTCTCTAAAAAAAAAAATCAATAAAAGTCTTTAATAATAAAATGGGAGAGACCAGAGCTTCTGACTCAAAATTCACATTCTTTCCTATAAACCTGGACTGTCTAACATGACAGCCTCTAGCCACATGTGGCTACTGTGCACTTGAAATGTGGAAGCTTTGTCACCCAGGAACTAAATTTTTAATTTTATTTAATTTAAATGTAAAATTTTAAATGGAAATCTATATATATAAAAGCCAAGTGACCGGAACACCGGAATGACCAGTCGCTATGACACGCACTGCGGCGGCCAACCAGCTGGATCAGGGCCCCTATCAACACCCCGCAACCTCCCACGGCCCCTCCTCCCGGCCAGCCTTGGCCTGGATCTCAATCGGGGGCAGGGCCGGCCTGCCAACCTCCTGTTTCCCCTTCTCCTCCTCCCTCCGCCCCCCCCCCCCACTGGGCCTGATCAGCCCCCAGGGGGTGGGCTGGCTAGACCTCACCCGTGCATGATTTCATGCACTGGGCCTCTAGTATAAAATAGATTTCCTCTAAATACAACTTAATTGTTTTGGCAAAACTGCATTTTACTTTTACCATTAAAAATTTAGCATTAGAACATAGATGTATTGTGTCATAGACCCATTAGATTTCAAGACTTATATACTGGTAGTATATAATTCAGAATCTCATTAATACAATTTTATACTGAGTACAGGTTGAAATAACATTTTGGATATACTGGGTTAGCTATGTGATTACAATTACTTTCCCTTTGTTTAACTTCTAGATATTTGATGACATGGAACTGTAATATTAACCATGTGGCTTGCATTTTACTTATTTTGGGTAATGTTGCTCTAAATTACACTATCCTGTCAATTTCTTGACCACCGGGGGAATCGTGTATAGGATATTGAAATGTGTGTTCTCGCTATTTGGGGCATCCTTCCACAATTACAGAAGTGCTAAGTGTGCCCTAAAGCAGGGGAGGCCCCAGCCAGAGTCAAGTCAGGGGCAGTTTCCCTAACTCTGGAGGATCTTGGTGATGCTCCTCTGAATGTGTTTCACTGCAAATGAACACAAATCCTAAATCTTAATCGACAGCTTTGCAGATCGATCCTCGGTGCTTTGATCAAGTTCTGCTTCTCTGCCTTTTTTGACAAGGTGCGCTTTTCTCCCTGACCTTGTTCATAAGCGGGCTGGCCTCCGTGGGCCTCGAAATGAAATGAAAGGGCCTTTTCCGTTACAGTTCTCAACCTGGAAATTGCTCTTCAGATTCCCCCAGATTCCCCCAAAGTTCAGCTTCTTTGCCTTTGCTCCCATTCCCACTGAAAAGCCTGAACCACTTAATAAATACAAAGCTTTCTCACATCGCTTAGCCCACACGCCAGGCACAATGCTATGTCCTGGCATGTGCAATATCTCATTTAATTCTTTCGGAGATCGGAGACCTACCTGCGAATACCAACCGCAGGGCTGGGAACAGACAGTTCGCTGTGATCATATATCCAGAAAGAGGGTTTGAGCCCATGTTCACCTGCTACTGAGTATATTCTGTGAACCGCTGCACTCGGTCAGTCCACAGGATAACACAGGGGTTTTTAATCTTGGTCCTCAGATGAATGTCAGGCAGTACACGAAGCTCCTGATGCTGTCGCTCCATTTGTCAGCGTGCTTGTCCCCTGGGAGCGGATCTGTACCTTCATGCACTGTGAAATTACTCAATCAACCAGGAGGGCTTATGCACCTTTGGTCTACAGAGCAGTGAATCTTTCGGGGAACTTTTCTAACTTTCAGGTAGTTGTTAGTACAAACCTAAGGTATTAATAAAGTCATCCTTCTATACTAATAGCTTAAAAAGGTACAAGATTGAATATGCAGCTCTTTGAATTCATGAGGGAGTGGGAGGGGATTAATCAATGAAATGCTTCTTAATCTCACCAGTGGACGGGAATGAGGAGGTAATTATTTTTTCCTAGGAGCGCTCACAAGATACAAAAGATTATGCAAATCCTTACATATAACTCAAACTACATGCATATGAGACTCTCAAAAGTTTTTAAATACTTGGAAGAGGTACAGTAAAAGAGCAAAAGAAGACTGGGGAAGAGCCATAGAGAAGATGGTACAGGAAACACGGACAGATGTCTGGCCCTTCTTTAAACCACTAGGTAGGCAAGAGTAACTAAGTCCACATAGCTACTAAGCACTGTATGTACATAGGTCAATTAGATGTGGTCTGCATTGCTTAATTTCATGTTTAGAATATATAACATTTAGAATATATAAACATGCAATATGTGTGACAAAAAACAACAACCACAGCTGATACCTAAGTTGCTTTGAGCTGGGAGAGAAAATAAATATGAGAGTATATGACATGGATGAAAATGAAAACCATATTTGTCCCAATACAGAAATAACATTCTCAAGATTTTGAAGGAAAAATTTCCCTGAAGTTTTGCTGAAGTCATTGTTAGAGTCTTTACAAAGTTTCAAAGCAAGAGAATCAGACACATTTTCCAGAATCTCAAAGAGCCTGTTTACCATTGAGTATGAGCCCCCTATCCAGGGAACTTGACTCTTTCTATTATTTCCTGGTGGGTCTACTTCCAGCCAAATGGCTACCTCGATTTCCCTCAGAACTGACGATGAGTACATGCTGTACGCATCCTCTTGTGTACAAATGTAGCTAAACTATACAATAAACTTAGCTAGTCTAATCCCAAACACATGAAAAACCATCTCTTCTAAAACACCTTCAGCAAATGCTCCAATTCTCTTTGTTCACCTCCCTGAACAATGGTTCTGCTACCTCACATTTTACCTCTAACTTGGTCTGCATTGGATTAAAATTATCTCATTTATGCAACCACTCCCATATATATGTGAAGAAAATACTATATGCATGATTCTATCTCCCCACTAGAAAATTAGATTTTAACGTGAAGAAGTGCACTTTATTTCTGTTATTTCTTGTATGGCAGTTGACCCAGGATTCTCTAAGTAAACTTATGTTTACAGTAAGAAAGTATTTAGACTATGTAATTTATGGCTTTAGGGAGATGAACGGCATTTTGGTTTCTAAGACTTTAGAATTCTTTGAGCAGGACCCACGTTCTTTCTGTGGGGAATGGCCATGTTGTGTGAATTTGCACCGCCTTAGGTGTAGATCCTTCTCCACCTTCACTCCTTTCATGCAATGACTTCTTTTCAGGGATCCTTTCAATACCAGCACTTAGAGTGGGTACCAGCACTTAGAGTGGGTGAGAGTACGGGCTCCGCAGGCAGACAGACTTCGGTCAGAACCTACCTCCAATACTTCATAGCGGTTTGGTTCTTGGACATCTTACTTGGACTCTGTATGGCTAAGTCCACAATATTGCGCACCTCCTGAAGCCATGATGAAGGCAATGGGCCTTAGCGTACCACTAGGCAAGTGAAAGTACTCCCTGTGTGGAAGCTGCAATACTGTCATCCAAAGCGCCTGCTAGATTGTCCCTTGTTACGTTTCCCCCATTCTACAGGTGAGAAAAATAAAGTTTGCAAGAATATACATTTATGAAAGGAAAAGTGGGCTAGACCTTGAGGAAAAAGGAGCATTTGTTTTTAAAAGAGAGGTTCAATTCATTTTGAGTTGCAGTTTTAGATTTATCTCTTCTTGACACCATAGTTGATAATGTAATTTTCTGTAATTATTTCTCACATGCAGGTCATAGGTTACACATTAATAGTTAAACATACTGGGAAAGCATGCATTCTTCATGAAGGAGCAATATAGACGTCAATTAAGTAGCACATTAGGCATGCTTTTGACTTATGTGCACAGAAGAGAATTGCTGCCTTAGGAAAGAGTTTTGACTCCTGGAGAGGCAGGTAATTAGGAGGCTGTCAAAGCTTGGCAGGTGTCTTGTAGCAGTTGGTGTTCAGAATAGTTCTGGCTGCTCCTGTCTGAACGGGATGAGGTTAATATTCAGCTTCAATCAACAAAGGTTCAAAGGGGACAATTTAATTTTGACTCTGTAACTTCTTAATTTTCAATTATGACATGGTGGTAACTGCCCTTGAGAAAGAGCTGTTAAAAGACATTTTTTTCATGCACATAAGATTGCATAAATAGACAAATTTGAACAACAAATAATGTTTACTTGTTCATGTTTTTGAGTGTTGCAGTAAAGTAATAAAGTCTCCAGTGTGTGTGTGTGTGTGTGTGTGTTGTAACATATTAATATGGTAAATTAAAGACCCACTTTTCCTAAAGTTTATTTAATAGAACATTAATGAACTTGTGCAATCTTAACAGGTCTGACTTTGAGAAAAAAATTTTATGAAATAAACTTGAGCCCTGGCAGGTTTGGTTCAGTGGATAGAGCATCGGCCTGCAGACTGAAGGGTCTCGGGTTCGATTCCAGTCAAGGGCACATGCCTGGTTTGTGGGCTCGATCCCCAGTGGGGAGCGTGCAGGAGGCATCTGATCAATGATTCTCTTTCATCATTGTTGTTTCTCTCTCTCTCTCCCCCCTTTCTTCTCTGAAATCAATAAAAATATATTTAAAAAATAATAAACTTGATATATACTGGGTTAATTAAGCCAAAGAAGTATTTACTTCAGAACATCTGAGATTTAAGTAATGTATATAAAAAATCATCAGGGGAGTTAGTATATAAAATATTCCAAATTACTTGATAGGAGGATCCTTACTTTATTTTTCTATAATGCTTTAAAACTAGAGTTCAATGGAATATTCTCTGGGTTTGGTTTAATGAGCAAAAATCCTGAACTTAGGGTGAAAGCACCCAGGAGCTCTAATTCTGACACTGACATATTTATTAAAGGATAGTCCGTTGGTTCATTCATTCATTTTCACTTAGATGAGTCAATCACACTCAATACTATCACTCACTCAGACGCTCATCAAAAATTAAAGGACATCCATAATTGATCTTTTTCTCTCACCTCCCATCAATAAAATTTGAAAGTTCAACTTCTGAAACATATCTTAAACCTAACCACTCCCCTCTATTTTCACTGCTACTGCTGAAATCTTAGCCATAATCATTTCTCACCTGAAATATTGAGGCAGAACTATCAAAATGCTTTCCCTGCCTCAACTTCTATCCATCTTCCACATAGCAGCCAGAGAGGTCTCAATAAAGTATGAACTAGCCCATGCCAAGCCTCTCCTAAGAACATTCCAGTGGTTCCCAATGGCTCCACACCATCACCAAAACAAAATTCTGGGTGAATGTGGTGCTAACAATGAAGGACAAGCTGTAAATGTTCTAGGAAGTAGTAGTGCAGGCTATGGCCCTGATTTTGGGACAGGGAGAAATTTTAAAAATAGGATTAACAAAATCATCATAGCAGAAAAGTTTGATAAATGGACTATATTACAATTAAGAACTTCTATTCATCAAAAGATATATTAAAAGAGTGAAAATGTAGGCTTTTATCAACATATACACTAGACAGTGTATTCATATCTACTGCTTATAAAGAATGCATATAAACAACACCTATAAATCTTATAAAAATGGAAACACCCCAATAGAATAAAGGCTAAAGGCATGAACAAGGCACCTTAAAAATATCCTATGTCTTGGCCATGTCAGTGGTTATACACTTTTCGATATTTCATTGAGCTGTACATTTATGGAATGTGGTTTCCACTTCAATATATGTGACAAAAATTTACATATCCAAATAGGTCAAGACATGAGCTAATGTACTTGGAGACTGAAGTAACTTGACCTAGTTTTAATACTTAGTTATCTCTGCAATGGTCTTTACACAGCAAGTCATTCTTTTCTTGAAAAACGTAAGGCATATTTCATTTTTTTGTATGGGGCAGTGCTAGCAGAGCCTTTTGGAATGAGAATCGCATCATTATGTAAAGCCCTAGCTCTCCATATCACAGAGCAGTCATTAATAAGTCATTGCATCTGCACGTACAGTAGCATTTAATACAGATGGAGGGCTCGCTGTTGTGTTTTGCATAAGATGAATAAACAAAGAATCAAAGAACAAGGGGCATTAATATTTAAGTGCGGTATTTAATTTGAGAAGCAGGACGGGAGACATTAGCATTGAAAGCAGATAGGGAAAATGTCTGCATGAGAAATGGAAAAGAGGCATCATAAAAACGTGGGCTAGGGAAGAACACAAAGACAAAGGATTCTAGCCTCCCTTGACGAACAGCCCCTAGCTCAGTGCAAGGGTGACGTGGTCTTCCGTGGGCCAATTCTCCACTGAGCTGAGCACGGGATAGAAGTTTCTGGAGCCAATCTGAATTTTAATGGCCTAATGTCTGCGTTTGCCAACAAACCCAAGGATAGCTCCGTCTTGGCAAAGCTGCTTAAGAGCTAATGACTGGGGGGCCTGTGGCGATGCCGGGGCTCACACGTGGGCCTAGCAGTGGTTCTCAACCTTCCTAATGCCGCGACCCTTTAATAAAGTTCCTCATGTTGTGGTGACCCCCAACCATAAAATTATTTTCATTGCTACTTCCTAACTGTAATTTTGCTACTGTTATGAATCGTAATGTAAATATCTGATATGCAGGATGTATTTTTATGGGTCGCGACCCATAGGTTGAGAACCGCTGGCCCAGGCTCCACTTTGCAGGGTGACAGGGAGCAGCAATGCAGGAGCAGGATTCCCTGGAGGAGCGCGGTTTTTCCTGCTGATTTGGCACTAGAAACAGCCCGGGACTGGCCCCTGCAGGAGGGGGCCATCCTGACCAGAGGGAAGGGTCTGGGAACTGAGCAAAGCAGCCTGCGGACCCAGCACCGGCCTCACTGCGGCAAATGCACGCACGGGCTCCAGCGCAGGTCCCGGGAACCTCCTGTGAAATAAACAATCAACCTAAGGCCTCCAATCATTAGGGGCCTCTAAGAAAAAAAGGCCGCAAATCCGAAATCCACCATCAAAGACCTCCCAGACAGGAGAAGCGAGGCAAGATCTACAATGCCCTTCATTCCAAGGAAATAAGCAGGTGTAACTAGGTTTCACAAATGCCTCGCCTCAGGGCGGGCGGAGCGAGGGACAGATAGTTCTGAGCGGAACTGCATGTAGTGCGCCACCAAACATCCGCGATTAAAATCACTTCCTTGAATATATTTGTAACGCGCTTGCAATATATGTGGAGCATCAGAAGGGGTCTTTAAAGCCGTTATCAGGAGGGACAAAGCAAAGCTGATGTCCTGGGTCTGACGAGCTGGGTGTCAGGCTCTGGAATTCAAGGGCCAGAGCAGTGCGCAGTGCTCCCTGCGTGCCAATAACTTCAACTCCAAATGGAGCTCATCTGTTTGCTCCCGGAGCAGCGTGGGGGGCCGCTGGTCAGGGCAGGACAGCTGCCATCAAACACAGTGGCTCCGGGAGGTTTGCAGAGCCAGCAGGTGACGCATGAAGGGCAGGGGGCCGCCTGCTCCTCCTGTGATCGCGGTGATGGCCGCCGCATTCGGGCTGCTGCACTCCACCTGGGCTGCTGACAGCTTTTCCATCACAGGTGCGCTGTGCAAGGAGGAGATAACTCACCTCCGGAGTAAGGAAAAAGAAATGAACTAAATTATCTGGGGGCTGAGGCTTAGCCAACAGGGTCCCCACTTGGGCATGCAGAGCTCAAGGCCGTGTGAAGGAGGAGCAATGGCTGTTTGCTGGTGTTTTTCTTTGCAGCGTGGTCTACTGGGGGCCCTGGACTGCCGAGGCCCCTGCTAGAAGCGCATAGCCTCTGTCCAGCTGGGGAGCACCCCGGACGCCCCGTCATAGCCGGATGCCCAGGGGCCGGCCCTCCAAGTAAGATGGCCGCCCCTGTTCCATCAGCACAGAGAGAGGGGCTCTGTCCAGCTTCCTCATTGGCTCGCCCTTCTCTTTCTCCTACCCTCGGTGAGAGGTAAGACCCAGTGTCCGATTGCCCTACATTACTGCAACTGCGCTTGTCCCTGGTCCCTACACGCCACTGGGACAGCCCTAGGAAGATGACGGCTCAACAGGCCAATTCTAATGCCCACAAAGTAGGTGCTCAGAAAATCTTTGCTGAAGGAAACTCACCAGGTGCTTTCTGCAGTTCCGGATTCTCCTGGGCTTTCTGCCTCTTCCCTCCTGGTTCTCCTTATGAATCCCCCTCAGCATCTCCAAGGGGGTCTGTCCCCTCTGTCTCTGGGAGCATTGAAGGTCTTCAGCTTCTGGAAGCTCTAGTTCACTCCAAATATTCTCTTTATGCATCTCTCTGAAACTCAGAGCAGCAACGTGTGCGACTGGAGACCCTCACGTCTTTCTCTCCAGTCCAGACCCAGGTCAGGGCTGAGCTCTTGGCCCGCAGTCCACAGGCTCCTCTTGAGTGGCTCACTGGGGCAGAAGCCCTCCCCTCACCCCACTCTAAAGGAGTTATGATTGTTGTGCTACATATTTCAGTCACCTGAGTTATCAAACTGGGCTTCCTTCCTGCAAGTCAGTATCTGGCCATTCTTGTTTCATCTCTTTGTTCTCAGTTTATTGGTTGAGAAATTTAATGCAAATCCCAGACATTGTATCATTTCACCTTGAGTCACAATATCATTATCATACCAAATTTAATATTAAATCCTTAATATTATTTACCAACTAGCCCGTGTTCAATTTTCCCCCAGTGACTCAAAAATATCTCCGTAGATTTTTTTTAAAATCAGGCCCAAACAAAATCCACATAGTTTGCATTTGATTGAAATATTAAATAATTCTTAGTCTGTAATAGTTATCTCTCACCCCCTTTTTTGATGCCACATATTTATTTTTAAAACTGGGTATTTAGAAGGGTTTTCATAGAAAATTACCAATTTTTTGTGACATGCCTTATCTTAATAAATCTCTTCCAATACAGTATCTAGGTTATTCGGAATTTTTGAGGTATGGTGTGAATATAGTAAAGTCCACAAATCCCCAAAGCACGTTTCCATGCCTTTACCTATGCATACATAATGTCAGCGCTCCCCCAGAACGCTCCCTGGGCCTCTTCCCAGTCAACAGCTATTCCCCGAGGCAGACAGCATTCTGACTGCCTTCAGTATGGATTGCTTTTGCCTATTTTTGGACTTTGTGTTAATGAAATTATACATTATGAACTCTTCTTTACCTTGCTTCTTTCATTCAACATATTTTTGTTATGTCCATATTGTTGAGTGTATTATACTTTGTTCTTTCCTATTGCAGTGTAGTTTTCTATCATATGAACAAGCACAATTCAGTTATCCATTCTCCTAATAATGGACATTGGAATAGTTTTCAATTTTGGCTATAATGAATAAGGCATGTATTTGATTAAAGAGTGCTAATTTACCAAAGTGGTTCATCATTTGATATTCTTATCAGGAAAGTTATGAAAGTTCCAGTTATTCCACATCCTCACCAACACTTAAAATTATCCATCTTTTAAATTTTGGCCATTCTGAAGAATGTTCAGTGCTTGATGGAAGAACAGTGCTAGCACTTACTTTTAATTCCCAAAGTTCTGAGAGTGTTTAAGAATAACCCTACAACTTTCATAAGTGTTGGCACTAGCAGAAACACACTCTTTCAAGTCATGTCATCTGACATTAGTAAAAGTGCAATTAAGGTTGGTGGGGCTGACAAAAAGAGAAAGACTCAAGCTCATCTAATTCTTTCCTCTTTCAAAATTCTTTGGCTGAAGGGGGCTTCTGTACAGATCCAACATCAAAAACCTAATGCCATCCTGGCCAGTTGTAGATAACATCACACGGAGTAGCAGATATTCTCCTTGGCTTCTGGTTAAAATTGATGATTCCATCTTTTCCCCTATGGCTTTTACCTAAGTTGGCAATATGTGCAAACTGCACAACCATTTCTCCAAGAGATCCAACTAATCAATGAGCATTTTAAAACTTATGCAACTATGTAATATATAAAAGCAAGTTAAAGGCAAATGAAAATACCTGCCTGCTCTTAATCCCAGGAATGGTTTTCTAAATTGTGGTGTGAGATGGACTGTAGGGAAGAGAAGTAACACGTGCTAAGTAATTGCAATGCGCCAGGCATCATGCAAGACCTTTTATGTAGACAGAGCCCTGAGTCTAACTAGGTCCTCACTAAAGTACTTCAAGGTGGCTTCCATTACTGCTGGTTACTGACAATGAAACTGGGGCTCAGGGGCACCTAGGAGTTTTCACTGTAAGTGCTCAAGCCAAGATGCACCCAGGAATGTAATAATGTCAGGGAGTTTTAGCACAAGGAGGATGGAGAACATATTAAATTTAGAGATAATATAAAAATTGTGTATAATTGAATCTAGAAAATCCTTTGAATTGCCCACAAAGTAGGGCAAAGTGGTTTGTTATATATAATAATCTAATCTAATAAATGAGAAACATGCAAATTGACTGCACCTCTGCTATGCCTCAAGCCACACCTACCAGCCAATCAGAGTGACTATATGCAAATTAACCCAACCAAGATGGCAGCTGGCAGCCACGGAGCTGGAGCAAGCAGGAGGCTTGGTTGCCCCAGCAATGTAGGAAGCCAAGCTTCCCACCTGCCCTGGCCAGCTGTGGCCTCCGCTCGAGGCAATGAAGTTTCAATTATAGAAGATAAATAAATCCCAGATACCTGCTTTCAGCCAGCCTCCACTGGGAGCTTGGGTGGCTGGGGGCTGTGGCCAGCCTGCAAACAGCCATCAGCCCCTCACCCAGGCTGGCCAGGCTCCCCATTGGGGACCCCCACCCTGAAGGGACTGTGGCCAGCCTACAAACAGCCATCAGCCCCTCACCCAGGCTGGCCAGGCACCCCAGCGGGACCCCCACCCTGATCAGGGACACCCTTCAGGGCAAACCAGCTGGCCCCCAGCCATGCACCAGGCCTCTATCCTATATAATAAAAGGGTAATATGCAAATTGACCCTAACAGCAGAACGACTGGGAAAGACTGGTCACTATGACACACACTGACCACCAGGGGGCAGACGCTCAATGCAGGTGTAGGCCTACACAAGTGCTTCTAAAGTGCATTTCTCAGGCATTGAAAACAGCACGGATGGCTCTCCAACAGCAAGCTCCTAATCAGAGCGTGGCTCCCTCACCGGAGTCTGCACAATTCCAGGGGCGCTACCATCTCTTAGAGCAGTGGTGCCCCTCTCGCTCTCACAGGTGATACAAGGGTGGAGGCTCAATGCAGGAGCTGCCCCCTGGTGGTCAGTGCACTCCCACAGGGGAAGCTCTGATCAGCCACAAGCCAGGCTGACGGCTGCCAGTACAGCAGTGGTGGTGGGAGACTCTCCTGCCTCCTCAGCAGCGCTAAGGATGTCCGACTGCAGCTTAGGCCTGTTTCCTGCTGGCAAGTGGACATTCCCCGAGGGCTCCCAGGCTGCCAGAGGGATGTCTGACTGCCAGCTTAGGCCCAGTCCCCCAGGGAGCAGGCCTAAGCCAGCAGGTGGTCATCCCCGAGGGGGTCCCAGACTATGAGAGGGCACAGGCCGGGCTGAGGAACCGCCCCCCCCCCCACCCCGCCGAGGGCACAAATTTTTGTGCACCAGGCCTCTAGTAAATAATAATACTTATGGATACCAAAGCTTGAGTATCATTAAGTTAGGCTAAAAGAGAGAACAAAAGGTATTATAGGCAGATTTGGGGCTCTCTGTCCTTCTGCGTTTTAAGATGCTTATAAAGCCTCTAGTGGTGAAATGCCACTTCTGTTTGTGTGCAGGGTTTACTCATTTGGTTTAAGCAATAATCCTCCACAATCATAAAACCCTTTATATATGTTTGTTCTGAGAATTTTACAAAATAGTGAAATCACTCACAGCTGCAGGGAAAACAGTCATTGTACAAAATCAACCAAAATGTAAAATGTGTATGCAATGCCATTTCTTTGTATTCCTCCTGTGCTATTAATGAAACTGAGGTTCCAAGACATTAAATGTGTGCCCAAAGCTCTAGTACATGCCAGACAAGGAAGTGAACCCAGTTCATCTAGCATCAGCTCAGAGTTGAAGTCCCTTTCCATGATCAGGTGGCCAGTGCTTTAGCCACAGCAGACCTGGAATCAATTCACCTGGAATTTGGCAGACAGTCTCATTAAAAAGGTGGGGGAGCTTATCCCTAAAATTATTGTGCAAACTCTTGACTGGCTAGAGAATGAAGGCCAACAATTCTCCTATTTACAGACAAGATGCTTTGAGAATGCTCTTTCCAGCCTCAATCCCACGATGATGGTCATAACAGATGGTGCTCTAAGAGAGCAGGATGTGCTCACACGGTTGTACTCAGGTGTGGATTCCACGAGTTTGTTCTAACTGCACCCCCTTTCCTCCCACTCAAGCGGCACATCAGAACGCCAGGTAGTTAAAATAGCATCATTGAGGGAAGCTTGAAAGTTCTCAGTTTGGATTAAGAAGTGAGTCCTTCACAGACGGCTGTCTTTTAACTACTATTAGAGATGATTTTTTGTGACACACCCATAAATTCTGTGACAATGAGACTTCTATATGGACTTTAAGTGGGCCAACATGAATCCTTTGAGGATAAGCTAAAGAAGAGAGAAGAATGTTTGGCTTCTTAGGTTTAAATCCCAAGTCTGTTTTTAGTTGCCTGTTAGACCTTGGGAAACTTAGGTCTAAGTCACGGTTGTCTCATCTTGTAAAATGAGGGTGAAAATCATGCCTACTTAATAAGGTTATGGTGAAGAGATTAAGAGAATATACATAACTTGCTTAGAGCACTTAGCACATGTTATTAAATCTGATGACTACTTCACTTAGGATAATATTCTCAAGATTCATCTGTGTCAGACAGAAAAGATTAAGAACCATGTAATTTCACCCATACAGGGGCTATATAACTAAAAACAACAAATAAACCAGAAAAACAAACAATTCATAACACAGACAACAGTGTGGTGGTTACCACAGGTAAGGAGAGGTAGTAAAGAATAAAAGGGGGTCAAATATATGGTGACAGAAGGATTTGGGGTGGTGAGTGCAAAATGAAATATATAGATGACGTATCATAGAATTATACACTTGTAACTTATATAATGTTATTAACCAATGTCACCCCAATACATTTAATTTAAAAGAAAGAAAGAATAAAAAATGTGTTGTGTAAGAAATAGAAGATGGACAAAAGCAATTAGAGAAGTAAGAAGAGCATGTGGGTATAACCTGCCAATGTATACCATTAAAGAGACAGCAAATTTCAGCATTAAAGAGGCTGCCCATGCATTGACATGCTCTTAAAGTAGTTTTATTACCCTGATGCACAGGTGTGCTTAGAATCATTTTTGATGAGAAGAAAAGGAGGTAACATCAGACATGATCATAAGGTCTCACAGCTGCATACTTGGGTCAGAAGAGATTTCTTCTGTAAGTATGGGACATGCATACCTTTGCTTCATATCATATCAGGAGAAGCAACATCACCTTCTCTCTGTGAGAATGGGTGTTGGGACTGAGAAATGGCATGAGTTCCAGTCCTACCATTTACTTGCTGTGTAAACTTGGGCAAGTCACTGAACTATCTCTGCTTCTCAGTTTTCTCAACTGTTAAATGGAGATTAATAACTGTAACTACCTCATAAGGCACTTGGGGGAATTATACACAAAGTACACAGGACGGTGCCTGATTCAAGTTCTCAGTCCCAGTTTTCCATGATCATCACCATCAGGAAGAGGAAAGGAAAGAGGGCAAAATGATTGCATTCCCTTCTGGGGGTCAGAAACAGTGATATCTTATTCTAATGGAAATCAAAGAGGCAGAATAATGGTGCTACAAATGTGCCCACTCTTTTACTTTCCTAAGCAATATAAAACATTCCCCTGGAAGAAAAAATACAGTCAAATACTCCAACAGATAAATCACATCAAATAGAGGACCTCCATGCCTTTAACTGAATTTTAGAGCTGATGGCAGACTCTATATGAACAATAGCCCAGATAGCTGAAGATTCAAAATGTAAATTCTAAGTTGGTTGCAAATCACCTATACCACTGTTGTGCTATAAATATATACAATTAAATATTATAATTGTATTCTCTTGGTCTTCGTTCTCCAACAATCACTATATGCTTCATTAGAATGGTTAATGTATACATTGGTGCCCAGAAAAATCCAAACATCTTAAATCACTGATTCTGGGGCTTGATGTCACAGCATGTTTTTCTCATTTCTGATTTGAAAAACACTAAAAATATAATCTTAATAGGGTATACAGGTAATATCAAGGGCAAAGGATGTAGTGGAAAATGCACTAAGTTAGAAAATGAAGGTTTTAGTCTCATAACATCATTCATTTTTGTGTAACATTAAGTTGTTTTGTAATGTATACTAGTAAACCTGCCAATTTCTTTAAGCCTCAATTTTCTCATCTGTAAAACCTCAAATAAAACATTTATTATGTCTATCATATAGTGTCTATCATAAGCTGATAGTGTATATAAACTTTAAAAAACTGACAACTTATAAAATACTTTATTAGAAATTGTGTTGGTTTCTTGTTCCATAATAATACTACACAATACTAAGAAATAAGTTGCATAACAGCATGAAAATATACCTCACCGTGCCACTGAACGCCAGGGAAAGACAAAACATGGCCACTCCGTCGAAGTGGAGGTGGAGTTCTTTCGTAATGATGTGAGGCTGCCAGTTTGTACCCCTGAGTCCCTTTAAAAACATAATTTCCTGCTTAAGCTCACTCTTTCCACCTGAGGACTCTCCTAATTCATGTACGAGGCTGCATTCATCAAGACATAGAAGGCTGAGGCTGCCTAACAGTGAACCACAAAGCAGGGCAGCAGGAATGCCACTAACTTTGTAACTTACAAAGAGCGATTGCCCGCCGGCGCTGTTAAAGGGATCAATGGTATTGAAAGAAAGAGCTGTGGGGAGCCCCGTATTGACCATTGAAAAGAGTGATGGACAATTACAGTCTCGTCCAATACCAGTGTTATAAAGGTCACTGCTGAAAAAAAGTCTCAGTTCCCCCTTTTAAAAGCCCTTTTATGCTTGATTACATTTCCTCTTCCTCTCCATGATTCTGTTTTCTCATGTGGTTCTTTCAGAATATTAAGGACAGTGGATAGCACCCTCCAGCAGACTAAACATATCACTTACATTATGAGCATTTTGTGATTTTCACAGCCTCTATAGAAAGCCGAATAGAATGAGGAGTTGGGAAAGCACAAATGCTGTGCAAGACTGCAGTTGGCACATTACTTAACATGCAAATGCTAAGTTGTACATCATTAAGACTACAATCGAAATTCCCCCGAAGTCAAGAATGAAGCAAGTTATGCTTCTCCGGGTGGTGTTCATTTCCCCACTGTCACATGTACTGTGTAATGAGCATGTTATATTATACTTAAAAATTTAGCTAATAATCAGGAATACAACCCACTATCATGACCTAACTAGAGGCCCGATGCACAAAATTCCGTGCAAGGGGCTTGGTCCTCGCAGCCGCGGCAGCTGCCTGGGCCCTCGCAGCCCCAGCTTCGTCTAGAAGGTCATTTGGCTGGCCAGTCTAATTAGCATATTACACTACACTTTTATTATTATAAAGGTTACTTAGCAAAACACCACCTTGCCATTTATATGCTTTAGTGAGATTTGTTTTGAAACGGGAAATTTTCTATTAAGTAAATATTTTTAATTTAACTTCCCAAAAGGAGAAAATAGAGAAAGAGAAGAAAATATGTTTTTCTCTGACTTCATATAGGTGTTGATAGTGCTTTATTCTCTACGTCTTTGACCAGTTTATCAGGTCTAGAGAAACAGGACCATCTCCAATTCCTGACTCACTCCACCATGACCACAGCACTGGCGCAGCCATGTAATAGGTCAGTGCAAAGCCTGCCTTGATAAGATGGGTGTTTTGAGGAGGGATGAGATGAATCCAAGAAAGAACACTGTACATCACATCTATGGCATGTAATCTAGTGACTTCAACACTTACTTACTTATTGACACAAGAATTGACACAAAAGTTGTCTGAAAAAGGTTCCCTGAAAACTCAGTGATTAGAATTTCTCAATATAGGACCTTGAAATGTGAATTTTAGGAAAAGCTTCTCAGTTCAATATTTTGAGCTCAAGGGACCCCTTGTTTCTAGATCAGACATGGCCAGTTAATTTCACTTCACAAGCCATCTCTGGCCGTGACCGCTGGGGACCTGGATACTCAAATTTGGTCCTGGACCGGCAGTGTCACCTGGAAGCTTGTTAGAAACGCTGCATCTCGGGCTGTCCAGCATGAATGGATCACATCTGCACTCCAACCCGAGCCACTGACCCACAGGCACACTAACTTCCGGGAGCACTGGTCTAGAACGACGACAGCAAAGTAGGACATGGAGACTGGCACCATCAGCATCACCTGACAGCTTGTTAGAAACCAGAATCATAGCCATCTCAGACCCACGGAATGAGAGAGAAGCTATGGGAAGGATCCAGGGATGTGTTTTCACAGTATTCTAGGTGATGCTTTCATGCTACAGTTCGAGAAGCAGTGGTCTAAAGCACAATGCTAAGAAGTGTTGTATGGATACACCAGAGCTAACTGCACAAAGATGTATTGATCAATTAATAGCATCTACCCAGGTGCAGAAGGGGAAACGTGATGAGATCCATCCCACCTACTCATTATCTCTTCTCTAGATATAAAAAAAAAAAAAAAAAAAACTTGACTCATGGAGATGGAGCTTTAAGCCCAAATAGATTTGGGGGGAAAAAATCAACATTGATACTAGGATGATAATTTAAAAAACAACAACCCAAAAAGTAATATAAAAGAACAATCAAACCTTTTTCCTCCTCCTTCCTCCCTCCACAAACTACTTAAAATATAGAATCAAACTCTGATAAAACTCAATATACAAGATGAGTGTTAGGGGATGGCAAGAAAAATAAGAAAATAATTAAACCCCATGCGGATAAAAAACGTGTGGCAATATATTGGTAATTGTTGAAGCTAGATGATGGGTAATGGGAATTTATTACACTATTCATTCTTATCTTATGTTTGTGAAATTCTTTATAAAAATCGAAAGATAAATCCATCCAGAGATACATGATTGCCTATGTAGTTAGAATACGTTAATAGATTGATAACATCCACTGTTGATGAAAGTGGGAAAAAAGATTCTCATACACTGTTGGTGAGCGTGTAAATTATTATGAACTTTTAAAAGGCGATTTCACATTAACTCTTAGAATGTTTTAAAATGTTTCACATATATTGATCCAGTAATTCTATTTCTAGAAAGCTTATCTACAGAAGTCACCCCTTTGTGTATGGATACAGTACAAAGATGTACACTGTAGTTTATGAAAGCCTTAAATTGGAGAAAGTCTATGTATTTACAAAGATGGGTCAGTTTAATAAATACAATATGCTCATAGTGTGGTCCATTGTATAATTTTTACTTGTACACTTTATTACTGTACACTTTGTTATTTCTAAATGACACATCTAAATATTGATCTGGAAGGATGTCAATGATAGACTGTTGAGAAGAAGAAAATGTCTATAATATAGCCTTTTAAAGAAAGAGAAAAGCAATCAATGCTCGTACATGTGGTTCTCTCTGTATGTACACAGGCAAACATCTGGGAGCCTAATACTAAGTGGTTAATGGTTACCTTCAGGAAGGAGTATGCCTATTTTTAGGAGGTTGTCTATCACTTTCAACTGCACAATTTTGGACCAGTTTCAACTTTTGTCTCTTGGCACATGTGGCACAGTCCAGCCAATGAGATATGTGTCACTGGGAAAGCTGGTTTATGAGGGCACATGCTGGTGGCCTCTGCCTTTTGTTCTCCCCCCTTCCCACCGTCCTCCATTTCTGAACCTGGGTGAGGAATGCCTTCTGTTCTGCAAGCACTGGGCCAGTGGGCTCCTTCTAAGAAATGGCGTGATGGAAAGCCAGGAGGCAGAGGGGGTGGTGGGAACTGCAGATTCCTGCATAGGCCAGGACTGGTTCTCTCAAAAACTTCTTAAGAAAAAGTTGTTAATTTGCTTAAGTTGATGCTTTTCGGGTTTCTGTCATTCGCAGCCAAACAATTCATGACCAAAGCATGTCCTAGCTCTGTAGGTGCTGAGGTACACCTGTGGGATACACAGTACGTATATGCATCAGGCTCGCCTGAAGACGCCCTGGTCATCTGGTCCAACATGAGCCCTCAGTCGCAGCCCAGGCCCCGCACATGGTCTCACAAAGGAGAAATGCATCCATAAAGGAGTAATGTACATGGCTACCTCCAGGTTGTGGGATTATGGATGTTCTTAATTTCCTTTTGTGTACTTGCCTGTATTTCTGAATATTTAAAATCAGGGGGAAAAAAACCCTCTTTTTAAAACTTGTTAAAACTCTATAGGAAAGCTGTGTGGTAAAGCTGAATGACAAAGTGGGACTGTGTTACTGAACAGACCTCAACATATTGCAAATAAAGCATTTCTCTCCTCCCCTTTCCCGCTACAAACTACTTAAAAAATAGAATAAAATCCTGATAAAACTCAATATACAAGATGAGTATTAGTCTGATCACCCATCAGGATGATAAAGGAGGTTTACTCTACAATTATATTACATATTTATGAAGAAAAATTTTGAAAGTGGTTTCTTTTACATTGATGGATGTCTCAACACTAACCATAAAAAATAATAAAAAATTAAGCATCTTTGTTTTGCTGCTGCTACGAACGCATATATGATGTACAGAACTTCAATCCCGGGGACGCATTTATCATTCCTCTCGGGAAAACCTTGCACACAAATCAGCTGAATGCCTCGGGCGGCAGGGCTTCCGCACCATCCTAGAGTGTCCTGGGTTAATCCGAGTAGCAGAGTCCCGGCCGGGCCGCATGGCAGCACCCGGGGCATTTGCCCTGTGGGTCCTGCCGGACGCCTGGCACCAGTGGGCGGGCAGCGCCGCCCAGCAAGGCCCAGTCCCTCCGCCAAGAATCATTCGGCCCAAATGCCAGGTGATGAGGCTGAGAAACCTCTGCTTTATTTTATTTTATTTTCCCCCCTGTTTTCTTTGAGAAACCTCTGCTTTCCCCTTGTTTTCTCTGTCTTGTAATTTTTGGGTGTACCCACCCCCATGAGAAATTGGACTGCTTTGACTTTCTGGACTTTTTATTGGGTTAGTAGCTTAGGAATCAGCTAATTGAATTTCAGCATCTTAACTGTGTTTCTTTTGTGTGTGTTTTGTTTGTTTGTTTGTAGTCGCAGGGCTTTGACACTCCACACGTGGCTACTGTATCTTAGGGATCCCTTCATGCAACACATTTTGCCTGGTGTCTGGTAGCTCCCGGACATCGCCCAGGCGGGGCGGCACAGCGGTGGGTGACCCCGCGCCCAGGCCCCGCATTGCCCTGAAACAGAAATGCCCCCGACTTCAGGCAGCAGCAGGCCCTGACCATGATGGGTGTGGGTGTGGGTGTGGGCACTCCCGGGAGCTCCAGCCCAGGACCCAATCCCAGTGCACCTTCTCCTGCTCACTGAGCAAACCCCGGGCACACCCCGCACTCTGCACCCCGAGCTCTGCGAGAAAGCCCTCGCTCCAACCTCCCTCTGCGGGGTCTTCGCTCCTTTCAGTTCCGGGCTCTGCTCAAGGCCACCTTCGAGAGGACGCTCCTGACCTCCCAGCTGCTGTCCCCTCCAGGCTGCCTCCGCCCGCTGTCCTGCTTCCTAGTCCTTCTCCGAAACCATCGCGTGTACTTGCTCAGTGTTCCTCTCCACAATGACTCTATGGCTCTTCCAGGCCTTGGCTGCAGCGACTTCTGAGGAGGGGGTGCCCCCCTCCCCTCCCGCTTTCCAGCCGCACTGGGCGGCTCTGCTCCTCCCTCCGCAGCTGACTCGGGGCCTCTGACTCCTCTGGGCCTGGCACTGGCTCTGCCCACGCGGGCTGACAGCTCTGCACCCCTCAGCGTCATCTCTAAGCCTTTCCTCCACCGCCCAGGCGGCCACCATGCTTCCCGCCAGCCTGTGGATTCCATCTCAGGTGTGGGCTCCCCGGCCTGCCTGTCCTCTGGGCTGTGCTCCTGTGAAGGAGGCCTAGTTTCCTGGCTCCCTGCTACCGCTCCAGGGCCCGCCTAAGATTCGCTTACTTGCCTTGGCTGGTGTGGCTCAGTTGGTTGAAGCATCCTCCCCTACACTGAAAGGTCGTGGGTTCAAAACCGGGTCAGGGCCCATACAGGAGGCAAAGGATTGGTTTTTCTATCTCACATCAATGTTTCTCTCTCTCTCTCTCTCTCTCTCTCTCTCTCTCTCTCTCTCTCTCTCCTTTCCTCTCTCTAAAAACCAATAAAAAGCATGTCCTCAGGTGAGGAAAAAAATTAAAAACAAACAAATAAACAACAACAAAAAAAACAAGATTGGCTTATTCCATCCTACAGACCTGAAACTGGTTTTTTAAAATTAAAATTTAGTAAAACCTTAACTAACAATTTTATCTTGTCTGCTTTTCTGAAGAAATACTAACTTTACGGACCCACCTCTACTATGTTTCTGCAAATTGCATTTGGACTATTGCAACAATAACAATAAAAATGCAAACAAGGTCCTTTGCTAATAGAATAATTTCTAGAGAATATAACTAAATGAGAGAGAGAGAGAGAGAGAGAGAGAGAGAGAGAGAGAGAGAGAGAGAAGTCATAGGCTCATTAAACTGAGAGAGTCCACAATGGAACTTCTGGCTAAGGCGGTGACATACCCACGCACCTGCAGTTACATGTGAGCAAGATGCAAACCCCAAGCCCCTCTCCACTTCTGTGAGGCCCGACAATAGGATTCATGAACCGTGTAACCATTTACCCCCCAAGCCCTCCCAGTGGGAAAGGTTGCCTCCCACAGTGATCCAGGCAAACTCCTGTTACAGCCCAACAGGCAGGGCTTGCCCTTGAGAATATTAGTTGCAGAAGGAATTTTGCAAACCACACTGTGAGGCTCTTGTTGACCTGCTGGCATTGAATCTGCAGACAGACATGAACTTGGGGTTTTTCTTGGATGACTTGGCATCCCACACTGTTGTTCCTCTAGAAATTCACCATTTTTATCTGAACACCAGAAAGAAAAATGTTGAAGGAAGTTTGGAGAATTTTCTCTTTCGAATCCCTCACTTAACAAAACTTGCATCATATTTCTTTGTAATATTTTGCACTTTATGAAAACCATCAGCCTAAACACCGCAGAGTGAAACTTAGCATTCATGATCTGGATTTAGGAAATTCATAGCCTGGATTTGGAATTGACATTTCATTTATATACCTGACTGAATGAACCATTTTGAAGCCATTCTGAATGTAAAATAGAGAAGATAACACCATTTCAAGGCCAGCCAACTCCCAGAGTTCTCTGTAAGACCTACATTACTTTCTCATTTCTTTGGCCCATCAATATTCCCACATTTCTGCCTTGAAGAAGGGCTGGGAAACTGGTCAGAGCATCCTACCCAACCCAGTGGAGGGGGTGGAAAGTTTGGTGTGGCTCTGGGATATTTATACACTAGACTAAAATGTTGACTCAGGAGAGTCCTAGAGATCACGTTCTACGTGCTCGTGTTACAGTGAAGCTGAGTCTCAGAGACGGAACGAAGTGTAAGCACATCACATATCCAGGGGTAAGGCTGAAACACTTACTGTGCATTAGACTGTCACCACCTAGGTTAGCCCACCAGCATCTCTTCTCTGGATTTCTCCAGTTGCTTTCTAAGTGGTCTCTCTGCTTCTACTTTTATTTTTTTTTCCAACCTGTGTCTCCACAGTAGTAAGAGTGGTTTTAAATTATAACTTACTAGAGGCCCGGTGCATGGATTCGTGCACTAGTGGGGGGGTCCTCCGGCCTGGCCTGCACCCTCTCGCAATCCAGGACCCCTCGGGGGATTTTGGACTGCCAGTTTTAGCCTGATTCCCACAGGCCAGGCCGAGGGACCCCATTGGTGCACGAATCCATGCACCAGGCCTCTAGTATGCATATAAGATCTTTGGTTAATCTCTTCCCACCCTCATCCCTCCCCCTTCCCTCCGAGATTCATCAGTCTGTTCCATGTTTCTATGCCTGTGCATTGAGCATCTGCCCCCTGGTGGTCAGTGAACATCATAGCTACAGGTCGAACGAATGGTCACTCAGGCTTTTATATATATAGATATCACTCTAGTCCAGGGGTGGGCAAACTTTTTGACTCGAGGGCCACAATGGGTTCTTAAACTGGACCGGAGGGCTGGAACGAAAGCATGGATGGAGTGTTTGTGTGAACTAATATAAATTCAAAGTAAACATCATTACATAAAAGGGTACGGTCTTTTTTTTTTTTAGTTTTATTCATTTCAAACGGGCCGGATCCGGCCCACGGGCCGTAGTTTGCCCACGGGCCGTAGTTTGCCCACGGCTGCTCTAGTCCCTTGCAATAGTGCCTCAAGGCACAAAGAAATAATGCAAGCTTTTAACAACACTACAAAGTCATGTAAGATCTCCCTTCCTTTCTCCAATCACATATCATATTACTTTCTCCCACTCACGATTCTTCAGTTACATTATTGTGCAGTTACTCTAACACCAAACAATCCAATCAGAAAGTGGGCGGAGGACCTGAAAATACACCTCACCCAAGAAGACATACAAATAGCCAATATAGATATGAAAAGATGTTCAATCTCACTGGCAATTCTGGAAATGCAAATCAAAACTACAATGAGATACCTGTTAGCATGGCCATTATTAACAAGACAAGCAACAAGTGCTGGAGAGGTTGTGGAAAAAAGGGAACCCTCATTCACTGCTGGTGGGAATGTGGATTGGCACAACCACTATGGAAAGCAATCTGGCGACTCCTCAAAAAATTAAGGATAGAGTTACCATATGACCCAGCAATCCCACTCCTAGGTATTCACAAAGATATACGCACCCCTATGTTCATTGCAACACTATCCACAGTGGCCAAGACATGGAATCAACCAAAGCATCCTGCTATAGAGGACTGGATAAAGAAGATGTGATACATAGTGAAGGATGAAATGGCGCCATTTGCAACAACATTGATGGACTTTGAGAACATTATGCTAAGTGAAATAAATCAGACAGAAAAAGCTAAGAACCATTTGATTTCCCTCATATGTGGGATATAAAACTGAAACTTATGAACACAAACAGCAGTGTGGTGGTTGCCAGAGGAAAAGGGGTGGGGGAGAAGAGGGTTAACATGAGGTGATGGGAGGAGATTTAACTCTGGGTGGTGAGAATATGACACAATATACAGATCTTGTAACATAGAAACCCACCCATGAAACCTAATGTTCATGTTGACCAATGTCCCTCCAATCAATTTAATAAATAAAATTTTAAAAATAGTTCAGTTCTTCAAATATATTCATATCTATCTCACTTGCTTTCCCCTCTGTTTGGAACGTTCCTCTTTCTCTCCTGCACATGGTGAAATTCTTTTCATTATATATCTCAGCTTACATTGCTAATTTCACTCATTACCTGCTTTATAGTCCTTGCTATATGAAAACCAGACTGTCCCCATTAGTGTTACTTCTGTTTCTCTTGATTTCTTTCTTTACTTCATAACATGTAGCAGATTGTAATTATTTTTGTGATACATTTTTACTCTCTTCCCCCAGTTAAAATGTAACTGCTTTGTGTAGAACAGAGCAAGGGACAGAGTGGCACTCAGTTCATCCTTGCAGAATAAAATAATAAATGTGACTTGAATATAATGCATAGCCAACTGCATGAAGATGAAGATATTAAAAATGCAATTTCAATATTTTACCAATTCAGCCACTACCAAATCATTGCTCAGCCTAACATAAAGGTTAGCTCTGCTTCAAAAACATTCAGCAATTTCTTACAGTACAGAAAAACAAAAGCTACCAAAATGCTTTAAGGAAAGTTTTAAAGTCTAAGAGCGTGCTCAAGATCTTGTCTGAATCTTGTTTCAAGTTGAAGAAACGACATTAGCCCAGACAGATGAATTACCACAAGTACCACAAGTACCTAACCCAGTGGTCGGCAAACTGCGGCCCTTGAGTGTGGCTCTTCCACAAAATACCACATGTGGGCGCGCACGTACAGTGAGATTGAAACTTCGTGCCACACTCTAGGGGCCAAAGAGCCGCATGTGGCTCTCGAGCCGCAGTTTGCTGACCACTGTCCTAACCTAACACCTAGTCTGCTTTTTAAATCCAGTTTCTCAAAAACAGAATAAAAATACCACTTCTGATTTACACTGAGTTATTCCATTCACTACATTCCCAACATATAACAACTAGCCACACGCTGACTCATCACCAGTTGTGCCCTCATAATATGCCAGGTCCAGAATTCCATGTGTGTTTGTTTTTCATCTTTATTGTTGAAAGTATTACATAGGTTCTTCCTTTCCCCCCATAAACCTCTTTCAGCCCATTCCCGTCCTCTCCCCCCCCATCCCCCCAGGCCCTCACCACCATTGTCTGTGTCCACGGGTTATGCATATATGCTCACAAGTTCATTGGTTGATCTCTTGCCACGCACCCTCCCCTGCCTCCCCTCTGAGTTTCAACAGTCTGTTCATGCTTCTATGTCTCTGGGTCTATTTTCGATCATCAGTCTATTTGGCTCATTAGATTCCAATTACATGTTTTATGGGTTTTACCTTATTTTGTCCTAACTCCTCCTGCTTTAGATCACTTGTCTTAGTCACTGAAAGGATGAGGAAACTGAGGTTTAGCAAGTGAATCCGGCCCCCAGGTAAGACCTGGTCAGGCAGGAGTACAAACTGGGGGCAGGTTGGCGCTGCCCTGGATGGTTTTAAAGCCCCGTGCGCTGCCTCCTTGAACGGTGCTCCAGTGCCCACAGGAGCTGTGTAGTTTTTCAAAGTATTGTGCTTTATTACAAAAAAGGCTGCTTTTTACCCAGTGAGAATAGGCTCTTTTATGTAAAGTGATTTTTATCTCTGGCAGAAAGCAACTGCATTACAAAGTCAGATTTCACTCTGTTCCGAGCTTGGATCTCCCTGTACATCTCCATAGTCAATAGGACTGGTGAGGGAGACTTTTCCCTGAGCATCCATTATAGTTATACAGCACAAACGGCTATGTACCTGAAAATCACTCATCCACATTCCAATCCTGTGGGTAAAAACCTCTGGCTAACATCGCATTCAATTTTGAGGTGGATAAGCTATTCTATATATTCCAAAAGTGTGTGTATGTGTGCATACACACACACACACACACACACACACTTGTGGAGTAAAATCTAATATGGAAAGTGATGAAACACAGGCAGGTGTTGTCTGAACGTTTCCCCTCCCCATCTTCTGAACTACTTGCTCTTTGGAAGCTATAAAGCATTTGCCCATAACACTTTGTTCGGGAATGCTGCCCCTCTTTGCTGCAAAGCCTTGGACACTCCATCTGTAAAGGAATATATCACCTGTAGTTCCTTTTGGATCTTAAACATCAAATTGTTCTCCCTACCCACAATTCATTCCTCTTCGTGGAGCAACACCTGATTCTGCGAGGAAGTCACCTCTGTTGCTTTCCCAGTCATGGGCTCACATGGCCCCGGGCCTGGCCAAGGAGAGGGTGGCAGTGCCATTCCTGGACCACACACTTGGCGCCAAGCTGAGCAGGTGGCCGAGCTGGGCCTGAGGAACTGGGTCCCAGGACTTCTGTGGCTCCACCTGGGAAGCAGGACTCTGACTTTCAGTGGAACTTGATGACACGGTGGGAAACAGACCTGGAGTGGCTAGTGGCCGTTGTCACTACCTCACAGAGAGCTCTTTTCTGAAATTGAAACCAATTCAGAAAAAGCCACACCAAGAGACAGAGAGGGAGAGAAAGAGAAAAGGAGGGGAGTGGGTGGGGGAGTATGACATTGACCCCTTCAGCTTGCCAAGCCCCAAACCAGCCACATACTGCAAACTTCAGTTCTTTAACCCAACAATTTCTACCTTTTCCTTTTCTTTTGGGTTAAGGAGTTTTGTTGGGGTTTCTATCATTTTCAACAAAAAATCTTGACTAATATAGATTGAATATCAATATTTTTAAGAATTCTTCAATAGGAACAATAATTTTTCCCTTTTTATCACTCTGTGAGCTCAATTTCTAAAACACTATATATACAAAATGGTTCCCATGTGCTTCTCTAATCAACTGTAAGTTGAGGGTCAATTTTCCTCTACTGTTAAGTCCATAACATGTCCCGTAATTGTTGGTGGGCTAGTTGACCACACCTCCCAGAAATAAAGGTACTTTTGACCTTCCCTTTGGTGCCTTCATCTGAGAGAAGCTCAAGGCCAAGAGGAAGGACAGTTTGGGAGGAGAGAACCATTGCAAGTCCAGCTGATACTTTTGTACATGGCGTGCAGATACCTGGACCTCTAGAAATATCATTGATATCTACAGGAAGCAAATTCCAAAGAATTGTACTGACAGGGGAATCAATGCCACCTAGAAACATCAAGGGACTTCTGAATACATTGAAAACTAACTTTGGTTCACATAAGAAACAGTCATATTTCTAATTCCAAGTATAGGCAATGTGAGATATTTTGGAATGTTTGCTCATCTTCTTACTGGACACAACCATGCTACATGTGACAAAAATCACCTCAAAATATTAACAGCTCATGTTTGAAACTCCTAACTATATTCTGATGCTTGTTAACCCTTCACTGAGGCGCTTCCACAATGCCGTTAGGTAATTACTGACTTTATCCCCATTATAAACGGGTCTAGTGAGGTTACGTAAGGAAGTTATGGAGCAGAGATTGACCCACTTCTCCCCGCATCCAGAGGTCTTAGCCCTCCATTCTGCATCACAGCAGCTGGGATTGGATGTGGTTCCAGCCGTGGGGAGAGACCACAGCCTGCCTAGGGTTGGCACAGGATTATTTCACCAATGAGGATCTGAGCACCATTTCCAACAGGGCCTTTGGCTTTGTTAAAATTGGTTATGTCTAAAATCACCAGGAATGAGTAGATCATTGTCTGAGACTTCTCAAAGCATGGTCCTTGGGCCACCACCATCATCATCTCTTGGAACACTGACAGAAAGGCAGGTCCCCAAGCCTCGCCCTGGATTTGCTAAATCAGAACCTGCATTTCAGGAAGACCCCTGAATGATGCAGGTGGGCATTCAGTTTTGGGAGGGACTGGACTGTTCTGCAACCGGCTTTCAAAGCCTGATCCTTGGTCAGCAGCATTCATACCAATGGGAGCACATTCCAGAGGGAGAAGAAGGGTAGGAGGGAGGGAGGGAGGGAGGGAGAGATGGTAGGAAGGAGGGAGGGAGGGAGAGAGAGAAGGAGAGAGAGAAGGGAGGGAGGGAGGGAGGGATGGAAGAGTGTAAGGAAGGGAGGAGTGGAAGAAATATCTGCATTAGGTGGAAACTCTTGTGGGCCTGATGCAGTGGGCATTGGAATTAATGTTAGTTCAGTCAGGCAAGACAGCTTAGTGTAATGAGTTCGCATCAGCCGCTCTGGAAGCTTACATCTTTTTTAATTATCATGATTAGCCAGCTGACTGGTTTCTTTCCAACAGCTGGGGGTAAGCAGCCTTCGCAGCCCCACAGCACACGCATACGAGAGCAGGTGGAAATGCCATGAGGCAAGGGGATACTTTTAGGTTTCTGAAAGAAAACCAAAGGGCTTCATTTGACCCTCTTCTCCTGGGGTCAGGGTGTGTGGCCTCTCCTATTTCATCCATTCTTCTCCTTCTATTCCCTTTGCCTTTCATTTCCTTTGCCAGATTTTCTCCTAGTGAATGTGGGGGGTGGGGCAGGGGGCGGGAGGTGATGAAAATGCCCATCAAAGAGAGGTCAGGTAGCACAGGGAGAAAATATCTCAAGGACTCTAATGTTTAGCTGACAATTGAACTGCCCCCCCCCCTCGCTCAGTACCCACAGTGCATTGAGTCGTGGGGGCCAAGCAATTTTGATCTCTGGTTTGGATCTGCAAAACCTCAAAATGTCAAAGTTTAGGCAACACCTTAAAACATATTTCCTTGTGGAAACCGAAATGCTGCGGTCTCGCCTTTATTTTCTTCTATCCTGACCTGGCTGTCCGTTTTTAGAATATTATCTTTTGGAGCCAAAACTTCAGGCATCTCCTCAGAATAAGCAGGGCCCATAATGGCAGTTGGATACCTTAGCACTTTATTTTGGGAGCTGGCGCTACAAAAGAGAAGCCTGGTGGAGTCTGGGAGCAGGCCTCCCTCCCAGCACCCCTGCAGGGGGAAGCTTCAGCACCGAGGACAGCGCAGGGCATTGTCTGCTGGGCCCAGGCCAAAAGGCCTGCTCTCCTAATGAGCTCAGGAGCTGGCGGGCTCCGGAAGGAAGTTACCTTTGCTGGCTCGTGTTCAGGGCAACTTTAATCATATGTGACAATTGTCTAGCAGACATTTATCTCCTGCTAACGGTTTTTCCATCGCAGACATAAGAGGAGTCACAGAAAAAGCACTCAGAGGGAAAGAAAAGGTAGAATTGAAAAGCTACATCCACAGAGAGGAATATGAAGCTTGGACCTCCCCACCTAAACCCTTAAATAGGAAAAAAGAAATTCCTTCCACAACCAGCACAGGTGGAACACAATTTCCAGGAGACAATACAGAAGTCTTACCAGAACCAGTGGTCCCTCCATGAGGGACAGTGCCCACCAGCATGCTGCCAAACCACTGAGCCAGGGCTGGTAGAAAGCCTGCCTTTGGAGGGGGGCAGTTCTGGGGCCACTGGATACCCCGGCTCCAGGTCCCACAGCTGCACTTCACACCCTGGCTTCACACCTGATTTTCTGTGTCACTTGCGTGAGTCACGTGAGCTTTGGGAGCTTGGTTTCCTCATATGAAAGATGCCCACATTATTTATACCGCATTATTTGAATAAAATCACATGTGTTATGTGTTCAGTATATATATGTGCAAGCGTTCAGTCAGTCCGAATTGCTGTGTTCTGATGGTCCAGTTTGTATAATGGGTGGGAAAAACCTGTGCCATTCATTGCGATGGGAAACTCAGCTTTCTCTCCTTAAGGCCTCGGGGAAGGAGGGTGATTTGCATGCCGGAGTCTGTCCCTGAGAACTGGTCCTTACTGGCACCCAAATCCTCGCACCTCTGGCATATTCACGGATAACGTGAGTATATTCATCCACAGAAGCTGCTTTTGCTTGACTGAGCCCAAGAGCAGACGTGCCTCATCAAAGGCCAGCCAGGCAGGGCCAGGCAGAGCTTCAGATGATGGGAACAAGCTGATTAAAGCCTCACACTTCCCCCTGGGACTGGGCAGCATGCCGAGAGAGGGGGCTGCAGAGGACAGACACCTGATGGCCAGGGCAGCGGATTGTGGCGTCCCTTTCCCCACCCTCTGCACGTCCCATCCCCAGCACCTGGGAGCTGAGCCTTCCAGGCTCTGGTGTGGACCCCACTCTGCGTGTCTTGGGCTGGGCCCGCTCGCAGTCCACATGCAATAGTTAACAGCCCTATGTGCTAGAAATGCAGAGTTTCAAACTCGAAACAGGTCTCAGTGAAGGGAGAACAGCATTACTGTGCGCACAGAGAGATGGAGAGGTTAAATGAGTTTCCGGTTGTGAAATACAAGCCAAATGTCAGCATCACTGACGACGACACTGAGGGGCCGAGGTGAACTCAGGCAGCCTTCTGTACAACAGGACCAGCCCTCACCTCCCAGCACAGGGCACGGCCTTTTCAATTAGAGACTTTTTTATGTCCCGTCTCATTCTTCTAAGCCAGAGATCAAACTGCACTTCCCACTGGCTGAGGGGCACCTTCATCACAGGGTGTAAAGGTTTAAGTGCCACCCGGCTGTCAGGTTGCACTGCATGAGAGGTGACAGCCCACTGTCTCAGCGCAGCCCGAAGGGGCCACTTGTCTTTGAGGCCTTCTGTATCACGGATGCTTGCTTCTCCCCGCAAAGGGGATGTTTTCTGTCCTGAAGCGCAGCAGCCTGGGCCCTGCAAGAGGAATGAGCCTAATCTAACCGCACCCTTCAGTGCAGGAGCTCAAGACGCTAGTGTGCCACCGACCATATACATTTCCCCTTACTATTCAGAACTTTGACTTCCAGGCGCACACCTTTAAGGGACACATGGAGCTGTGCCAGGCCCGAGAAGCAGCCCGGAGGCGGGAGCAGCGCTCGCAGAGCTCGCAGAGCTCTGGCTGAGGGGACTTGGGTCTCCTGGGCCAGTTCAGGAACCAGCCCCCCAGACGGCTCCTGCTAGCTGGCTGCAGAGACCGCTCTTCTGTTCCTGTGACTTTTCTCAGGCCCGAAGGTGAACCCAGTTAGTCCAGGCTTCACCTGCATCTGCGCCCTAGACAAGTTCCTCTCCCTGGCCAGACCGATCAGAACATCTTTCTGAGGCTTCAGGATACACAGAAATTCCCATGGGGCACATGGAGTGCGAGGGGGCCAAACCTTTCCAGGGGCAAGGAGGATGGCTTTGGTGGGAGGCTGGCAGTGTGAAAAACCATCTTTAATTAACAAGGGAGCCTCCTGGTGAGGGAGAATCACTTTCAGGACAGGATCTCCCAAACCAGCTGGGAGTTGGGAGCCGCAGGGAGTGCGCAGCAAGGAGAGTGAGAAGCCTGTTAGATTCCTCGCAAGAAATGAGTGAGACAAAGAACATGAACTCGGCAGTGTTAACAGTGGCTGAGGAACGTTAAATCTACGTGATCAGAGCCTCGGGAAGGGTTTTTGATGACACTCTTTTAAAAAGACCTTCCAAGTTAAATAGATCCATGATGAGGTGAAAATAAAAATTGGGATTATGGGAATTATACGAAATAGAACATTTCTTGCATTGCTAGCTAAACAGCATATGATTTTCTAACTTCAATATTACATCGAAATGCTCCAATTTTGTATTACATACAAATATGCCAATTTTATATGGAGAGACGTGTTATTATAGCAGATCTTAATAATTATCAATAAAATCTTAACATCTTTTTTCAGTGTTTTTGTGGTATAACTAGAAAATTGTAAGATACTTGAAATATTCAACATGATGGCTTGATGAATATATACACATTGTGAAAGAACGCCTGTGGGGTGAATGCACGTCCATCACCTCCCTTGCTGACAATGACACAAGCACTGTTATCAACGCCAGTCACCGTGGTGTACAGTCCACCCTCTGCTGCTGAGAAGTTAGAAACTCTGCCTCAGGGAGTGGGCCGGGGCCGAGAGTCTCCAAGGAGTTCCCAGGCGCTGCCGGTGGTCTCTGGGCAGAGTTTCGCATGGGAAGGTGCTAGGACACCTTTGAGGTTATTCCAAGGAGACCAAATGGATGAGGCTTCCAATTAAGAAATCAATCTCCATGGTTGTTGTGTGACTCTGGGGCCACACTATGAACACTGACTTTCCTGTGCTGTGGCCTTAGCATTATCTGCAGTTTTGATGGAAAAATATTCCCTGAACACTTAGATTCACCATGACAACCAGTTAAACACAATGACTACAAACAGTTCCTTATTCTTCTGAAAAAATATTTAAAAGGTAGTTTTAAATTATTTAAGAGTATTGAAATACTCTAGTGGATAGAAAGAGACAGGCTAGCATGCTCAGTATATTCAGAACAGTCAACAGCATGCAGGCCTGAGCCTGGCCATGGGAATCAGCGGGGGGTGGGGCAGCGGAATCCCTGCTTTCTGAACCAGCTTAGCCACTTCAAACATTGTTTTGGTTCTGAATACTTTGGATTTATAGAAAGGTGCCAACATAAGAGAGCTCTTGTATACCCTTTACTTGGCTTGCCATGACATTAGCATCCTATATAACCACAGTACATTTGTCAGAACTAAGAAATTAACATTGGTATAATACTATTAACTAAACTACACACTTTATTTAGATCTCATCAGGTTTTTCACTTTGATCCTTTTCAGGATCAAAAGAAAACGAGGAGGAAGTAGCAATTGTTGGGTTAAAGAACTGAAGTTTGCAGGATGTGGCTGGTTTGGGGCATGGCAAGCTGAAGGGGTCAATGTCATACTCCCCCACCCGCTCCCCTCTTTTTCTCTTTCTCTCCCTCTCCGTCTCTTGGTGTGGCTTTTTCTGAATAGGTTTCAATTTCAGAAAAGAGCTCTCTGTGAGGTAGTGACAACGGCCACTAGCCACTCCAGGTCTGTTTCCCACCGTGTCATCAAGTTCCACTGAAAGTCAGAGTCCTGCTTCCCAGGTGGAGTCACAGAAGTCCTAGGACCCAGTTTCTCAGGCCCAGCTCGGCCATCCTCTCAGCCCTGCACCAAGTATGTGGTCCAGGAATGGCACTGCCGCCCTCTCCGTGGCCAGGCCCGGGGCCATGTGAGCCCATGACTGAGAAGGCAACAGAGGTGACTTCCTCGCAGAATCGGGTGTTATTCCAAGAAGAGGAATGAATTATGGGTAGGGAGAACAATTGATGTCTAAGATCCAAAAGGAACTACAGGTGGCATATTCCTTTACAGATGGAGTGTCCAAGGCTTTGCAACAAAGAGGGGCAGCATTCCCGAACAAGGTGTCATGGGCAAATGCTTTATAGCTTCCAAAGAGCAAGTAGTTCAGAAGATGGGGAGGGGAAACGTTTAGACAACACCTGCCTGTGTTTCATCACTTTCCATATTAGGTTTTACTCCATACGTGTGTGTGTGTGTGTGTGTGTGTATACTCACACATGCATATACTACTACACTCCTCAAGTGTATAAAATAGCTTATTCACCTCAGAAGTGGGGATGTGATCCCAGAGTGTTTTGCTCACTGGATTGGAATGTGGTTGAGTAATTTCCAGGTATATAGGGATTTGCAGTGTGCTTGTCATTCCTTGCTTTTCATGATCTGGACAGTTAGAAGAGGCATTTTGTACAGTGACCTTACAATGGGGTTTGTCTGATGTTTCCTCACGAGGAGGCTGGGGTTCTGAATATGGTTAAGAATATCCTCCTCAAATGCTTTGTGTGTGTCTTTAAAAAAAAAAAAGAATATCCTCCAAGTGAGTTGCCTTTCTGACCACATCATGTCATCAACATTTTATCATTAGTTATTTGACCTTGGTTACCTGGTTCAGGTAGGGTCTTCTAGTTTCATCCACTGTAAAGCAGTTTCTACCATTTTTCCATTTTCATACTCTATTCTTTGGAAGCAAGTCACTACCTTTAGTCCATACTCCAGGAGAGAGGGTAGCCACTTTTTAGAGAGATCAAAAAGTCCCTTTTTATGTCCACTGTGTGATGATAGATCATTTCCATGTTTGTAAAATGGTGATTCTAATTGTAATTAACTCAAAAGGTTATTGTGAGGATGAAATAGAAGCATGAGTATTGTGCACTTAGCTCAGTGCTTGGTGCACGGTAAAGTTCATTTGTCCACGCATTCATTGATTCCACAGCTATTTCTCAAGCACCAACCATGTAACCATGTCTGAGGCATTACCTGGGAATCTGGATTCAAAAAACAAAAAACAAAACAAAATAGACACTGTCCCTACACTTATGGAGTTAACTGTCTACTGGGGAGAGGGAGAAGGGGATGTTCCCACTGATAAACATAATTCACATCCAATCTCCAATCTTCTTTCCCCACATTACCTAGCTTGATTTATATTCTAATTAACGTCCCAAGCTTGCAACCTACAGTTGAATTTGCCATCCTCCTGTTCCACAGTCTCCAAATAACATTCTTCACAAATATAAAGGCATGCACATTAAACTACATACAACACTATGCACATTAAATTTTTTAAAATTATAAATACAACGCTTTCAGTTATGTCTTTATGTCTTAGGGTAGCCACTCGAGTCTTTTAACAGAGAGGACTATTAATTATCTGACAGAGAAATTATTCTCTCAAAAAGACAGTAGCAACACATAAATGATGCCACTGGTCAGCAGGAGGTAAAATGTGACTCTACACAGGAGATAGGTATAGTTATCACATCACCCCCACTGCCAATGTGATAACTGAGGTGCAAACAGGTCAGGCAACGCACAGTCAGTCTACATGCTCTGAACCAGTCTGACATATTTCAGTGCTCAGAGAGTTTTGGTTTGAGAGGACCCCTGGCATTTTTCCTGTGGCTAAAGGAAGATAGTTGAGGTTGAAGAAGAATATTTAGAAAATGTGGAAACTCTTTAGCAACTGGGCTTTAGGAACTCTTGCCAGAGGTCATCTAAGACCAAATGAGAATAAAAAGTCTTGTATTTTACTCCACATTTAAAAGGATTGTTATAATGCTCCTATTTAAATGGAGTCAGAGCAGCCGTCTGGCTTGATAGTAGAATCTAATGTTTGGAAAATGTTTTCATGCGATTTTCTGGCTTTGATAAGTAGTGTGTATTGTGGCAGATAGACTACTATTCTGAAAGAAAACAATGTTAGCAAGTGGATTCATTAACCAATTGAATCACTAGTAAATGGATTTATTAATTCCTCTTCTGTTAACTTAAAGCATGTTTGTTAAAACTGCAATCTCAGGTTTTTGCAGATTAACTGCCTGTCAGCCACAGAAAGTGGACTAGCCTTTCAATTCCTATCAGCCTGCCTCCAACCATCCCCTCTGCAGACATGTGAGAAAAAGAAAATGCTAAGCATCTCTAGGTCCCTTTAACATGTACGTTATTATCCCTCACAAAACAGACATAAAACAACAACAAACTACAGCGATCTATAGCATGGCTTTAGTTTTACTTTAGTGATCCCCTGTGCTGAATGAATATATAGACAATAGTTAGCTCACATTATCAGAAATACAGAGGGGTATATAGGTCCCTTTCCAATAAATGTCACAATTAAGGAAAAATACTGGTAATTGCTGACCTGATGTTGAGACCTTACTTCGGTTTAATTCGAAATACTTCTTTGATACACTGAAGAGCTGGCAAGTGTTTTCACTATCCAGATTTTTTAAAAATATATATTTTATTGATTTTTTACGAGAGGGAGAGGGATAGAGAGTGAGAAACATAGATGGGAGAGAAACATTGATCAGCTGCCTCCTGCACACCCCCTACTGGGGATGTGCCCACAACCAACGTACATACCCTTGGCCTGAATCGAACCTGGAACCTTTCAGTCCCCAGACCGACGCTCTATCCACTGAGCAAAACCGGCTAGGGCACTATCCAGATTTAATGATTACTTATAATCAGAACCAAGTCAATGAATGTAAATAGATTATGTTTTTCTCTATTAGACATAGATCAGATTTACAAAATATAGGCTCATAAATCGCAGCTAGTAAGAAAGATAATAATATTTAATAGAAGGTCACTTGAGAACTAATGGATTCTCTTTGTTCCTTCTTAACCCAGTCACATTTTCTCAGATGGGATCACTCTACTTTATTTTAATAGTTTCTAATTGTAAAACCAAATTATCTTTTTAGTGACAAGTGATTCATTACAAAATTTATTTGCTCCCCACTTTTTCAATAAGGTCAAGTGATTGCCAGTTCTAGGGTTACTTTTAGTGAGAGGATCAAATTTATATATCTACACTATAACATGCAAATTGACCATACCTTCACTATGCCTTAAGCCACGCCCACCAGCCAATCAGAGCAACTATATGCAAATTAACCCGACCAAGATGGCGGCCGGCAGCCATGGAGCTGGAGCAAGCAAGAGGCTTGGTTGCCCCAATGATGGAGGAAGCCAAGCTTCCCCCCCCACCCCGCCCTTTTCTCAAGGCTACAAAGTTTCAATTATAGAAGGTAAATAAATCCCAGAATAAAAAAAGAAAAAGAAAAAAAGGAGAGGCTGGGAGCTTCCAGGGTGGCTTGGCCAGCCTGAAAACGGCCCTCAGCCCCTCACCCAGACTGGCCAGGCACCCCAGTGGGGACCCCCCACCCTAAAGGGGGTATGGCCAGCCTGAAAACGGCCCTCAGCCCCTCACCCAGGCTGGCCAGGCACCCCAGTGGGGACCCCTAACCTGAAGGGGGTGTGACCAGCCTGCACACAGCCATCAGCCCCTCACCCAGGCTGGCCAGGCACCCCAGTGGGACCCCCACCCTGATCCGGGACACCCTTCAGGGCAAACCATCCGGCCCCCACCCATGCACCAGGCCTCTATCTATATAATAAAAGGGTAATATGCAAATTGATCCTAACAGCAGAACAACTGGGAATGACTGGTCACTATGACATACACTGACCACCAGGGGGCAGGCGCTCAATGTAGGAGCTGCCCCCTGGTGGTCAGTGCACTCCCACAGGGGAAGCTCTGATCAGCCACAAGCCAGGCTGATGGCTGCCAATACAGTGGTGGTGGTGGGAGCCTCTCCTGCCTCCTCAGCAGCACTAAGGATGTCTGACTGCAGCTTAGGCCTGCTCCCCGCTGGCAAGTGGACATCCCCCAAGGGCTCCCAGGCTGCCAGAAGGATGTCTGACTGTCATCTTAGGCCTGATCCCCTGGGAAGCGGACATAAGCCAGCAGGTGGACATCCCACGAGGGGTCCCAGACTGCGAGAGGGCACAGGCTGGGCTGAGGGACCCCCCCGAGTGCACAAATTTTTGTGCACTGGGCCTCTAGTATATATATAATTTCAGAGAGGAAGGGAGAGAGAGAGAGAGAGAGATAGAAACATCAATGACAAGAGAGAATCATTGATTGGCTGCCTCCTGCATGTCCCCTCCTGGGGATTGAACCCAAAACCCGGGCATCTGCACTTGGTCAGAATCGAACCCGAGACCCTTCAGTCCACAGGCCAATGCTCTATCCACTGAGCAAAACCAGCTAGGGCAATATTCCTATTTAATCCACTGTGTAGGCTAGCATTGTGGATTTGGCTTGCTGCAAACAAGATTAATTTGGCATCTCTGACCCATCAAAATATCCCATTACTTACTTCTGCCTCCATGAAACCATGAGCCTTGGTAGAGTTGAGTCAGACCTAACATTGCAGAAGGTCACTTTCCGAAAACTGGGACTAGTTGTGGTAGACCCATTGATTAAATCTAGCGTTATTTGTAATATCCCTACATATCTTTAGCTTTCATTCACAAAGGTAATAGCTATCCATCAGAGGATCGCTTTGGTTCCCATATGGTTGGATTTTAGCAGGAGTATATTCAGAAAGTGGCCTCAGTAATTGTAGCCCCTCTCCTCATCGTGATGGCATATGGAAAAGTGTTTTACTTAAGGAATTTATGCAAATGATGGCTTTAAAAAGGTCCTTAGAGATTTGACTGAAATTTAGATAGGCACTAACATATATTAATGAAAAAGTACACTTTGAACCTTTCATCTCCACTAACAATTACATCAATGTTGGTGTAATTGATTTTCATATTTTCCCGTAACTATTTTCATTATCTCCATAGCATAACCCAATGTATGTTGAATTTTCACATTTTGTCTTTTATCCATTTTGATGACCAAGGCCTGATATGAATCACACTCATTCATATACAGAATACAGATATAGATATAGATGATATAGATATACAGTTTCTTATATAACTGTCAGAGCTCCCTAGGATTTTAAAAAATGTGTCTAATAGGTGTATAGCTTCTATAAGGTAGGAAGAACTAAACCATATCACAGTTGCCATAGAAAAATGAACTTCATTTTGGAACTACATCACACAGTAATGACCTTCAATCCACATCAACCAATATTAGAAGGTCTGAAAAAAGAGGTTCAGCCTCATACTCTGTTATTTATAACTGATTAGACAGAACCTGACCTTCGAACTTGATATTGTTGGCCAAGAAAAGTGTCATATAAAACTTTTCTCCCAGGGTTTCAGAAACTACATTTTGTACAGTATAGCATTTGTGCCAACTCTGCCAGGAAGTTGAGGCAAACCTAATTATCACCTGCCATGCTTCTCCAATCCGGTGAGAGAGAAAACATCAGCCCAAGCAAGTTCAATGTCAATGCAAATGAATAAGTAAGTATATAATAAACTCAGAGCTAGAGGGATGGAGAGCAGTAAGAAATGATGTTGAGCCAGAATAGTCAGTAAAGGCTTCCTAAAAGGGTGAGATTGGAGGTAGATCTCAAGAATTTGGTGATCACGGAAGACTGGACAGGACATTTTGGAAGGAGGATTAAGGCACATAAGAGCAGGGAGGCAGGATTATAAACGATATGTTGATCTGACAAGTATAGCAATTTAACTGATACAGGGCACAACTTATAAATGGCAACCTCAAAATTAACCTTTATTAAGTGCTTTCTATGTCCAGACACTGCTCTAAATGTTTTTACATATAGTAATTCATTTAATCATCACCCCAGGGATATGAGATAATCTACTTTACAGGCAGCCATAGAGATATTAAGTACGCAGTCAGCATTATAAGGTTAGTAAGTGGTAGAGCGGGATTTTCAATCCCAGTAGTTTCAATTCCTCAATACCCACTATTCTTAACTATTGCCAAAATATGTGTCACAGCCTGCGAGGACCAGACAAGTTAACCATGACACCTGTGAACATCTGACCGTAGAGATTGGTGAAGACTGTACTGGAGCTCATGCCCCATAGAGAAAGGGCAGATGCTGCTCTGCTTCAGCCTCTTGGGAACATGGGGCCAGTATTCTCAGATCTGATTTTTTAAAAAGTGAGTCCAGCCATCTAATTCATATGTGTTTTCTTTTAAGGAACAAATGGTCAAAATGTAGCATGCAGGTGACCAGCTAGAGATGTGGAGGAATAGGAGGGATGAGATTGAAAAGGTAGGTTGGTACCCAATTACTAAGGGTCAGAGATCTGGAGAAGATAAAGTGTGCACAGCTTGAAGCTCAAATAGGACCAATGGAAAAGAAAGAATACAGTCCATGGATTTTATAAGAGACTAGAGGCCCAGTGCACGAAATTTATGCAAGACTAGGCCTTCCTTCCCCTGGCCACCGGCAGGCACCCAGGACTTGGGCTTCCCTCATAACCCCAGCTTCATCTGGAAGGACATCTGGTCTAATTAGCATATTACCCTTTTATTATTATAGATAATTAATTGTATCTATGACAGAAGGGGGAGATTTAGGGAAAGTTGGATTAAGAAATAAGATGAGAAATAAATCCAGCTGAGATTTTGAGGGTGGGGATCTCAATAGATGTAGTTTCAAGGGCTAAGCTTAATAATAAAAGCAATAACAGAGCACATATACTACATGAAATTATCTACTGAGTAACTGAAAAGCTATGCTGTGGTTAAAAATAATTAAGGCTCCAAATGTGTTATATCAATGAGCTATTTAACATCTCTTTAATTTCCTTTTCCTAGCAGGTGAGTCATGTCACTCCCCTGCTGCCACTCATGTATGGCTTCCTATTACCCTCATAAAGAAATCCAGAGTCTTGACTTGGCCTACAAGTCCCAGGCCACCTATCTTAGCTCATGTCCCCCTACCCTCTCAGCACAGGCCTTTCACAGAGGCCAGGCTCTGTTCTTCACAAATACCGTTTCCTCCTCAGGACCTTTGCACATGATGGTTTTTAGGCCTAGAACACTTTCCCCTGTGCTCACACTATGGCTTCATTTAGGTCTCTGCTCAGATATCATCTCCCTGGTGTCTTCTCCATCACCAACTCCTTCTCCTTTCATTTCCTGTCTTTCTCCCCCACCAGCAGAAAGCCTTTATTTTCTTCATTGCTATTTCGATAGCACCTAGAATACTGCCTGGCCTTGAGTGGGCATTCAATGAATATTCACTGAAGGGTATGAATGAATGAGCCAAAAATGCCAAAAGAAGGGAACAATACAACTTCTACCAGAGAAGTGGTATGTAGGTTAAATGACATATATAATACGTGTAAAACACTTAGCACAAAGCCTAGCAAGCATCTTAAAAAGTAGCTGAAAATGTTAGGAAATATTAAGATGGGGCCAGGGAACTGGAGGCGAGCCTTGGAGCTTGTAGTCTGAGGTTGTGAACAGGCTCGAGCAGCTTAACCTGTGCCCGCTGCACCCTGTCACCACATAGACTCTCACTGGTTTATCATCTGAATTGGGGAGACTTTTGAATGTTATCCTATGAGAAGCTGATGGGTCATGATGGTGTGTCATAAGCAAATAATATGTTTTCTTTCTTAAAGATAATCTATAAACTGCCACTTGTTGCTGCTTTGCTGATAAATTGGAAGTTTGAGAATGGTATGGCATTAAACTAAAAGCAATGGGAAGTCTAAAGAAAGCAAATGCCATTCTATCAAATGTACTGTGATTCTTCCAGAAATTACCATTGCATTACCATAATAAGATAAATAGGGTTCCTTTTCTGATTTTTATGTAATTACACCCTTTATGAATAGTAATTGACTTGAAAATAGATCCTTGTCCTACAGGGTCAGGCTCCAGGGAAGAAGGAAATTGCTAGAAAAAAATGACAAAAGGATCATTTACATTTGCCCAATTTAGCTAGAAAATTCCTTTTCTTCTCAGAATTTCTATCTGAATCCCCACTCAAGCAATTTTCATTTTGCCTTAGGGGCTGCTTGCCTGCAAAAGAAACAGTAGGTGGGAATTTAAAGTATGCAAGGTATCTTGCAGCTGAGTCCCTGGATGTTTTGGGAACAGAATTAGTCTTTAGAGAAAAGGCAGTGCTGTGGGTTATTCCTAGGAAGCCTGGACAGGTAAGGTGTGGCTGCCCTCGGGATAAAATAGGCACCAGGGCAGCCCAGGTGGACTAGAAATGGAACTCCTGGTGTGCTGGCCAATTGTACCTTTTTGGAATACTATAAGCAAGCATGTCTGATTAGTTCCGAGATCATTTTCAAATGAAGCCAAAATGCCCCAACAATAATTACAGACAACATGTGCTTCCCTGCTGCCAGGTCCTGTGGTAGCAAGCCTCTGCAGGTGTATCATTGTTCTCCACGTTGGACAGATAAGCGAACTGAGAGCCAGTTTTGCCCAGGGTTACACAGTTAGCAGGTGGAGAAGTTTAGATTAGAATCATTACACTAGACAAGGAGGCAGGAATGTGACTACAGGTGAGGAAAGTGTATAGTTATTCACGGAAATACTTTTTCCCCAAATGAATTTATGCTTTAACATTAATAAAATAGCTTTGATGTGCATTTGGGAGACAGAAAGCTGAAAGAACAATACATGCTTAGAGAGCCATTTTTCACGGTTTGATGTTATTTGGGTAAGTGGCCTTTGGAGGTTCGGTGATTGAGACACATCCATGCATCATACCAAAGTCCATCCTGGAAGATACTCACAAAACACCCAACAAATCTCCTAGGCAGGGCTCCACGTGGGCTAGTGCTGTGCTTTCTGCTTCTTTATGTCTGAGTGGGTGCATGGACCTCGGGAGGGCTTTCCCTTTTCAACTTTCTTTTTCTTTCTGGTCCCTTCTTGCTCGTAGTCCTGCCTCCTCCGACCCTGTGCCTGTCAGCTCCAACCGTGGAGGGTGGGTGGTAGAGAACAGCATGTAGATTCCTCTGCTGAGCAGCCATTTCCCCTTGTCCATGGACAGAACCACAATGACCTCAGAGGAAACACTCCAGTGTTCATACAGGGGGCAAACGGCATGGAAATCAAGCCCTGGCAACTGTAATTCCCCCCGAACCAAGTAACTGAGCCTCAGTCTCATTCTCCCCAGTAGAATTGCTGACTTGGTGGGAAGGTTCTGCCCAGTAGTGAAACCCACAGACAGTGAAACAGGCATTTTAGGGGGATATAGGCAGGTTTAGGGAATTTTTGGAATTGGGGTCCATGGAAAAACATAGGGCTACAGATTGGGAGAAGGTACATCTCCATAACACAAGGAAGCAGGTGCAGGGAGCAGCAACAGTTGCATTTACATAAGACAAGGGAGCTGGAAGTAGCCTAAAAGGTCTATATTTACAAAATAAAGAAGAAAGAAGGAAGCCCAGAAAGAAAAGAACAATGAGGGATGAGGGCATCACATGTCTGTCCCACATGCTGTTTGACCTTTGAGTTCGGGAGTTGCTATAGAGACCAAATCAAAAAGGGGGATAGTGGCCAATCAGAGGGGATATCAGGACACAGGAACTGCAGCCTTTATAAACCATGGAAACAGGAAGTTGGTGGGACCCTTTCCCCCTCCCCACCTGGGAGTCCATTCTGTGGGACTCTTTCCCTCTCCCACGGGGGAGTCTGTACTTGTTCTTCAGTAAATCTCCACCTTTGCTATACTACCCTCTGTCCCTGGATTCATTCTTTGACTGTGGCGGACAAAGAATCCGGGTTCCAGTCCAAAAATTCCGTTTCATCAGGGCCTGGGAGAGATCAAGTCCTGACAAGGTCATGGAGCTCCTGCATCTGCATTGTTTCTGGATTAGTTTAGTAGGTGCGTTACTACATTTCTTTTGGCGCTTAGCCAGTTTGAGTTGGGTTTTTAAGGCAGGTGGTTGTGTGTGGGCTATCTTCCGATGGCGTGCCAACTTCAGGAAGATGTTTACGCTGATGTCTGGATTCAGTCATGTGATAAACTTTTTCTTTCCAAGAGAATGATCGCATCCTTAATCTTTTCTCAATAATTTAATTTTATTTATAGAAACATCAAGCCTCAGGCAAATTGAAATCTTCTCCCACTAATTATCTCAATCATGTCGTTTTATCCAGTGTTTTAGTGATTGGGTCATTTTAGGGTTTTGTATTAACCAAACTGGAAATTCTTAGATTTATAAAACAGCCCACCCTCAGATGTTACAAATAAATCTTTACTAGTACATGATATTGTCACTGCATAAGTTATTAGAAATTATTGTAATAAATATTTTAATATTTCACAATAATTTTAGTTCTTCTCTTAGTTTTTCATGCATTAAAAATCAATTATGTTCTAAAGGCTCACATTCACCCTAGTTTTTTAGCAGGTCCTAAAAGGATCCTAGAATTAGACTTAGATTTTCTCCCCAATAGTTTTGCAACCAAGTACTCCTGTTAAGGGTCATCCTTAATTCTGCCCTTTAGCCAATAGTGGTTTGATATTCAAATTATCTTCAGTTTATAAAGAATATAAACCACAGCCTGAGAATTAGTCATTTCCCCAAAGTTACACTGCATTTCTTTTTTCATTTTTTTAAATATATTTTATTGATTTTTACAGAGAAGAAGGGAGAGGGATAGAGAGTTAGAAACATCGATGAGAGAGAAACATCGATCAGCTGCCTCCTGCACACCCCCTACTAGGGATGTGCCCGCAACCAAGGTACGTGCCCTTGACCGGAATCGAACCTGGGACCCTTCAGTCCGCAGGCCGACGCTCTAGCCACTGAGCCAAACCAGTTAGGGCAACACTGCATTTCTTAACAAGGACAGATGTTCTTTCCCCCCAGACACCAATGAAGAGAAAAAATGATCAGACCAGATGGTTAGGGCTTAGTGTAGAACACTGCAGAGCTCAGAGCCCAAGGTGCCCACCAGAATCTGTAGCAAAAGCAACTTCAGGTGGCTTCGGGCAAAGATTGTCGTGAAATCAACAAGGTTCTAGGTGCATTCCATCTGAGGAGGTCACCCGGATCTCAGGAATCTGGATCTAGGAAAGGTGATAGCTCTAGTGACATTCTGAGACAAGAAAAAACAGTCATTCTTGAACATGTCTTTTTTGTTTTTGTTTTTGTGCTTAAAGCCTATTAAGAAATTAGAGCATTCCTAGCGTAAAGAGAGTGAAGCTCCTTCTCAGAATACACATGAAAGAAAGAGACTTAGAATCTGAGCGGGTATTTCAAGGGGACTTTCTTCAGGAAGATACACAACAAAATTTTATTTGCTTTGAATCACTCCCATCTTTCAAAGTCCAGGGAAGGGTAAGAAAGGAAGGAGAGATAAGGTAAGGTAAGTAGGGTAATTGGAGGTTTTAATAATGGTAATATAACAACTTATATTTATTATATGGCAAGCATTTTTATAATCATTTTATGTAATTTCATTGGATTCTTACACCATGAGGTAAGAGTCATTATCATATGGCACATAACTGGCAAAGAAACTGAGAAAACAGAAATCTCAGTAATATCAGTGCCAGTAGTTGAACCCCGGCAGCTTAATTCCATTTACCATCCTTCTGAATCCTCAGTTACCTAAACTTACCCCATTTTACATATGGGATAAACAAGGTTTTGCTCATTTTCAAAGTTTTGATTTCTGGCATTATAGCTTAGTTTCCAGCCAGTCTGAGCAGAAACAAGCTGTGGTACCACTTCATTGTTATGCAGCAGTGACAATCCTCCTTACATCTGAGATAGTGCTCTGTCATTTGGGAAATCTTTCACTGTGGAGTTGCATTTCATATTGACAACAGATCAGTGAGGTCTAGAGCTATACCTCATTCTACAAAAAGAGCATTGGTAGCAAGGGTGGGAAAACAGACCGGCCAAGGGTATCCAAGACTCTTTTTCTTGGTTCAATTTCATTTCCTCAAGAAGGTCGGGACCACTTTGGAGGCAAGAGATGGCTGGGGATCAGGAGCATTGCCTTCAGATGGAGTGTGAGGTTCCAAGGCACACCTGGCCAATTTCATTGTCTTATAAACTCCACATCAAGGTCTGGAAACAGAAACCACAACAGCAGAGGAAAGTACCAGACACAGTCGTTGTCTCTGGAGATAGAGCAATCAAACACACAGACCCCTGTTCTCAGAGAGCTTCCATTATGTAGACAATTCTGTGTCATGCTAGTTTTAATCCATGCCTCTATCTTGCCACCTGCCCTAAATGGGCCCGCTGTGGTTTTTATAAAACACCCACGTATTTACTCTTGCTTCCAAAAGACCAACCCATACAATTCACACAAAAAAACAAACAAAAAGCAATAGAATCTAACCCTCAAGAGCAAAGCATTTGTTTTCTCTGTGTTCTGCACTCACAAGATGGCAGGGTGAGACTGGGAAGCTGCTCAGGGTCATTCAGCAAGTAATCAGATGCGGAAGCAAAGCAATTTATCTTCTGATGGTGCTGGATCCCCGAGATTTTCTATTTGCCAACAGTGACCAAATATTAAATGTTTATGAAAGAAAGTAGAACTATGGTTAAAAACAATCCCCTACCAATTTCCTTCCAAGCAATGTATAGCACTAGGTGACCCTTTGGTTCACTTTGCTTTAATATGCAACATCTAAGCAATCCTCCATGAAATGGAAAGTAGCACATTAGAAATATATGTAAATTGAGGGTAACATGTAAATCACAAAGAAATCATTACTGCAGGGTAATGTCCGAGAAAATAGCCTATCAAGACTCTTACAAGCAATTAGATAAGGAAAGGCATCCTTAGCTACATGAACTTTGTTAAAAATCAACAAAGCTCCAGAAGAAGTTCTGTTAAATAAAAATGGAATAAAAAGAACAAAAATACATTAAATGTTCTGTTTGTAACTATTGCATGACAAAGAAAAATGTTAAAAAATTGAGTCTGTTGGGGTGGAGGAGGGGGTAAGATGGCTACACTCTAAGGAAGTTCCATCTGCTTGCTCCCAACACTGGACTGGACTGTGGCTATTCTGCAGAACATTCCACCTGAAAAACCAGCTGAAAGAAAAACTGATAGGAAATACTGCAAGAGGGGATCATGGAAAGAGGACAGGAGAAGACACGGAGTAGAGGTGGCGACAGGGGGTACCAGTGACCCAGACAAGCTGAGGCACTGGAAGGAGAGGAAGTGCCTGTGCGCCCTTCCTACAGGCTACAGGTGCCACCCTGAAGGCAAATCCATTGAAACCACCCTGACTGGGACCAGATGCCCCATAGAGCCCAGTTCCAGGGGGAAGGGAAAGCAGCCCAGAGCAAGTAAATTCAAGGGGTGAGCCCTGAAGCAGACACAGCCTCGGGGCTAGGAAGGCCATGCCTCCAGACTACTTGGGGATCCACCCTGCAGGGCTTCAGCCAGGGCCAGGCACAGACAGCAACTCCCGTTGGTCTGGACCAGAGAACAGCCAGGAAACCTGAGACCCACACCCCAAGGGACCAGATACAACAGCATAGGAGCAAAATCCAACAAGCTTCAAAAATAGCAGACCCAAAGGGGATTTTTGTTTGTTTGTTTTTTAAATATGTTTTTATTGATTTCAGAGCAAGGAAGGGAAGGGAGAGTTAGAAACATCAATGATGAAAGAGAATCATGGATCAGCTGCCGCCTGCAAGCTCCCGAATGGGGATCAGCCTGAAACCCAGACATGTTCCTTGACTGGGAGTCCAGCTGTGACCCCGAGCACACCAGCTGGCCAGGTCTTTTTTTGTTTGTTTTGTTTTTGTTGGGTTTGAACATTCTGTCTCTCACTTCTCTCTTTTTCCTCCATATTCTCTAAATGCTATTGCTTATTTTAGTCTAATTTTTTTCTTCCTCATTCTCTTTACTTTTTGTTAATTCTTATTTTTAATTAAATTTTTCCTTATTTTCTCTTCTCATTTTTCTTTTCCTATTCTATATTTCATTTTATTTGCAATTTTAATTTTTTCAACTTATTATTATTGTTTCATTTGTTATATTCTGTCTTATATTTTTTATACTTACCTTTTTCTGGTCTCTTCCTCCTTTGCTTTCATATTCTCTTTTATTTATTAATTTTAGTTTTATTTTTCTTTTCTCTCTTAATTCTTCTGGTCTCAAGTCTTCTAGTATTCTTTTTTTTTAAGTCTGGTTTTTCTTTGTTCGTTTGGTTTTTAGTCTTTTTATTGAGGCTGTTGTTTTATTACTGTTGGTGTATTTTTGTACATTTTTGCTTTTTGTTTTATTCTTTTTTTTCTTCCCTGTTCTTTTTGGTTTGGTATGGCTTTGTCTTTGTTTTGTTCTGTCAACACCTGAATAATAAATAGTTGGCTTGACCTGGTCAGGGTCAAGAATCATAGTTAACAAGCCTGAGGGCTGAGCCCAAAACAAATGGAACAACAGCAACTACGATGGATATATTGACGGCAAATAAGCAACTGAAAAGATGTCCAACATTATGAGTCATTAGGGAAACGCAAATTAAAACCATAACAAGATATAACTAGACACCTATCATAATGGCTAAAATAAACCATAGTGATCAGATAAAATGCTGGTGAGGATTCAGAGAAACTGGATCACTCATACATCTTTTGGGAATGTTAAATGGTACAGCCACTTGGAAAATAGTTTGGCTGTTTCTTTAAAAACTAAAAATGGACTTAGAAATTGCACACTTGGGTATTTTTCCCAGAGAAATAAAAAGCTATTTCTTCAGAATGTGCATCTCATCTTTATTCATAATAACCAATAACTGGAAACTACCAAAATGTTTCTTAACCGGTCAATGGTTAAACAAATTGTGGTATATCCATATCATGAAATATTTACTCAGCAATATAAAGGTATGAACTATTGATATATACAGCACCCTGGACAAGCCTTGAGGAAATTATGCTGAGTGGAAAAAGTCAATCTCAAAAAGTTAAATACTGTATGATTTCACTTATATTTGTGGAATGCCATAATTATAGAATAGAGCACAGTTAGCAGTGTGAGGCCGGGGATGGGAGCAGGAGTGAAGTTACACATGATGGAGCTGCATTGGTCTACACTTACACACAGTTCTGTGAATCGTACTATGTTGATTTCCTGGTTTTGATACTGTACTACAAACATGTACAAGGTTAACACAGGGAGAGGCTGGGTGAAGGGAGCATGAGGCAACCCTGTATATTTTTATTACAACTTCCTGTGAATCTATAATTATTTCAAAGTAAAAACTTAAAAACTATGCTGACTTTAGTACTTTAGGTAAGTACTTTTAAAGCCCTCCATTTCATGTAAAATTCCAGCATAAAACCTGTGCTGTTCTGCAGAAGAAATATCAACTTAAAATACTTTCCAGGAAATAGGAGACAGAAATGGGGTTGTTTCATCACATTTCTCCCATTACACACATGGTTACTTAAGAGTCACCATATGCTGTGTTACACACAACACACACATCAAGAGATATTTTATGTAGCCTACATCAAAATTGCAGTTTATATAACAATATATGCCTGCACTCAATTCTCACCAATAACATTGAAATAGGAAAAAGGAAAGCACATTTTCAGTTCTATAACTACATTTGTGATGTTAGACAAATCACTTCAACTTTCAGAATAGTTTTCAACATGGCAATTAAACTAGGTAATATTAGAGATTCTAACTATCATTAAATAACTAGAAATGAAAATCAAACAAGTACTAGAGAAATACTATATTTAATGTACAGTAAAACCTTATTAATTTAGGCTCCACTAATTTAGAACATGTTAACAGCTTAGGGTGGTTGCTTTACATATCACTACTTTCAATGTTTAAGAAAAGAAGAATTTTCAACATAAACAAATTGTGGAAAGAGGTGTCTAAGAAAAATATAAACAATAAACTTTACAAGCTCTCATGTGTGTGTAAGAAGGGAGGGGTTTATTGGAAATCCTTCTTATTCATCCATCGAGTCCTGGGGGACTTAGGGTGGTGCTGGAGCAGGAACTAAACCTTTACAGGAGATTCCCCTCAGCCCATTTATGCCAAGGGAAGCCCCTACTAGCTCCCACCTGCTACCCTGGAAAGTGTCTCCAGTTGGCCAATCTATGAGCCTGGCCCTCAGCTGTATTACTGCACATTCAGACAGAGCAAGAGGTAGTCAGGCCAAAACCCAGGCCCCAACAGGATAAAAACAAATTGACATGACAAAATGACAAAACAAACTTTCTGGACCCAAATTTTTATGGAACACTACTCAGAACATTTGCAAAGCTGCAGAAGCTTCCATTACCAATTTTTAAATGTCTTTTTCACACTCCATGCGTCCTGTTAGTCTTGCTTTTCACTTTGGCTCCAAAATCAATTGCACTTTTTGGGCTTGGCATTCTCGTGGGGAGGAGAAAATAAAACCTTTGAATCAAGCATTGCTTTGAGTCTGATGCCCGTGTGCTTACCACACTCTTTCCTCTATGCATTCATCTAGCCGTTGCACTTCTAAAAGGAGTCTTAAAGAAGTATGACAACCAGTTCACAGGAAGTTAATATACGACAATATCACACCCAAGTAATGACGGGAAAAGCACATCCATGGAAAAGCACATTCATTTGGAGTTTAGGGTTGTGTTCTTTGTTTCACTCTAAAGTACTATCTCTCTTTGCACTAATTCACATTTAAGCTGGAATATTTTTTTTAATTTATTGATTTTGGAGAGAGAGGAGGGAGAGTGAGAGAGAAAAAAACATCGATTTGTTGATCCACCTATTTATGCATTCATTGGGTTGATTCTTGTACATGGTACGTGTCCTGACTTGGGATCGAGCCCACATCCCTGGCCCATTGGGATAACGCTCTAACCAACTGAGCTATCTTGCCAGGGTTTAAACAGTTTTCTTAAAAGTCATGAAGAGACGGACTGTGCAACATAGTTTCTTCCCCTAGTTTGTATTGTCCAGACAGCTTTCAAAACAAAATCACATGGAAATCATATAATTTGTCCAAACACATCGCCAGAATATAATTGTACCATATCAGGGTATGCAGAAAAATAACACCAAAGATCACCAAGCAACCGCTCTATTCTTTTTCCTTATTTTGTGCTCTTTCTAGTAGGATTAAGTATCAAAACTTTTTATATGAAATTGGCAACTTTATGAATAATACACATACTTATTTTACAACCCCAACTTATTCCTTACAGCTGATAACTGACCTAACCATCGTGAAGACATAAAATTTCATACTCAGACAAGCAACAACTGTTCTGTGATGGTGTATAGCTGTGGAGACCTTTTCCCCTCTGTCAATCAGAGGAAGGCATGAGACTCTACACACCAGAGCTGATTTCAGAGCCTCTAAGCTTTCTTTGGCAGAGATAGGTGTAGCCAAAGCTCAGGTATTTAATGCCTCTTACAGTTCTGTGTTCCTGGCTCAGTTGCTTTCTGTCTCTGCAACAAAGCCTAGACTAAGAAACAGGAACATGTCCACTTTTTCTCTTGGCGGTACAATTGGTATGAGACTGTTTGCGAGTCCTCTGGGAAAAGCTTTGTAAAGATGCACAGCAGCTTCAGAAAGCACGTGGAGGCTAAAGGAAGGATACAGCCAAGACTTGCCCTCCCCTGGCCTCGGTCTTCCTTGCTCCTTTCCTCAGGACAGGGCTAAACACTGGAGGCTCAGATTCTAGGACATACATGTCTAGGTCACAGAGTGGGCCTTGCTGGCCAGAGGGCAGAGCTGCTCTGTAGTCAAAGGTCATGTACAGAGACACAGTGTGGGCGGCTGGAGTGAAACCAAAGGGCCCTGTGATGTTCTGAACCAGACGTCTCTGGCTTTCTCTTCTGTTTCTCTGCTCTCACAAAGTGGAGCGGTGGAAATAGCCTGAGACTTGTGTTGGCATTTAAGAGAGAGGGAGAATCCCTGGGACCCTAATTAGTAAGAGTCCTGCCTTGCTCTTTTGCTACCATGTTCTTAAGCAACTTCGCCTGTTCATCTGTCTCATGAGGGGGCACCATAAAGTGGGGTGGGATAATTGAAGAGACAATAGGAGTATTTCAAGATCCTTTGGCATAACATATACATGAGCACTCCATTGCCTTCATCATTTGTAAAAGCATAGCAGAGAGAGCGCTGAGCTGGCAGTCAAAAGACGAGACATTCTAATCCCACCTCAGATGCAGACCTGGGCAACCACTTCATCTCTGTAACACTCTGTTGCTTCATTGGTAAAATCACCCATTTTACAAAAGAGCTGCTGTGAGCATCAGTGTTCAGAATGCATATGGAAGCCTTTCAGTGGTAAAGCACCATTTATTTGTAAGGTGCTATCATATATTTAAAAGACAAGTTCATCCCCAATGAAATCATCTACTTCTATCTAGGAATGTGCCAATGAGGTGTCACTGGACATGGGGCTGCGAATGGTGCTGAGCCATTGGGATTCAATTGATCCCTGGGCTCTTAGTGGCACAAAGGAAGGGGATGGACTGGTTCCTTCACCCTGACTAAACCTGCTAACTAGTCTCTGAGAGATTAGAAGTTACACTAAACACTACTTGAACTCCTCTATGTGCGACTTGAGAACTAAGGCCTGGGCCAATTTTCAAGTACGAGTAATGTGGTCTTCATGGTTACTGTTGTTATTTGGGGCTGGGGAGAGGAGGAGTGCAATGCACACGGAATTTAGATGCCTCTCCTGGGGAAAGAGTTGAAGATTGGAAAAATATCTTCTTACCAAACATTAGGGAAGAAATAATATTATTTGTTTTACTATAAATTGGAAATTCAGCACAACTAACTGAGAAATAGAAACTTAAGCACCTTAGTTATAAAATATATCTCTTAGGAATTATCTCGTGTTCCAATAACATACTGGAAAATTCAAGGACCGAGGTCTAACTTTTCCAGTTACATCTGGTGCTGTTTGCCATTAACACCTTGACACCCCAATCTACTATTGAAGTTCATAAATCTTTATATTATGAACTTCATGCCTGTTCCAGTTACTGTGTAATTTCTCTTTTCTAACTGGATCCTGATTAATACAATATATTTGGCTATACTTTTATTCTTACAATGAGTAAGGAATATATTTATGATTGAAAAAAAAAAACAGCAAAGCAAAATTTTAAAGCCAAAAACATGTGTAGGTAGGATAAACACATGACAATTATTTGTTTATTTTTATGAGATAGTTTGCCTCTAGAATGTCATTCCCCAGAATGTCATGGGTCTTATTCATGACCACAGGAATTCATATATACATGCCTAGTTATCCATGTGCATCTGATGTGTGGGTAACATTCCAAACAAACCAACTGGGGGTCTACTAGGTACCTGAGGATCAACAGTCTATGTTATGTATCCTGTCTTACAATGCTAACATATCCCCTGTGATATTATTCAGTGATTTACTGTCTAGTGAACACACTCTAACTTTGATTAGAGCAGCAAATTCATCTCTGAGACTTCTGTTGAGGCCACATTAAATTCAGCACATGTTTTATGAGCTCCTATTGAGGTGCTATTAACAATCCTCTGCAAAGGGTTCCATGATCATGACCTCATGAGAAGATGCTACATTCTCAACATAACTCCTCTAGGAGGTCCAAGGAAGCAGGTTAAGTGATGACATGATGGCCTTCTTCCATGAAACCATATTATGTGACCAGACAGGGATAGTCCAATGCTCACTTAGTTTCAGAAATAATTAAAATCCACTTTAAGATGTACATTTTCTCGTGAATAATTTTAACTCATTCTGCATATGACAGACTGCAATTGAAATACTTGGTGCAATAGAGATGCATCTGCAACTGCATTCTGTCATTCTCCCCATCATGCACTTGGTGAGCTAATGTCAGTCTCCTGAGTAGGTTGAGTCCATTAACATCCCCTTTTGGCCCATCTTGTTGTTGCTATAACCCTGTCACAGAGCACATCAACCAATAATGAAAGGGAGCTAGTTTAATTGGTCTTTACCTAATACTTTGATTTTGGTAAGAAATCTATTTTCTAATTCCAGTAATGATAGTAATTTATAATTTCATTCTGAATGAACTAATTTGTGAAAATATGTTTTTAAAACTATAAATTATTGAAATTAACCTAAAACCAAAACAACCTTGCCATATTTTTTAAATAAGAATCTTAGAATATTATCCCGCATGCCCTGAGGAATTAGAGGTGTGCCTAATCAAGCAGCTCCAGAACTCCCACCTTCTTGTAAAATGACCCCCCCCCTTGGTTCTGCTTCACGCTGAGCTTTCAGGCATTCAGGCTTTAGGGAGCACCAACCTCGTACAAAAGGATGGTTGGCAAAGGCGGATGTGTTGTGCTGGTTTTACTATTAATAACTAGAGGTGTATGTTAATCAGCCTCCCAATTGCAGATGCCAAACACCCAATTCAAGACAACTTAAACAAATAAGGGAAATTCATAGTTGTCTTATTGGAAAAGTCCTGTGGTGTTTCTAGTTTTAGAAATGGCTGTAAGAGCCCTAGCCGGTTTGGCTCAGTGGATAGAGTGTCGGCCTGTGGACTGAAAGGTCCCAGGTTCAATTCCTGTCAAGGGCACATGCCCGGGTTGAGGATTCGATCCCCAATAGGGGGCATGCAAGAGGCAGCCGGTCAATGATTCTCTCTCATCATTGATGTTTCTCTCACCCTCTCTCTTCATTTCTGAAATAAAAAAAAAAAAGAAAGAAAGAATGGCTGTAAGATACCCAACCCATGTGATAAGGACTCCAGCTCTGGCCATATCTCAGTTCTACTTTGCTCAGCTTTTTCTTGACTCTCAAGAATTTTCAATGTGTGTGGTGGTTCTTGAAATCTCCACGTTTATACTCTCGCAGCGTGCAGGGCAGCTAAGAGACAGTTCCCAGGTCTGAGCCTCACAGGGCTACTATGGATCACAGGAAGCTTGATTGGCCAGTCATGCCAAAGCATAGGGTAGGCCGGTAGGGGCAGCAACAACCAGATCATAACGACTCCCAGGATCTCTGGGGAAAATGGAAATAGGTGTTGGACAGACATAAAAGTTCTCCGTTTGTAGCAGTTGCTATTTATTTTAGCTAAGAACTAACCTATAAGTAATATTTCATCCTCACAGTACCACCTTTTTCTTGTGATTTACAGACAAGACAGTTGGGGCTCAAAAAAATTAAATAACATGCCTAGGATTTTAAAGCTGGCAGGTGTCAGAGCTGCTATCAACATACCCTTAGCTGCTGTCAATATAATAGAGACAAAGCAATTACTCATGCAGACCCTGGTTCATTGAGATATGATCTCCCAAATGCTTTTCATGACTAATGTGCTGGGATATAGGAGGGAAAGGTGATTGACTCAAAATGCTTCACTTAGGTTGATTTAAATAAGATAAGATTTCTACCTAACTAGCTGAACTCAAAGTCTCTACAAAGTTGCCTTATTGTCGGCAATAAAATACTTAAGACTCTTACAGAAGGATTAAATACTCTTCACCTTGAACTGATATGATGAAAATGCATATTGGCCTCTAAGAGTGAGACCTTCAAAACTCCAGGGTGTGTGTGTGTGTGTGTGTGTGTGTGTGTGTGTGCACACAAGCATGTACTGTACATATGTGCACACACAAGGTGGGATAGAGAGTCAGGAAAAATTCAAATGTTTATCCAAGACAACTGAATCTTCATCTGTACTCCTCATCCATTCATTCCAGTGTGTTTACTGGGCATGGACACTACACTGGGAATTCGAAGCAAGTTGCACCAAATAGACACAAAATCTACATCACTTGCAATAAACATGACCTGCTCTGCTGCTTTCCCTTTAAGAATGTGATTTTCAGGGACTGAATACTGGTGGTCAGAGGAAATCCAAGTACGTTTATTGATAATACCAATTATGCTGTTTTTCTTGGCGGGGGTTGGGGGAGAGAGGGTTGGTGTGTGTGTGTGGAGGGGGAGTTCTAAGGCTGAAAGTAAAATGTGGGAGAAGCTAACTGTCAGTGAAAAATGTAGTCAAGGATGATTCCGTCTGGGGAAGCCCAGCAGAGCTATGGTGGGCCGAGTGAAGTCGTAAAGAGAGAATCCAGAAGAGTGAATGAGTCAGGAGCCAATCATTTTGGAAGTAAAAAAAACGGTAACTATGGCTTCACAGCTTGTTGGAAGGACTGGTGCTTTTTTGTACTTTAATCACACCAGAGCGGATGGACCCTGCCTGCTCTCCTTTGAGTTAGCACTGACAGTTTTATCTCCAAAAGAGAAGGTACACAGCACGTGCGCTTTTCCATTCCTCCCTCCCATGCGCCCTCAGGGGATTTTAAAGGGAAGAAACCTAAACCTGTCTGCTTGGAAACCTGCCCTGGAAGGAGCTTCCCTCCGAGACGTCTTTAACTTCCCTCATCGCTGGGGAGTCTGCATCTAGCTCCCTCCTGTCCGAGGCCAATTCCAAATGCGGTTAACAAACACTTGCCACTGCTGTTCCTTGATTTCACTCTCCGATGCCGTAGTGGGGAATGTGTTTAAGCAATCACCACAGGCCGGCAACCTCAGAAGCCTCAGCTGCTGGATAATCTGTGTATATTCCCCCACCAGGCGCTGGTGTGCAGAGGGATGGCGCTCCTCAGCGTGGCCAGCCTGGCTCAGAGCAGCGAGCCAAGCAGCCAGCAGCCAGGGCTATCCGGGCTTTCCAGCCACTCTCGGCCTGTCCTCCGCCTCTTTCCTGCCTCGTGTGTTTCTCATCAGAAAAATGGGAATGATTTCGTGCTCTAGGCATAAGGAATTAGAGTGAGTACAATGATAAAAAATTCCAGGGAGATTTTTCTGTGCCATGTAACCTCTGTTTTGTTATCCTGGGAGTAGAAGCATAGAGCACCCCATGAACCCTTGTTATATTGGTTAAGACGTACAGCCTTTCAAACCTATAATGGCAGAGCATAGAGTATCGTTGCCTGAGCTGAGCGTGAGAAGAGAGAGGACTTCAGAGAGTCCCAGGAACCCTTTGGTGATCACGATAGTAATGTTCTAAAGTTGGAGAGGGGTGATGGGGGCACACTCTGTGAATTGACTGACAACCACTAAATTGTACACTTAAAACAAGTGGATTTTATGGTGTGTACATTATATCTCAATAAAGCTGTTAGCAAAAATGAAATGGATTAAGGGATGGATGGATTGTATAATAAAATATTAATTGTGCAAGCTAGGTATTGGTCATGAATGTTCATTCTAGAATTTTGTAGTTTTATGGGCATTTAAAATATTTATAAAATGCCAGATAAAATACATGTGTACAAAAAATTGGTATCTGAGCCCTGGCCAGGTGGCTCGGTTGGAGCATTGTACCATACACAAATAGGTTGTATGATTCGATTCCAAGTCAGGGCACAAATCTGGGTTGTGGGTTCGATTCCCAGTTGGGAAGGGTTCCAAAGGCAACTGATCAATGTATCTCTTTCACATCCACCTCTCTCTCTCTCTCTCTCTCTCTCTCTCTCTCTCTCTCCCCCTCTCCACTCCCTTCCTCTCTGTAAATAAAGATCAATAAAAAATACAAACCCTCCGGTGAAGATTAAAAATAAAATTAGTATCTGTGGGCTTGTTAGAAAGAATTGAGCCCTCCACTTTCTACATTTCTGTGTAAATATACAAACACGTATATTTAAATAAATAAGAATGTGAACAAACCCTTACTGTCTTTGAGAAAAAACATACAATGTAGTGAGATACTTGTGATTAGAAGTGGCGCGCACTCAGGAAATAGCGAGTGAATGATACTTAAACAGTGACAGGTAGGCCAGGACCACATCTCCCGCGCTGTTCCAAGGACTGTACAGACATCTTCACGTTCAGTGGTCGAGGCAGGCACTATAAATATCTCCATTACATAGAGGAGGACGCTGAGGCTCAAGGGAATTAAAATACAGAGTAAGTGGAGGAGTTAGAATCTGAAACATCTGACCTGAAAGAATACACATTCAAGCTGCTCACAGGACACGGATCACATTTTATTAGTACTTCCCCACCCACCAAGAAGTATAATTAACAATGTAAAAACCAAAACTCAACTACCTGTGATACGATTACTTTGGCCATATTGTAGTTCCAGTCTAAGATTCTACATTTTCTGTTAGAGAAGTATTTTTGCATCATTAAAACACACACACACACACACACACACACACACTATGGTGTTTTGTGCCTCTACTTAGATGCTGTGGGGTATCTCCCTCTACCTCCGTCACAAATCAGGGAGAAGGGTAGACTGTAGAGCAGCAGGTATGTATGTTTTAGAACAAGATATTTGAGCAAGAATTTACATTTTTAAGTTAGCATATAAGGATTTATTATACATGTTTATTATATAGAAGTAAAACTGCTGTTTTTGAACCCTGAAAGAGATAAGAAAGAGCAATTGAAAATCTTATTCATGTGCTTGGTTGCCAATGAAGAAAGCAAGTGAGAAAACATTTAGTATGACTCCAAATCTATAACACAAAATGTTGCTAAGACTATTTGGTTCAGAAATCTAAAGTTAATAGCCAAGCCCTGGCTGGTGTGGTTCAGTAGTTAGCAACCAATTGATGTCTCTCCCCCTTCCTCCTTCCTTTCCACTTTCTCTCTCTCTAAAAAAATAAATAAATAAATAAATAAATATCCTCAGGTGAGGATTATCAAAAAGGTAGCCAATATTTCTTGAATTTAATGAATATTAATCTACTGGCTTATCAAAAGTTGAGTGAATTGCCATATTTGGAGGGGGCAGGAAGAATAGGGGTCATGGGTTTAGAACAGGAGAAATGAATGGGAAACTGCCTGGGGTAAAATGTACTCTTCTGGGGCAATCCTTTTACTTTTACCCCCTCAGTGGCCCTTTTTCCTTTTTCTTTTTCCCAATCCTTCCCCTTCTTTGACCTTCACTTAACCTCAGATCTTTGAATAAGACTCCATATAGGCAGAGGAAGGGTGCCACCGCGTCTGTTTCCCTTGCAAGTTTGACATCAGATCAGATGGTTTTATTCCAGTCTTGGTGTATTTACCAAAGGGGGTGTTACTAAGAAGCAAAGAAATGCTGCTTTCGTTAATGACTTTTGTGTATCCTGAGAACTAGCAAATGTTGTCTCTAGGCAGTGGGACTGGAGAGACTAGGAGAGACCATGGGAATAACCTTTGCTCTTGATACATTAATAGGATAATAGGAGAGATGGGCAGGTAAACAAGTCACTTACCAAACAGTCCAGCCAGAGCAAATGAAAGAAGTAAAAGTACAGAGCCACATGTTACTGCTCCACAGGACAAAGAAGATATAGTAGGAATGTATTTATTTCCTATAGGAAGATCCTTGAGTCCGGTTATTAGGTAAGCTTGATGCACTACTAGTTAATATTTTTCGAGGGTTACCACCCATCAGGTGGTGTGATGCTTTAAGTGCAGGATCTCAATTCACTTTCCCAGTTAGCCAGGCAGGTCGCTCCTTCTGTGGCCTCCATTTCCACAGACGAGCAACCTCAGATACACCTGCTGAATTGGACTCTGTTCTTCCTTCCATCCCGCAGGGAGGCCCAGCTGTGAAGTGGATTCTATGCACTTGTCAGCCCAGCTCCAAGTTTAACCCTTCGCTATTTCCTCCAAAAGGCAGCCTCTAAACTAAAGATGTGCTCAACTCTAAGTTACAGCCAGTGACAAGCATTTCCTTCTGGGGAATCACTTTTCACTTAGGGTGCACAGACCTTGCCCCATGGAGCCTATGTGGAGGGGAAAAGGGATCATTTTAATAAAGTGAAAAATCCCAGATGTTCCAATACTGAGTGATAAATTCACACCCTATTTGGAAATGCACCAAAGATTTGAGCCAGATCTAGAGAGAGAAAAGTTGATATTTCTGACCAAAGTTGGGAGAAAAACCAACACAACACTTTCTTGTATAACACAGAAGTGACCAGCATTATTAATTTTTTTCATTCAGTCTTTCACTTAATTTCTCCCATTGCATTTGGTGATCCTTTATTATTCAATATTTCGCCAAATTGCCTCGCAGGGCCTTGCTGTGTGGGAGGTGGCATTCTGAGTTTGATGAGTTCTTCCTCCGGGTTCACCTGGAGGGGCTGTCCCCTCCTTGGCAAGGCTCACAAGGACCTGGCCAAACTCCGGCCCCAGTAATTATCTTCTCACCTGTCTTTATCCCTCTCCTCATTTTTCATGTAATGTTCTTAACAGTTTAAACCACAAAATTCTTTGCTTTTTAGCAGGAAGGGAAATTAATGGAGGTACTGTGAAATTGTCTGATAACATGTGATTTATTTTTAGTTCTACTCCTGTTTGATGAAACCTAAACAAAGAGTTGTAGGATACAAGCTAATCCACATTAAAAATATTTTATATGAAATACAGGAAAATTACATATAAGGTAAATCTTATACGTTATATGCAATATTTGCATATGAGTTTCACCTACTAGAAATGTTTGGCTC